>NW_028258476.1:1937363-2260257 GCF_053883595.1 Heterocephalus glaber
TTCTCACTGGCTGCGCGGCCCAGCAAAGTCCTCTCTCCTCTGGGACCCTGGCCCAGCAAGGGAGCCCAGGGCAGGGGCTTTGCAGCTCCAAGGGTCGGGCCCAGTCCATCAGGTCACAGACAGCGCTGTGGCAGGACCTGCTTAGGAGCGGCCCCTCCCCAAGACTCCTGCAGAAAAGGCAGGGGCACAGGAACCAAAGACCTCCAACCCCATAGGGCCTCAGGAGGCAGAGTGCCCAAGATCCGAGATCTGTCAGGGTGGTGACCCCAGTCAAACCAGGCGGGAGGGGGGAGGCCCTGGGCAGGCCCAGAGGAATGTCACCACTGGGCTGTGTGGCCTGAAAAAGGATTCAGAGGGGGGCGGTGAATTCATTTGCTTTTGTCTGTCACCAGCTCTGGGGCCCTGGGGGAAGCGGAGGGGCCATCCCATGGGAACAGCCTGAGAATTCCCACTTCCCTAGAGCCCCTGGCCTCAGACCCTCCAGATGGCGGTGTGGACAAAGGCAGTGATTAGCATGAGAATCGGCCCCTGCGGGAGGATGAGGTCATGAGGCTGGGGGAGGAGAGGCCTGAGCCGTGTGGGCTGCCTGGGAATCACCCGCAGTGTCTATGTGTCTGTGGGTCCTGTGGCGGGGACTCTAGCTCGGGCGTGGGGTGAAGCTCTGAGCTCGCCCCCGCTGGCCCGGGAAGAAGGATGACCCAGCTGTGCCCCCTCCTCCCCAGGACCCTGCTGGAGGCTGAGAACTCTCGGTTGCAGACCCCTGGCGTCAGTTCCAAGGCTTCTCTCAGCTTCCAGGGTAAGAGGCAGGGCCCAGTGCCTCTGAAACTACCTCTTCGCTCTTCTTACTGCCAGGCCTTTCCGGAGAGGCCCCACCTAAGTCTTAACTCCTCGGCCCCCAACAGCACTGTGCATGCTCTCAGGCCAGGCTGTGGGGAACCAGGGCGGCAGCTCTGGACAGGCTTGCAGGAAGTGAGTGCTGCTCTGTCCCCCAACTCCCAGCCCAGCACCCCTGACATTGTCTCTTCCTTCTCTGCCTTTCCAGATCCCAAGCTGGAGCTGCATTTCTCTGGGACCCCGGAGGGCCAGCATCTGGGACCTGTCCTCAGCCCAACTTCCCTCCCCTCCCCCTTGGCTAACACCCTCCAGACACCTGTGCCAGCCTTTCTGAGGAGCCAGGAATTCCTCCAGGCTCATACCCCCACCTTGGCCAGCACCCCTATCCCAGCCGCACCTCAGGCTCCCCATCCTGCTGCGAATGCAGAGGTCAGAGCCCAGGATGCCCCTCACTCCTTGGTACCACCACAGGATGGGAGGCAACAGGCTCCAGAGCCACTGTGGGCTGAAGCCCAGGCAGCAGTCCCTGCCGACATCCTTCCAGGACCCGAGGAGCCAGGTGGCAAGCAGCAAGAGGCCAGTCCAGGCCAGTCCCCTGAGGGCCAGGCCTCCCTGGCCCCACCCCTCAGCCCTGACCACCCCAGTTCAGAGACAAAAGATGGAGAACGCAGTGGGTCTGGAGCATCCAGCAGATTCCAGGAGGGAGGTAAACGGCCAACCTGGGGACTGGTAGAGAAAGAAGCAGCCATAGAGGACCAAGTAGTAAGCAGCTTGCAGCAGCAAATATGGCAAGAAGGAGGGGAACTGGATGTGAAGGAAATCCAGGACTCACAGGATCCTCAGGAAAGAGAAACCCTGAAGGCCCTGGGGGAGGAGATTCGAAAGTCCCTGATGCCTCTGGAGAACCAGAGCCACGAGGCCCTAGAGAAAGATCAAGAATCTCTGAGGTCTTTAGAAAAAGAGAACCTAGAAACACTAAAAATTCTGAAAAAAGAAAATCAAGAGGTATTGAGGTCTTTAGGAGAAAAAGACATGGAAATAGAGAGACTGGTAGAAAAGGAAGTCACTGAATTACCCCAGCCTGCAGGAAAAGAGGACTCACAGACATTGCAATCCCTGGAAGGGGAGAACCAAGAACTGATAATATCTCTTGAAGGTAATCTGGAGACAGTTTCATTTCCAGGAAAAGGAAATCAAGAACTAGTGAGGTCCCTAGAAGAAAACTTAGAAAAGTCCCTGAGAACTCCGGAAAAGGAGACCCAAAAGCCACTGAGATCTCAAGAAGCAGAGGATCAGAAGATGTGGAAATCTCTACCGAAAGAGAATTGGGAATCTCTGAGGTCTCTTGAAGATGAGTCCCAGGAGACCTTTAAACTTCTAGAAGATAATCAAGAGCCGCTGACCTCTTTAGAAGAGAATGAGAAGATTGTGAGACCTTTAGAAAAAGAGAAACAGGAGTTACTGACATCTCTAGAAGAAGAGGACGAGAAAGTTGTGAGAATGCTAGAAAAAGAGGATCAGGAGGCACTAAGGTCTCTAGAAGCAGATCAAAGGAATGTGCGGTCTCTAGAAGAAGCAGATCAAAGGAATGTGCGGTCTCTAGAAGAAGCAGATCAAAAGAATGTGAGAGCTCTAGAAAAAGAGAACCAGGAACCACTAGGGTCTTTAGAAGATGAGACCATGAGACCTCTAGAAAAAGAGGATCCAGATCCACTGAGAACTCTAGAAGAGGACCAGAAGAATGTGAGGTCTCTAGAAAAAGAGAACCAGGAACCATTGGGATCTCTAGAAGAAGAGGATCAAGAGACTGTGAGACCTCCAGAAAAAGAGGACCAGGAGCTACGGAGGGCTCTAGAAGAAGACGAGAAGACATTGAAAACTCTTGAAAAAGAGACTCAACAGTCACTGAGGGCTCTAGGGGAAGAAGGCCAGATGACATTAAGACTTGTAGAAAAAGTGAATCCAGAGCCCCTGGAATCTCTTGGAAACGAACAGGAGGTAGTTGAGTCTCTTGAAAAAGAGAATCGAGAGTTATTCAAGTCTCTGAAAGCTGAGAGTACAGAGGCAGTGAGATCTTCAGAAACTCAGAACCCAGAGCCACTGCAGTCTACAGAAGAGGACCTGGAAATGCTGACATCTCTAGAAGCTCAAGAGTCACTGTGGTCTCTAGAAGAAACGAATAGAGAGACAGTGAAAAGTTTAGAAAAGGAAATTCTAGAAACAATGGGGTCTGTGGAAGAGAACCAAGAAACACTGAGACCCCTGGGAGAGTGGAACCTAGAGAACTTGAGATCTCCAGGAGAAGCAGGGAAGGAAGGTCGCGAAGGTCTGGAGGAAGAAGAGAGGCAGTTGGAAGAGAGTCAAGAGTCACTGAGGTCTCTGGAAGAAGAGGCGCGGGAGCTGCGTCTGCCTGAAAAGCAGCAGATATGGGAGAAGGACGCAGGAGACCGAGGTCCGGGTCTGGAAGCCCCTTCCAGGGGAGAAGCAGTGGGAGACGAGGAGCAGGACTGGAATGCAGCAGCAGAGGCCTGGAGCCCAGGGAGCCCCGAGCCCCCAGAACAGAGGGGCCCAGCTGCGGGAGACGGTGGGCAGGGGGCCACTGAGGGCCCCCAGGGCCTTGCAGGGCCACAGGAGCGGGAGGCTGCCCAGGGAGTGGCAGAGGTGGGAGAGGTGACAGAGGCCCCTCAGGAAGAGGAGGAGGAGCCCCCAGGGGATGGCCAGGCCTCCCTAGAAGTCACCTGGGGGTCAGAGATGGCCAGGGGCGGCTCTGCTGTGGGAGCAGGGCAGGGACATGAGCAGGAGCCCAGAGGCCTGGAGGTCCCCGTGCCACCCCCGGGGGAGGACAGTCTGCACGGGGAGCGTGCTCGGGGCTTGGGAGGGCCTGGGCAGGGCCGCACGGAGGCAGTACTCCCCAGCAGCAGCGGGGACCCTGGGGAGCACCCCAAGGACTGGGGAGAGTGGGGGCCCGAGGCCCCTGTGGGAGCAGAGGGGGTGTCCCCTGCTGATGCCCCTCAGCCCAGGCCCTTGGGGATGGAGGAAGACCAGGGTGCACCACTAGTGCTGGGGGCCCCTGGGCCGACTGAGCCCTATGCACCCACCCCGATCCCGGAAGATTCCCCTGGGCCCCAGGTGGCGGGCTGGGGGCTGGAAGGGAGGGCTGAAGCCCTGGGAAAAGAGAGCGAGCAGGAGGAGCTTCCGGAGGGGGAGGGCAGAGCGGAGAGCTTCGAGGCGGACGAGCTCGGGGAGACCCTTCCCGACTCCACTCCCCTGGGCCAGTACCTCAGGTCCCCCTCGTCCCCTGGGTGGGACCAGGCGGAAGAGCAGAGGCCCTCTCCCCAGGGAGAGGGCAGCCAGGAAGGCTGGGATCCTGCTGTCCCAGCCTCCAGGGGCCCCGGGGCAGAGGAGGAGCAGGGCCAGGACTCTGAGCTGTCAGAAGAGTTCGAGGACCTGGAGACAGAGGCCTCCTTGCCTCCTGGGGCCCCCAGGAAGGCGGCAGAACCTCTGGGCCAGGCGGCCCAACTGCTGGAGCCTGCAGCCTGGGACCTGGACAGGGAGTCCGATGGGTTCGCAGATGAAGAGAGCGGGGAGGAGGCCGACGAGGAGCAGGGGCGGGTGCCGGGGGCACAGCGGTGGGGGCCAGGGCCCTCTGGGGGGAGCCTGCAGGTCCTGAGGAGCCCTCGGAGAGGGGGCCCCCTGGCACCCGAAGCCCTGGGCTTCAGTGTCCCCTGGGACGACGGCCTGCAGGGTGCCGCGGCTGACACCCCTGTGACGGCCGTTGACACCGAGTCCCAGGACAGTGCAGAGCCCTCCGAGGAGTCTGACTCTGCCCCCTGGGAGAAGGGGGACCCCAGCGGGGTGGAGGACACAGGCCCAGGGGACAGCCACAGTGTCAATGGGGGCCCCGGCCTGGAGGCGGAGTCCGAGCACACAGGTGGGAGGGTGCTGAACGGGGCCGGGGGGCGGGGGACCCCCTCGCAGGAAGAGGAGGGGGTTCCCCCGAAGACCCCCTGGGCCGGGGCTCCCCTGCACCTGGGCCCCAGCCAGTTCCTGAAGTTCACTCCGAGAGAAGGAGATGGAGACTCCTGGTCCTCGGGGGAAGACTAGCCCAGGCTCCCAAGACCACCCCTCAGCTGGCACCCTAATTTATGACCTCTGCACCCCGGTTTCCTCTGAGAGGGAGAGTCCCTCCCGGCTGGCTAAGGCGGCGTCGTATGGCGAAGGAGCTGCTCCAAGGAGGGAGGCTCTGGGACAGAACCTGGGAGCCTGCCTGGGGACACCACGGAGGCTAACGCAGCAGAGCCCCTGTAGTGCTCGCCCCTTTCCTCCCTGCCTCTGCTCCGCCGCTGGGGAAGGTGCGCCCGGCGCCCTAACCCCGTCTGGCTCCTCCCCCCGAGTAAAGTCTCCACCTGTGTAGAAGTCTGGACTCTTCCTTCCTGCGCTCGACTCAGGGCCGTCCTGGTCCTCGGGCTGGCACTGGGGCAGAGCGGGGAGGTGGGGTCTGGCGTGGGAGGGGCTGCCCCGGGGGACGAGGCGGCCTGGGGGGCCGTCCAGGTGACCTCAGTGCCCGCGGAAGGGCCGGAAGCTGTGCCTGTCATCTGCCCGCTGCACTGATTACAGGACCAGGCTTCGGGCCACCCCACCCTCGGATGGCCTCGCCGTGTCGCCAGCATAATAAGCCCCCTGGTCCCCAAACCCAAACAGTTGTCTGGCTTGTGCCCACTGGCTGAGGCCATGGGGGTCCAGGTCAGAGAGGGGTCCGGCTGCGTGGCCTCAGGTAAGCCTGTAACCTCTCTGGGCTCCCGGACGGACAGGAGAGCAGGGAGGAGGGCCGCCCCCAGGCAGTGGCGGCAAACCTGTGGCCTGCGTGTTGCTTGCTCTTTTTAAGACAAGACATTTGGCGTGTGCTTCCGTATTCAGTGCTGGTGGGTGAGTGGGTTTGGGCTGCAGTCTGGGCGCTCCTCTCACAGGTTCGCCCTCACTGTTGGGGGCTCAGATCTGCAGCGGGACCTTCCCAGGCTTCAGCCCGAGCCGGGAGCAGGGAGCTGAGAGCCAGAGTTGGGGTCCCAGCAGGAGGCCGTTAGACCCAGGGTTCCCCTCCGCCCCCACTTCCCGGGGGGTCTGGGCCCTGTGAAGGGCAGGGTGGGGGCCAGAGGGCTCGAGGTCAGGACACCCCCTTCCGCTCAGCAGAGCAGGCGGGGCTGGTGACCCCTAGACGACAGGGCGGGAGCTCTGCCTGTGGGCGGAGGCGGCATGGGGCGCCTCGCCCCGCCCAGCCCTTGGGGTCCGGATCCTGTCTGCCCCACCCCACCCTTCTGGCCGCCGAGCCTCCGCTCTCCCCGCTCCTGCCCACTGCTGACAAGGCTCTCTCTGATCCGCCGGACTTCACGGCCCCGGGCCTGTAAGGCCCAGTCCTGGCCCCTCTGAAGGGATGGAAGCACCGGCCTTGGGCGCCCGAGCCCCCTGGCCCTCCCCGGGCTGGTTGACCTCCTGCCTCGCACAGAGCCAGGCCCCTGCGGCGTTACCCAAACTGGCCACTGCTGGCAGCACCCAAAGGGGGAGGGAAGTGAGCAGGACAGAAGGGGGACTTGGGAAAACTTTTTTGGGGTACTGGGGATTGAACCCAGAGTTTTGTTTTGCTTTTTTCCTTTTTTGGTACCAGAAATCAAACTTGGGCCCTTGCGCTTTCCAGGCAGGCACTGCGCCACTGAGCTACATCCCAAGCCCTTTTTATTTATGTACATATTTTATTTTGAGACAGGGTCTCACTAAGTTGCCAAGTTGTCCAGGCTAGGCTCAAACCTGTGACCCTCCTGTCTCAGCCTCCCAGAGTGCTGGAATTACAGGCCTGTGCCACAACCCAGGCTCTGGAGCAAGGATGTTCTTCTCTCTCTTTTTTTTTTTTCTTTTGGTACTGGGGATTGAACTCCGGACCTTGCGCTTGCAAGGCAGGCGGCAAAACCCCTGAGCTAAATCCCCAGCCTGAGGCAAGGATGTTCTTAAAGTCTGTACAGTAGATGTGGCCTCCTTGGAAATGATGAACCGTCCATGCAGCAAGGGAAGGTTGGACAGTGACGGGAACATTCCTACCTGTGATAAGAGAAGCCACTGTCATTTTCCAACAGCTTTTTTTTTTTTTAAAAAAAAAAAAAGACGGGTCTCACTATGTAGTTCAGGTTGACCTTGAATTCATGGTGATCCTTCTGCCTCATCCTCCAGAATGTTGGGATTACAGGCACGTTGGGGTCACAGGTGTGCGCCACCCCACCCAGCCCTCCAACAGCTATTTACTGAGCATCTACTATGTGTCATGGGAATCCACAGACAAATAACAAGATTTCTTGCACAGGAAGCGTTACTTACTGACTGAGCAGGCTTCCAAGTGGAAATCATATTTGAAAACAAGGAAGTGGACAGACTTTGTAGAGCTGGGGAGGGATAGGAGGGGCGGTGGGAGAAGGGAGTGAAGAACATCAGGATAGGTGTGTGTTTGTGCCAGCTCCCACAATGGCTGCGTTTATGTATCACAAACATATGCTGATTTTATTTTATAAAAGGGGGAAAGAGGCCAGGGAAGTGCCCTGAGTTACGGGAGGTGGAGCGGCCCTGACGGTCAGGTCAGGGAGTTTGGGGGTACTGCCCCAGGACCTGAAGGGTGAGGTGCAGTGGCCAGCGGGGAAGGGGGACAGCCCCGGGTCCGGGTCCAAGGGACAGGAGGAAGGCTGGGGGCCGGGAGGAGAGAGAGAGTCAGGGGTGAGCAAGCCTTGTCCTCCTCCAGGAGGGGTGGGGCCTCCAAGGCTGTGCGGAGGCGAGGGCAGGTTTCCCACAAAACCCCCTCCTGCTGCTGCTGCCTGAGGGCCGACTGGATTGGCTCGAGGCCTAGAGAGGGGCCCAGGGGCCCAGGCACAGGGCAGCAGGGTCTCAGGACTCGGGAGCCGCTGTGGGCGGTGAGGGCAAAGGGCAGCAGAGTCCAGGCTGCCCCTTTCTGAGAGGAAGCATCCAGCAGGAAATTGTGCCCTCCCTGAGGAGGTGCAGATGGGATTTGGAGCCCAGGAGAGAGGGCCAGGTTGGAGACAAGAGTCTGAGTTAGCTGGGAGTGGTGGTGCATGCCTGCGATCCCAGTACCCTGGGAGGCGGATGCAGGAGGATCGCAAGTCCCAGCCCAGTTGGGCAATTTAGTAATCCTGTCTCAAAATCAATAAAAGGCTGAGGTTGTAGCTCAGTACAAAGGTCTTGGGTTCAATCTCTGACACCAGGGGGAAGAGTTGGCCAGAGATCCCCCCCAAGAGAGCACAGGGGCGGAGGAGGCACCGGGACAGGACCTCCCAACCAAGGGACATGGGGACAGGAGCTGGAGAAGGGTCCCCCAGCGCTGGAGGACGGGGCTGGGAGTCTGTAGGCAGAGAGCTCTGGGAAAGAGAAACCTGGTCCAGGTCACAGACACAGAACGAGGGGGTGGGTGGATGAATGAGTGAACGGCCGGGGAGGGGACAGACGCGCTTCTGGGTGTGTCCGGGAGGGAAGGAGCAGGGAGAGGGAAGACAGCACCCCCTGCTTAGAGGACAAGAGAGGTTATTCTGGGGCCTCTCTGGGTAAATATAGCCCCAGAATGGGGCGGACGCAGGGCAGGGGGCCCGGGGTGGCTTCCTCGGTTTGTTTGGGGCTCTTCCTTATAAGGCTCGTGGCCAAGCTGCGCAGCGGGTGAGGTCAGAGGCTGAGCTCTCCCTTCAGCCGCCGCTGCTGTCCCTGTCGCCTGCTGCGGCCAGAGCCCGGGGGAAATTGGAGCCCACTCTGGCCTCCTGCCAAGGCTGCGCTCAGAGACAGGCTCTTAAAGGCCCCAGGCCCAGCCCGGCTCGGGCTTCCCGCAGGGTCCCCCACCTTCGTAGAGCTGGGGTGGATTGGTCTGGAGCTGAAGAGAGTCGTCCCTGGCTCCCGAAAGGCCTACTCCCCGAAGCCCTCCCCGGCCACCCCATGGGAGCCAGCTGCTGTCCTTGACCCCTCGGTGTCACAGCTGCTGCCAGCAACGCCATCCTGCTGAGGCAGGGATGAGGAATGTGATTTAATTTTGGTTGGAATGTGCCCTCAGGGCTGCCTACGGAAAGGGGGTCACAGGGAGCCCCCTCCCACCCCACAGGAGGGCTTGGTCCCAGGACAGCTGGTACCAAGTCGGGGAAGTGAGACGCAGGGACTTGGGGAGGTGGGAAAGGCGTGAGTGATGCCCCGAGCTGAGCCTGAGCCGGAGCTGGCCTGGGGAGGCAGGACAGGCCTCGGAAGCCGGCTGCTGAGCCAGGGAGGGGCAGCAGGCTCAGTGCCCACCCCAGGACAGCAGGGTCTCGGGTGAGGCCCGCAGGGTCTGTGCTAGGAGCGGGGAAGCCCGCCCTGTTGTCTCTCCCCACTGGCCTCCCGGCTTCCTCCACCCAGGGCCCCTTCCGTCCCCAAGCCCTGCCCTCCCAGGGCTCCAGTGCAGCTGTCTCTACAACCCAGGTCCTGGAGCCCCCTTCTGCCCCCCAGCCTTCTCTTCAGGCAACCCCACCCCCACCCCGTGACTCAGCTGTGGTCCAGAAATAGCGCCAGGCAGGTGTCAGGAGGCCTCTGTCAGGGACCCCTCCCCGCAGCTGCTCCCCAGGGCCCCAGGAAGGGTGGCCAGAGACTTCGGCTCCAGGACTCTGCCCGTCCACCCACAGGACCTCTCCTGGCAGCCTCACTCAGCACGCTGGACCCCACTCTCCCTCCTGGCTCCCCCTTCTCGCCTACCCTCTGTCTTCCAGGATCCCCTCTTTCCTGGCCCCTTCCCAACTCTGAGTCCCTCCTCTCTCTAGGATTCCTTCCTATTCTAGTCTCCTCATTTGCCAGAAAGTTATGTCACAGTGAACTTCAGCTGGCTTTGATAGGGAAACTGAGGCACAGAAAGCTGTCTCCTGCCCCTAGCGGTCATGTGGGGTCTTATAGATAAGCCAGGGCTCTATGGCTGCCTCCTCCAAATACTCCAGTCTGCATGGCCAGCAGCAGCTCCTATGCTGAGAATCCCTGTAAACACTGGGCGAGGCTTCGATAAACACACAGGCTCAGGCCCCACTCAGACGATGCCCCAGACCCAGCCCGAGTTGCTCCCTCCCGCCTCTGTCTCCCTCTCCTCCCCAGCCCTGTCCTGGTGCTCCATCAGTTCTCCCTTCCCAGGAGGAAGCTGGCTGCTTTGCAGCAGGAGGGGTGCAAGTCAGACCTCAGTAAGGAGGGACGGGGAACGTGCAGGCAGGGAGAGGTGGCCCCCGTCCTCACTCAGCCTGGGGTCTGACTGACTGCACCCCAAGGTCCTCCCCGCTGGGGTCAGGCAGGCGGGCATTTTGGAAAGTCTCTGGGAGCTTCTGTGTCAGGGCGGTGGCGGGGCAGCCAGACAATGGGGCCCTTTCTCTGTTGGGCAGGGCACAGCCCCACAGTCAGGGCCTCAGGGCTGGGACAAAGGCCCCAGTGAGATGGGGTACTGCTGTGGGATTTAGGGGTGTGGGGAGGAATGGGGAGGTGGGCGTGGGTCAGAGCGGCCTGGGGAAATGGGGAATCTCTGGAAGGCCATTTCCAGGCCCGCAGCAATATTCAGGCCTCTGCCCCCAGCCCGGCCAGGGTCTTCCCTCCATCCACACCCCTCCAGCTGGCTCCCACCTCCCTGTCCCCAGGCAGCAGGACGGCTTGCTGGGGGCCCCACTCTGGAGCTGTGGGAAGGTGCTGAGAGGTGAACACACCCACACTTCCAGGGTCTGGCAGGCTGGGCCTGGGGTCAGATCTGTGCTCGCCCTGGGGTGGAGGTAGGACACAGGAGGGTGCAGGCCACACACACACACACACACACACACACACACACACACACAAAAGCACACACTCCCACACAGGACCAGGGCTCAGATTTGGTGCAGGGCACTGCTGAGTCATCCCTGGACCAGCTCCCCTTTCCCCAGGAAGCCCAACAAAGCCAGGAGAAGGCTTCCGTTTCCTGCCAGAGCAGCCCAGCAGGTGCGAGGAGGGGCTCAGATTCCAGTTCCGGCCCTTCATTCATCTCTGGGACTCTTCACAGCAGATCAGAGAAGATGGGGGGCCCTGGTCTGGGGGGGGGTTCAGCGACAGTCCCTTGGTGGAAGGCAGAGGAACCAAAGCCCTGCCCAGCACTCAAGCAAGGACTCAGAGAGTCCAACCTGCTTCCCAAACTCCCCCTAGAGCTGGAGGTGCAGCTGGGGGCGCCCTGGCACGCAGGAGGGCCGGGGTTCAGTCCCCACAATGGCCACAAACAGCCCCCCTTGTGCACCCTGTGAGGCCCTGGGACAGACACTGTCAGATCCCACCCTTCTCTCCAGGCCCCACCTTCAAAGCCAGCTAAACATCCTGACATCCCTAAAAATGCACAGTGGGCAATCGGAGGCTAACAGGCTAAAGCGGGCCTCCTCTAGCCTGTATCTCCTAGGAAACCCAATCCCCAGCTGTGGTCCGGTGGGAACAGGAATGGGATGGGACAGGTGAGCCCGGGGTGAGGGCGGATGTGGTGCTGGGGGATGGGAGGTTGGTGCTGGAATCTCAGAGACCAGCTGTTTGGGGCTTAGACACAGGCTGGGGAAGGCCCAGGAGAGCCTGCCCGCCACCCCAGCGCGCACTTATCCCGGGCCTGTCTCTGTCAGTCTTGCCCACTGTCTCTGGATCTCCATATTTTTCTTTTTTTTTTTGGACCTCCATATTTTTCAGTGTCCCCCCTCTGTTCCCTGCCTCTTGGCTTTACTGACTTTTAGGAAAGGAATACGGAATAAGAATTGCCCATGTGTGCTGGGGGTGGTGGTGCATGCCTGTAACCCCAACACTCAGGAGGCTGAGGCAGGAGGATCTGTGTGAGTTCAAGGCCAACCTGGGCTACCTAATGAGTTCAAGAGTAGCCTGAACTACATCCCGAGAACCTGCCTCAATAACAAACAAACAAACCACAAAAACAAAGAACTGCCCATTCGGAGCTGGGTGTAGAGGTGTCACCTGTAATCCCAGCACCCTGGGAGGCGAGGCAGAAGGATCACATGTTTGAGCCCAGTTTGGGCAAGTTAGAAACTCTGTGAGACCCTGTCTCAAACTAAAAATAAACACAAGAATAAAAAAGGGTTGGGGATGGAGCCCTGGGTTCAATCCCCAGCCTCTCTGTCTCCATCTCTCTCTCACACACACACACGCATGCACACACGCACAGGATTTGGGCTGGGCACACAGAGCTGTGTGTGCCACGTGTGTGCCTGCGACTGTGGCCAGGCTGAGGATCCACGTCCACGGGAGGGGAGGCCGATCCCCGTGACACACTGTACCGAGGGCACAGTGCAGCCTGGAACATTCTCCCCCATCCGCAGTGACCTCACCGTCGGCCTCCGCTGACTCACAGGCCCTGGCCAGCTGAGCCCGACCAGAAAGAAGTCTCACCTCCTTCCCGCCGGGGCTTCGGAAAGAAAGGCTGCGGCGCCCCCTGGGGGCCTCCTTCGACTGCTCTTCCGCCCGGGTCCTCGCACGCATGCGCACACGGCATTCTCCCGAGCGATGGCCTGCACCCACTGCGTCCTCTGGTGGCCGCACCCTTGGACCCGCAGGTTTTCGCGGAGCCAGGCCCTGGCAGAGCCCAGCCTTCCTGCAGGCCGACCTGTGCGTGCTGTGGACCATTCCTTTACTCTCACACTGGGCAGCTCCTCCACGCGGGCACTGTTTATCCCGACATCTCAGAGGCATCTCCAGTCTTTAGAAGCTTTAAACACAGCCACAGAAGCTGTGTTTATCCTAAGGCCCTGCCCATCCGAGCTTGTCTCCCATTTCCCTGCCTTGGTTCTCCCTGCTCCTTGGTACTGGAGATTGAACCCAGGACCTTCACAGTGAACTGCATGCCCAGCTCTTTTATTCTGAGACAAGAGTCTTGCTAAGTTGCCCCAGCCTGGCCTCAAACGGGTGATCCTCCTGCCTCAGCCTCCCAGAATGCTGAGATTACAAGATTCCAGCTACAGGTATTTCTTACACACACACACACACACACACACACACACACACATGCACGCTCAAATAACTCTTGTTTGGGCTTAAGCACACCTTTATTGCCTGCTGGTGTTACTGGTACTCCATCCCGAAAGCCCTGGCCCTGTGAATACCAGGAATGAGTGGGCACAGTGCCCCCTAGGGAAGCTGAGTGGGCAGGATGGCTGGCGGGCAGAGGGTGGGTGAGGTCCTGAAGGGCTCACCCGTAGGGGAGAGAGGGCCCGGGATTTCCCCGAAGCCCTGTCGGGCACGCTCTGCCTCTCAGGCTGTCACTTCCTGTGGTTCACAGGGTACAGGGTTCGAGGGATGGGGGTAGAGGGCAGTGCCCAGACAGCAGTGTTCAAGGCCTTGCTCCCTCGGGGCCAGGAGCAGGGCTAGAAGGAGGGGTCAGCAGCACCTTCCGGCGGCCCCATAGCCTTCCCAGGCGTCCTGGGCCCTTCGCTGGGTGTGGATCACGGGCCTGCAGAAGACACACACACACCTTCTTCGCTGACTCCTCCTCCGCGTCTCTCAGAGCCTGCCCTTTGGTGCCCTCGCTCCCTGACTCCCGACTTCATCCAGCCGCTGACCCTGACTCAGCTCCTCAGAGCCGGGGTGGCCTGAGTTCCCAGACACCAGCCTGGAGCGACTCCCCTGCGCCCACCCACCTCCTCCTCCTGCCCCTAGAGAGCAGCGACCACTCCAGGACCGCACTGCCAGTGGCCAGCAAAGCCTCCTCCTGGCACTCACGGGCCTTCGGGGCACACAGGCAATCCGAGGGGACTCCCAGCTGCCATCCTCCTGGCAGCGGATCAGGGGCAGGTTGCGCTGGACCAGGCCCTCGAGGCACCGGTAGCGAAGCACGGTGTCCACCTCGTAGCGCGGCCGTGGGCTGCCAAACACTTGAGCCAACGGCAGCTCTGGCGGGGGCCCACAGGACACTGCAGGGGACACAGTCGGGGACTAGGAGTCTGGCCTTGCCAGCACGGCTCCAGAATCTGGATGGAGATCAGGGGATCCCGAGGCCTCAACTGTGGCCCCTCCCGCTGCCTCACCCAGCCCCATCTTGCAGGTGTAGGACAGGTGGTAGTTGCAGGGCACGTCACTCCACTGTCCCTGGTTGTGCCACACCATGACCACGCAGTTCTCTCCAGACAGGAAGTAGCTGTCGGGCTGCCCAGGGTTCCAGTTCTCATAGAGCTGGGGAGATGGAGGCAGTGAGGACCCCAAAACTGTAGCCCTGGGGGATGGGCTCAGGGGACCTGGGGAGGGCTAGGAGGGACCCGGAGGGGGAGGCTGGGGGCCTGGGGTTGGGGATGACACTCAGGAAGAGGAGGTCAGAGGGCTGGGGCTTGGGGGAGGGAGAGCGGGAGCTGAGAAGACAGAAGGGCAGGGAGGCCGTAGAGGCCCCAAGAGGAAAGGGACGAGGCCTCCTGGGAAGGGGAGGCCGGGGAGAGGGGCGAGGTCCCCTCACCACAGGGACGCCATCTGACCACAGGAAGTCGCCTTCCAGGGTCCTGTCGTTGAGCCCGATCCACTGGTACTCGCGGTAGCGACCTGGGGAACCGCGAGGGGGACGCAGCGCGCAGTGAGCCCCGCTGCCAGTAGGGGGCGCCCGCCCCCAACCCGACTCCCGAATCCCGCGGGCTGCAGCCCGGCCTCGCGCGCAGGGCACGCGGTCCCTGCCGCCGGCCCCCGCCCTCCAGGCCAGGCGCGGGCGGGAGAGGGGAGCCCGGGAGGGCGGCGCACCGCTGAGGAAGGCCTGCTCCTCGGGCGTGCGCACGCTGGCCAAGTGCGCGCCCAGCCGCCGGCACTGGCTTTCTGCGTCCTCCCAGCTGCGGCGCACAGCGAAGTGCCGGTAGCAGGCGCCCTGGAAGGCGTCCCAGCCCGGGCTGCAGGAGCGGAGGCCTGGGCACAGCAGGGCAGCACCTCAGGCCGGAGGGGCCTCGGGGGCACCGGCTTCCTCCCACCCCGCAGGTCGCAGGATCGGGGAGCTGGGGGTCTCAGCACTGGGTGCCTCCGAGCACCAGGGACAGGGTGGGTGGGGGTCCAGTCTGGGTCTCTGCAGCCCCCCATCCCCGTGAGAAGAGCTCCGCCCTCCTTTGGCAGGGGGACGACCACGCATCACCTGCCTCCTGGTGCCCAGGCCGGCGCTAAGGCCTCCGGCTCCACGCCAGACAGGACGTGGGGGACGGGGCTCAGCGAAGTTGTGAAACTCGCCTAAGCCAGGGATTCATTCACGGCAGATCGGTGTCCCTACCTCCCACCTAGAGCTATATTGGGGTGCGGGCTTCAGACCCCAAGTCAGCTAGCAAACTCACCAACGTCGCACAGGTGCCCCCCATAGCCGGGCAAGCACAGGCAGCGGAGTCCCTCTCCCTCCTCCATGCACGTCCCACCATTGTGGCAGGGGCTGGGGACGCAGTCGCCTAGGGAGGAGAGACGTGAGGGGAGAGCTGAGCCCTGGCTCCACGCCCCCAGAGGCCCAGGGGGACCAGGCCTGACTCGTCCTCCTGAGAGCCTGCCACGGGCCCAGCTCTGGTCTCTCCCCTCTCCACTCATCACTGCTCAGCCCGTGCGGGTCACTGTCAGGGCCACAGTGGGCCCGTCCAACAGGAGCGGAGCGGGTGCGCTGACAGATTGGGTGTCTGATGAGACCCAGCTCCCCTCTGGCTGCTCGGTGTGCACCGGGTGGGCTGAAGTGCAGTCCCACTCCCTGACTTTCTGCCTTGTTCCAGTTCAGTCCCCTACAGCCTGGGTGGGCAGGGGGCGCTGGAGGAGGGAGGAGTTTCTGTAGCAATGGTGGGTGCAGCTGGGGCCCCTTGCCTGCTCCTGGTACCTGACGCATGGTCCAGGTGAGCTCTGACCACTCTCCCTCTGTCCACGGGCAGAGTCAGCCAGCATGGAAGTGAGCAGAGACCCAGCTCCTTGCTCTGCCTGGGGCCCTGTCCCCTCTCCCATGCCACTGTCCCGCAATGCTGGCTGGCCACACACTCAGCCCCACTGGGGACTGAACCCAGGCCATTGTGTATGCTAACCAAGTGTCTGCCACTGAGCCGCATCTGAACCCTTTCAAAAATTCAGAGACAAGCTCTCACCAGGCCGGCCCTGGACCTGTGGTCCTCTTTCCTCAGCCTCCTGAGCAGCTGGGATTAGGGGGTGCACGCTACCATGCCTGGCTTGCCTCCCTTGGTAGCTCACAGACACGTGGCTCGGGGCCTGTGGCAGGTTCCCTGGTCTCCTCCAGGCCATCCCGAGAATAACCCTGCCCTGCCGCAGCCTGCAGTCTGTCCTCCGTCCCCATCTGGTCAACTGGAGCAGCCACCTGCCTCCTGTGGGTCTCTGCACCCTGGGGTGGGAGGTGGCTCCTCTGGGTTCCTGCCTGGGTGCTGGAGGAGCAGTCCACCTCCTCTCTGATCCAGAGAAGCTGGGGAGTCAGCTCCACACCACAGTGCAAGTCAGGGCCCCGATGGGGGGAATCACCCCCAGGCAGGACCCTTTGTTTTGTTGTTGTTTGGTTGTTTCTTTTTGGTACTGGGGATTGAACTGAGGACCTCAAACCAGGCAGTGGAACCACTGAGCTAAATCCCCAGCCCCAGGCAGGAACCTTTGGACCTCACCATCTCTCCCTGGAGCTGAGGCCAAGGTCCACAAGGCTCTACGCTAGCCTGGCCACAGGTCCCACTGCCTGGCGGGATCCGAGCAGAGGCGGGGAGGAGAAGCTGGAGTTGATCCAGAGAATTTCTCCTGGGTGACCTCGCCATTTGAGTAAAGTGAATTCGCTTTTCCAGCACCACTCCCATCGTCTTCCCCCTCTGGCCAGGTTTCTTCCCAGCTGGTAGAGCTGTTTCATTTAACCAACCAAGACCTAGGCCAGCAGCGGCCCAGGTCCTGAACTGTTGGTCCCACTTTGTGTTCCCCTGCTCCTCTCGTCGCTGCTCTGCTTCCTGTCCAGCCCTCCAGGCCTGGGGAAGAGGCTCTCAAGCTCCTCGGTCCCCCAGCCCAGGCCATGGGTGGCAGGGCCAGACCCCGGCGGGCAGAGCAGGGTGAAGGGACACTGCTCAGGGGGCCATCTTGTCTTCCTCCCTTCCTCTTCTGGGCTTATCCTTCTTCCGGGTGGGGCAGCCGCCAGGGGACCCTTGGCTCCCCCTCCAGGGCAGTTACTAAGACCCTGCAGAGCCCTCCAGAGCTGATGAGATCCCTTCCTCACCCCTTGCTGCGCTGAAATCTAAGGCCAGCTTGGTGGGAGCCAAGCCATGGTGTGCAGTATGGGCCCCAGCCCACCCTGGACCATCTTGGGGTGCCGGGCTGGGCTGGGAGGATCCTGGCCTTCCCCAGGAAACTCCCCTGGAATCGGGCCTTCAGGAGCAGGCAGGGCTCGCCCTCCTGCACACACCCTCTTTCACCCCCTCATTCACATCTTGCCCAGCATTAGGCAGATCCTTCAGGTGTGGGGGGTCCTCACTGCAGGGGTGAGTGGGCAGCTGTGGACAGCGGGGGGAGTTAGGCCCTGTTCCCTGCTGGGATGAGCAGCCAGGGAAGTGATTGTGCTGAGGGACTTTCTGAGTTACCACTCTGTCCAGAACCCATCAAGATGGTCAGAAATCACGCATGAGGACCGCCCTCCCAGCTCCGGGTGTCGGGGTGAGGACCCCACTCCTGGGGAACCCCCTGCTGCAGGCAGCCTGGGGGGACCGCCCGCGGGGGGCGTGGACAGGACTGGGGAGAGGCAGGAGGCAGCAAGGGCAGTTAGACGGCTAGGCTAGGACTGGGGCAGGCTGAAGAGGGAACAGAAGACAGGAACAGAGAGGGGAGATGAGGAGCCAAAGAGAGCTGCCAGAGATGAAGGAACAGAACGAGAGAGCAGACAGCGGAGATACAGGCAGACGTGGCAGTGTGGTTACAAAGCGGTTTAATAGACATTTATTTCCAAGGCTTGTTTTCCATGAAACAGTCAAAAAAATACTTCACAGAAGTAGTGGCTTAAGGCTGTGTGGGGCAAGGGCTCTCCTGGACCCCAGGGGTCAAGGGTGGGGACGGACTCCCAGCTTCCCTGAGACAGACTGGGGGAGGGGGGGAGGGGACAGCACACGGGGCGGGGGGGGCCCAGGCAGCAGGCCGAGGCCGCCCGAGAGGCATGAGGACCTCTGTCGGGGGCTGGAGCGCAGAGTGAGGGACAGAACCGGCTGGAAGCCCGGGTGGGGCTGGAGGCTGAGAGCGGGCAGAGGACAGGCGGTGTCGGGGATGGGGGACGGGGGCGAAGGGTCAGGGGTCAGGCAGCCCAGAGCTGCACGGGGAGAAAGGGGAGGAGCGCGGACAGGAAGACTGAGCCCTGCGCAGAGTTACCTGAGGAGGGGGCCACGGGCACACTGCCTTGGCCGGCGCCGTCAGTGGGCAGCACGGGGGCCCGCGCTGAGGTCCCCGCAGGGACAGCTCTTCCGGAGTTCTCCTCTGAGGGGGCCTCCAGCTCCCCAGCACCAAGGCCCGGCGCGGCAGAAGGCAGGGAGGGCGCATCCTCGGAGCTCCCTGCCTCCTCGCTGTCTCCCTGGGGGACCCCAGAGAGCTCGGGACCCCCAGTCTCCTCCCCCACCGCTCTCCCCCCAACTGGAGTGGAAGGCGGTGAGGGTGCTGGGCTCCCCTCCGCGGGAGTGGGCAGAGCCTCAGTAGGTGGTCGGCGGACCCCCGGAGGTCGGGGAGCTCCTGGCTGTCCCTCGGGAGGTGGCAGTGTGCCGGGCTGCAGGACCCAGGGTGCCTGGGACAGCAAGTCCACTGATGCTTCTGAGGGGACAGGGCTGCTGAGTTCGCCAGGCCACGCCCACACGTCCTCCTCCTGCTCTGCCTCCTCCTCTGCCTCCTCTTCATCCTCGTACCCTTCTTCTTCCTCCAATGCCTCGCCTTCGTCCTCTGAGGACCCCGTGGGTGGTACAATAGATGCGATTTCGAATTCTGGGCAAAGCACACATGGTTCAGCACCAGGGACAGCACCCCCAGAGGTCAGGAGGAAAGGCCAGCCCGTGAGGAAGCTCAGGGAAAGCGGAGAGCCCGCGCGAGGGAGGAGCAGGGTCCCCCACACTGGGAAGACCGCGACCGAAGGGCACTGTGTAGGCAACAGCGCTGAGAGTGGCCTTTAGCTTGGGAAGCAAGGTGGCTGCTGTTCCCTCTCCTGGTCTGTCTCTAGTCTAGTTTGGGTTGGGAGGCAGAGAAGGACGGGGGAAGGGACGACTCTCTTTGCGGGGGGCAGCCTCTTGTGCAAGCATCGACAGCCCCAGAGAGTTGGGGTGCACTTTATTAGAAGAGCAAACTGGGGCAGGGCCAGGAGAGATGCCCGGCGCCACTGAGCTCCCAGGACAGACGGGACAGAATCATGCTGGCCCCAAGCCAGCACCCACTTCCCTCCAGCGGCTGCCCAGGGGAAGGGTCTGAGTTACCTAGGAGGGTCCTGGGGGCCTCTGCTGGATCCTCGGGAGTGGAGCTTCCACCTGCCCCGTCTTCCATGACGGGGATGGAGTAGATGGCTCCCCGAGACTCACTCTCCATCGCTTCTGGAGGCAGCTGCAGCTCCTCCAGGGTCTCTGTCACTGTGATGATGGCTTCTAGCCCATCAGAGGCTGGGTTGGAGGCCCCAGGGATGGCAGAGGGGTGGGCAGAGTCTGCGGCAGGAGGGGAATGCCGGGGGAGGCTGATTGGGTTGGTGGCCCCCTGGGCCATGGTGTGCATGGGAGGGCTCTGGGCTGGCCTGCTGGACTCCCTGGAATTCTCTCAGTTCCCTCTCTGCTTCCCTACAGAGCACCAGTGGGACCCAGGGAGCACCCCAGAACTTTGACACCCCTTCCTCAAATGTTGACCGAAGAAGGCCTATTATTGTCCTGCCAACCATTCTCTTGGGCACTGAGGATGCAGTGCAGAATAAAATAGCAAACTTCCTGTCTTCAAGGAAATTTATGTTCCCGATAGAGATATTAAGCAAATAAGCATATTTTTACAATGATACGATGTAAAGAACAATTCAACAGAGTTAGGAGACAGTGTGATGGGAAGTTCTGCCAGGCGGGTCAGGGAAGGCTCAGCGAGAGCTGTTCCCTCGAGGGGAGGACAGAAGCTGAAGGACGGGTAGAGCGGCCTCCGTGCCTGGAGTCCTGGGCTTGGGTCACGGGGCCGCCTGAGCCTCTTGGCAGAGAAGGGGACAGCGCTACCCCACAGGAGACCTGTGCAAATGCAGGAGGAACTTCCGGCAGTCACCGCCTGCAGGTCCCAGGGCGGGCAAAAGAAGGGGCCACCTCCTTGGGGATCTGCTCTTTCCAATACCAAGCGAGGCTGGGTTATCCTGTCCTCCACAGCAAGCCCGGGAGCCGAAGGTGGAACTGGGCTGAGGAAAGCCCCGACAGCAGTCGGTGCTCAGCCAGGCGAGACAGGACAGCATGTCTCTGCCCTGCCACCTGGTCCAGCCAGCCTGGCTCCCTACCAGACCTGCTGGCCCCGGCTTCGCTTCCCATCCTTCACCACCCCCGTCATGCTCCCCCTCCCCTTCCACTTCTTCCAGGAGAAAGCGCTTGGCTCACAGGCTGTACCCAGCTGTCCTTGAGGTCCTGCTCCCTGTGGGGCAGCTATGTCTGTCCATCAGCACGTGGTGGTTAAAGAGCTGACTTAGGTTCCAGAAACCCTCCTGAATGCATTTGGTTAACTAGAAGATGAGCAGGTCACTCATTGGATCCCGAGAATGTCAGTCATCTTTGCTCTGCCAATAAGCTGATGGGAATGGGCAGTTCCTCAACAGCCCAGTGAAGACGCAGGCGTGGCGTACTGGGCAGGCAGGCATGGTCATGCAGAGAAGTGACCACTCTCCTAGCCCACACTGTTGAGTGAGATCAAGCCGGGGTCACCCCCAGAGTTAGGACCCTGGTGACAAGCAGGGCACCACCTTCAGGCAGATGGCAGGGAACCCAGCACCTGGGCAGGCTGGGATCCGCAGCTCTGCAGGGAGGGCCTCACCTCGGAAGCAGTAGACGTGGAAGCGGCTGTGCTTGTTGGGGAAGCCGGTCTGGTTGGGGAAGAGGAAGAGCGTCTTGACGCCAGGCAGGCCCCCGCCGCAGCGCTGGCTGGGGGTGACGATGGGGTAGCGCACGCTGCCGTCGGCCAGCCAACCAGGGCTGCAGCGGTCCAGGCCCCCATCCCAGGCCGCGTACAGCTGGCCCGTGGTGGCGATCTCTGCGCCGCGCTCCCGGCAGTATGCCCGGGCCTCCTCCCACGTCAGCTTGTCTGGAGGGGCGCCTAGGAACAGCTCCCCTGGGTGGGGAGGAGGAAGCTGCGGCCGGGCTCCCAGGCGGTCGGCGGCCCTTCCTCCCCGGCCCCGGGCTGCTGGTCTGTGACACCGGGCAGTGACCCCGCTGTGTAGGACCACGGTCTAGACAGAACCTCGGGATGAATACTGGAGCTCATTCCGCAGAGCCGCATCCTGCCTCTGCCCTGAGGCTCTGGTCAGGAACTGGCCCCTATGACCGTGATTGGAAGGGACTCTAATGGTCGCCCCCCCCCGTCCCCTAAGCGCACGAGGGACAGTGAGGTCCAGGGAGGCCCAGGAAGACCACCGAGGCTGGAGCCCCAATCACCATGGAGGTCCTCGGCGTAGCAGTACACGTCGTAGAGGTCGCCTGGGTCCACCACGCCGTAGTTCCGGACCCCGGGGAAGCCGTCCATGTCTCCGTAACAGGCCTCTCTCGGGGTCTGGATGGGATACCTGGGGGCACAGGCTCAGTTCCAGCGCTGGGGCCTCGCCCCCCATGGCCCCTCCTCCCGAGACGGGAGCCCCCGCTGACCCTGACCGGAGGACGGGGCTACTTCCGAGACAGCCAGAACCCGCGCCCAAGGCCCCAACCCACCTCACAGTCTGGTCGGACAGCCAGCCGGCGTCGCACTGCTCGTAGCCCCCGAGGTAGGCGGCGTAGAGCTGCTCGGGCGTGGCGATGCGGGCACCTATGCGAGCGCAGGCTTCCCGGGCCCCGGCGAAGGAGAAAGCGTAGCGGGCAGAGCCCTCGCGGTAGAGGAAGACAACGCCTGCGGGCAGAGGGCTGCTGAGCCGGTCCCCCGCGCCTGGCCCTGCCTGCCCTCCCGACCGCCTCTGTACCGAGCCTCTGTACTGACGGGTGAAGTGTGACTGTGACCGAGCTCTCAGCCCCCGGAGTAGCTGGAATTACAGGTGCACACTCCTCACTCGTTCTCTGCTCCCCCTGGACCGCGGGCTCCCCAGGACAGGAGCCTCTGTCGCCACCCACCCTTGACCTTGACCTCCACCGCGTCGCTGCCGTCGTCGATGCCGTGCTGGACCTCGCAGCGGTAGACGCCCGAGTCGTTGGGCCTCAGCTCGCTCAGCAGCAGGGAGACGTCGGTGAACGACGCGGGGTAGGCGGGCAGCGCCACGCGGAACCGGTAGGCCTCGCTCACCTTGACGCGCAGCCCCCGCGCCACCAGCACCTCCGCCTCGCGGCCGCCGGCCAGAAAACTCCACTTGACCCGCGGCGAGCCCGGCGCCGCCCGGCCCCGCGGCCGCAGCGTGTGCACCTGGCACGGGATGGTGAGGGAGCCGCCCAGCACGCCCTGCAGCGGCGCGGCGCGGGCCCCGGGGATGCGCACGCGGAACGCGCGGTCCTCTGCGGGAGAGAGGGCTGCGCTCGCTCTGCCCGCCCCGCCCCCGGCCCGCCCCAGGTCCTCCAGCCCCCGTCCTCCCCTGCCCTGCGCCCTCCTCAGCCTCCGGCCCGCCAGGCTGGGCAGCTGCACCGCCCCGCCCACAGAAGGACTCCCAGGACACCCGACACTGCGTGGGTTGCTCACCCGAGCTGTCCCCATCCAGGACGTCAGCTTCCAGGACCCGGGTCAGGGCCAGGGCGACCATGAGAGCCGGGAGCAGCGGGGCCATGCTGCAGGCGCCGGAGCATGTGGAGGAGAGACGGGCTTGGCCTCACGTGGATGTCCTTGCTCCCAGCACGCTCGTGGGCTCACACCCTTCACGAGCGCCTTCTGACCCCTGTCCCCCGGTCAAAGGAGTCTCAAAGGAGACTGCATCCTGTCAGCTTGCTGTGTGACCCGGGCAAGTCCGTGCCCATGGTGGGGCTTACACTCAGAGCCCACGTGTGGGGGTCCTCCTGGACCGTTCACCAGCCGCAGAGAAAGATTCTGTCTGTGCCGGACACGCACAGACTTCAGTTACTCCCTGAGCGGTGCAACATTGATTTACATCACATTTACACTATGCTGGGTGCTATAAGAGAGCTAATCGTGGTGGCGGCTGCTCATTATCCCAGCCCTCTGGGAGGCTGAGGCAGGAGGATCGCAAGTTCAAGGCCAGCCTGGGCAACTATGGATTTAGTGAGACCCTGTCTCTAAATAAATAAAGGGCTGGGGATGCAGCTCAGTGCAAAGGCCCTGGATTCAGCCCTCAGTAGAAACAAACAAAACAAAACACGCCCCAAACCAGCTCGAGATGGCTGGGGGCACACAGAGGGTGCACACGGGTTCTCTGCAAATGCTGCGCCCTTCACAGGAGGGACGGAAGCATCTGTAGAGTTTGGCACCCACTGGGGCTCCTAGAACCAAAGCCCCACAGACTCCCGGGGACAACTGTGAAGTCCACCTGCCTGCCATCCGCAGCCGGCCAGAGCCTCCCTCCCCCAGCCGCTCCTGCCCCTGCGCCTGCCTGCCGTCCGGCCTCCCTGGCACCCACCCCGGGCTCCTCCAGGAGGGACCCTAGACTGACAGCAGGCGGCCTTCGTCTCCGCCCCACCTCCCCCCACCAGGGCTCCCAGGAAACTTCAGGCGCCCCCTCCACCACCTCCCTCGCTCCCCCTCTCCTCTGCCACCCCAGCCGCCCCTTTCTGCCTGGCACGGGCTTTCCCACCGGATCTCCTGGCTCAGAAACACTGGGACAAAGCCTGTGTCTCTGCCAGCCTGGCCTCCCGCCAGGTCCCCACCCCCCTGGGCCGGGGACGAGGGCACCCTCGCCTGGCCCTGGCTGCTAGAAGACTGTTCGAGAACCCAGAACAGTCTGCGCGGGGCCTCACAGCACTCGTCCTTTCCTAAGAGGTGGGTGACATTGAGAAATGGATCCGGCTGACCCCGCTGGGGCACCAGGCCAGTGTGCCCTCGGGAGGGAAGGCTGCAGAGCCGGTGCCAACTTCATCTTTAGAGCAAGAAGAATACGGGGTGCCAGGTGGTACAGCAGGAGGGATGAAGGTTAGACCACAAGCAGGACTTCCTACAGGCCAGGCACCCCCTGGGCACTGACTGCAGAGCCGCTGCTCAACGCCCATCTCCCCTGCTCCTCCAGCTGTTTCACACGTGGTCCCCGTTGCTGAGCCTGAACTGATAGGGAAACCCCTCTTCTCCCTGGTCCTCCCAGGCAGGCTCCCTGCCTCCCTCCACTTCCCTCCCTGTCCCGGGCATCGCTTGGTTCAAGTCTTGGCCTGGGGGGAGTAGAGAGCTGGTGCCCGGGGCTGCTCAGGTCTGAGAGGAGGAGCAGGCCAGGTGAGAGGGGCCGAGAGAGCCCAGCTCCAGGCGGGAGCCCCGGCCAGCACCGTGGTCTGGTTGGACTGGGGGCCCCTTGGCATGAGCAGCCAGTGCAGGGAGACTACTGGCCGTGCACGTGAGGGGGGTCAGGGCTCAGTGCCCTGCAGCTCCCATCACTTCTGCTCTGGCAGCAGGTGACCAGCAAGGGGATGGGGGACATCTCATGTCGCTGACAGCAGTGTCACGGGACCGAGGAGAGCCCTGGGCGGCTCTCCCCTCTCCCCATGGTCCTGGGGGGCCCATTGCTGGCACAGTGAGGGCCCCTGAGGAGACGCTGGCAGGGGCACCTGGGGCTGCACCCTGGCCTGGCCCCACACCTGGCCACCTCCTTCCTGTCTTGATTCCGCCAGGGCCTTCCCTTAACCCTAGAGGGCCACCCTTCCCGGCCGCCCTTCCCTCTCTCCAGCCTCTGGACCCTCGCCCTCATCTTGATCTTCTTAAGCACTTCAGGGACTTTCCTCTTGTTATGCTGTCATTCCTGTTCATCTCCCTCAAGGGCCTCTCAGACCTGACCCCGGAGTCAAGACCAGGCCGCGTGCGCACACGTGCCCTTGCATGCCTTGTGCCCACCCCAATGCCCACCAGCTCCATGCCCGGTGCCCACCGGATGGCCGACCCAGGGCTGCTGTGCAGGACCTGAACTCCAGGCTCAGCAGGGAGGCGGGGCCCATGGCAGAGTGACCAAAAGAACCCACAGTCCCAGGGAGGCCTTGGGCTGGCAGGAATGATTGCAACAATCCCATAAATAGTGCTATTTATTGGAAGCACAACTAATAATGCTATGTGCAACGCTCCCGGCAGAGCTGTTAGCTCCTCCTGGTATAAAATCTGAACTGTGGACTGTGGGCTTCTCAGCAGCCCAGCCAGGCTCACCATAACTCAGGGGTCTGTGGTGGGCACTGTCCCCTGATCCGACCTGTGCTGCCTGAAATCTAAGTGATGCAGGCAATGCGAGTGCAAAGAAAACCAGTGCCAGCCTCTGGTCTGTCCTTTAGAGCCGTGCGGGCAGGGCCGCTCAGGGCAGGGGTGTGGACTGCCTGGGAGGAAGCTTGGCCTGCACGAAGGTGAAGGTGTCCCAGTCCCCACTGACCCTCCCCGCCCGTCCGCCCGTCTTTCTCCCTCATTGCAGGATGGCAGCTGAGGCTCAGCGAGGCCAACTAAGTTGCCCAAGGTCACACAGCAAGTAAGTGGCAGAGTTGGGGTCCCAGCCCTGCCGGGCACTCCCCCTGCCTGGGCCTCGCACCCGGCCAGGTCGGAGGTCGCCAAGGGCAGCTGCCCGGCCTGGAGGACTAGAGGGCGTTCCCACCCGGTGGACTGCAGACCACAGTGCGCCAGCACCCGGCGCGCGCGCGCGTGAGTGTGCACGCGAGTGTGCGCCCGTGGCCCGGGTGGTGGCCGCGGGCCTCGCGCCCCTCCCCTCCCGCCGCGGCCCGGACTCACCTGCCTAGCGAGCGTCGCGGGGTCGCGGGCCGAGCTCAGGTCTCCGGGTCCGCGGCTCCTCCAGGCCGCGGCCGAGACTGCGGCGGAGACAGAGCGGGCGCGAGGACCGGCCAGGCCAGGGCGCGGAAGAGGAAGAGGGCGCCGTCCCGCCGGGCGCCGCACAAAACCCCTTTCTTCCCGCCCCGCCCCGCCCCCTGGCCCCGATCGCCGGGGGGCTCTGCGGGGTCACGGGACCCGCGGCCGTCCCTGCGTTGGTTCCGGGCGCGCCAAGTAGGACATCCTTCCAGGGGTGGCCGCGGGGACGGAGGGATGGAAGTCAGACACCCGGAGGGACTTCCCACTGGCCACGGGGCGCGGCGACGCGAGACGGCCCCAACCCCATGCGGACGAGGAGCCCTTCTGGAGACTCGGCCGAGGTGCACACGGCTGCAGCCCCCTTCCTGGAGGACGCGCTGATTGGATTTTGTCCCCGTGCTGCTCCCGCTCTGCACGGAGGAGGAGCTGACTTTGCAGCTGGAGGGATGGAGGTGAGACCGCAGGATCACGGGTTAAGCAAAGAGAAGCAGGCGCTCTACAGGGGCGGGCTGAGGACTCGGTGAGCAGCCTGTCTTGCGCACCGAAGTACAGAGCGCCGGGGTTGCTGGGAGCCTGCGAGCCAGGGCTGTGGCCGCCCAATGAATGTGCAGCCTGGTGCCGGGGTGGCCCTGAGGGCTGCCCAGCTGACAGAGACTCCTCGAGTCCAGAATACCAATGACACCGCCACCCCCAGCCCCGGCGGCTGGGCCTCTGCTTTCCCAGGCCTTTTCCTTTCTTCTCCTCTCCCTCCTCCCTCGTGGGACTCCAGGCAGAACCCTGGCATGGACAGTGGCAGGACGGCCAGATGTCTGGACTGGCTCCCCTGGACACCAGCCATGGGCACCAGGGGTGGCTTGCAGCAGGCTTTGATGCCCATAATCTCCAGCAGGATCCCCCAAAGACTGCAGGTATCGTGGGGTGCCTGAGGTGCAAATGCAGCCTGGAGCAAGCACCCGCCCTTCCTCTGGACAGCACCCCAAGTCCCTCCTGGGGATTCTGTTCTGCTCCCTGCTGGGCAACCCCACTCCCCACTGGGCTGTGGACTTGCTTCCCAAAGGCTTTGAGAAGCTTGAAAAAAAGTCCCAAGTCCTGGAGGCTTCAGTAGGACCTTCTCCTGTAGGGTCAGGACAGGACAGGTGGGGTGGGATCTCTTGAGACAAATGGCCCAGGCAGGGATGCAGAGCTAAAGGAGACAGACCAAGGTGGCCTTAAAAAATATTAACAGAATGCAAACTATGGATCAGGCAGTGTGTGAGGCCTTGGACTGCTGACCCCCAGACCTGATGGAGAGAAGAGCTAAAAAGGCCCTTGGGGACAGGCCTGGCAGTGCCGGGGACCCCAACACCTTTCTGCTTGTCTCAGAGCTTGCATCCCAGAGCGGAGGGAGGACAGTCGCAGCATGGCTGAGTCCTGTCTGCCCCCACACAGGCAGGGCAGCTCCTCGGGGCTCCACGGGGCTTCAGGCCAGCCAGGCCGAGCCGAGCCAGGCAGCGAGTGGCTGAAACTCAATCCAGTGGTGGCTCAGATGTAACCACAGTTCTTGCCTTGGGGAAGCCTGGCTGTGACCAGAAGGCAGAGAAAGTGACCTTCCAGGCCACCTTCCCTGGAGCAGCAGTGCGGGGACACATTTCAGGGTTTGAGGGGGAGCCCAGCCTTGGCCAGGGCGACAGTCTGTTCCAAGGGCAGCCTCCTGCTGGGAAGGCAGGCACGGTGAGAGAACCCCGGAGCCTGTCTGCAGCGGCTTACTTCCCCTGAAGCTGGCATCTTCCATTCAGGGGCTGCCTGGGGGGGTGAAGGGAAGTGGCCCACGGCTTGCTGTCCCCAAAACCTGGTCCTCTTCCTTTGCTGGCACCCACATATGGCACACAGGCACCAGGTCCGATAGGCACCTGTGGACCGCTGCCCTGGGAAGGGGATGAGTGGAGTCTTTCCTGAGGGATTCTCAAGGCAGAAACTAGCGCCTCCCAAGTTTCCCCCAACATTTCCAGCTGGGTGAGTACACTGAGCTCTAACCTGTACTTTGAGTATGAATTTTTCTTTTTTGTACTGGGGCTCAAACTCGGGTCCTTGCTCTTGCAAGGCAGACGGTGGAACCACTGAGCTAAATCCCCGGCCCTCTAACCTGCACTTTGAACTGACGAATGCTGATCAGGGCTCTCTGTACAAGCACAGAGCCCTGCGTCTGAACCCACAGCTGTAGGATTCGCCTCATTTCTTTTCACGGTCTCATTGAAGGCAGGAGCAAGGCCGCCCCAGGCAGCCGCTCCAGATCTCCAAAAGGGACCCCAGGCACTGGCCGAAAGCACACAGGGCCACCAGAAGCAGGAAGGGTGAAAGCCAGGCTGCCCTCAGAACTGCCTCTCTCAGCAGCAGAAGGTAAATGTCTCTGGGACAAGGAAACAGCCCTCAAGAGGTGACCGCATGGGCAGAACTGGCAGAAGTATGACCAGGTCTCCTAAAGGCAGGGTGGAGGGGAGCAGCCGGCTTGCTCTCCATTCTGTGCATCCTGCTGGCTGCCTCCCAGGCTCCCAGGCCCTGGGGAGTTTTCCAACCTTTCTGCATGAGAACAATCTCCTGCTTCCATCCATCCCCCACTGCCCCTGTGTAAGCCCGGGCCAAGACCCAAGCTGAAGCAGCCTCTGCCTCCAGCCCCGCCTCCTGCTCCCCTCCAGGGCCAGCCCAGGTGTCCTCCTGGGCTCCCGTCCACAGTAGTGGGGGGAAGGCCTTTCCTTTCTGACTCCCAGACATGCTTGGAGGTGGGGGCGACATATCCCATGACCGCCTGGGTCCTGTGCCACAGGGATGGGAATGGGACAGAGCGCTGGCACTGCTGTGTCCAGAGAAAGGGGGCTTTGGTAGCTTCTGAATGGGCCAGGAAGCGAAGGACCCCAGCCCCTGGCCTTGGGAGATGGCAACAGTGTCCCTGAGAGCTCCTGCAGCTGGGGTGGGAGAGTGGGGGACAAGGAGACCAGGAGGAACCCAGACAGCAGGCTGGGTGACACAGAGGGAGACCTTGCCACATGAAGGAGCAAGCGAATGAGCGAGATCTGCTGTCCCTCTGAGCCAGCCAGGCCCTTGCAAAGGAGCAAGGGAACCCCAGCCTGCTCCACAAAACACAGGTGAAGGAGCTGGGGAGCTGGGGATGGAGGTCAGTGGTGCTGCCCCTGCCTGGCAAGCACAAAGTCCTGAGTTCGATTCCTGGTACTGGGAAGAAAAAAGAACTGGAGGGCTGGAGCCGAAACTCACGCACACTTACTTCTGAAGAAGAGCCTGTGCCCCTGGACAGCCCTGCAGCCCCCTCCCTGCTTCCAGTGGGGAAGATCCACATGCTTGCCCAGCCTCGGCCATGCCAGGTGGGTTCTTGTCTTAGTTACTTTTCTCATTGCTGAGACAAAATACCCAACACCCAAAGTTAAAGGAGAAAGTTTATTTGGCTCAGTCTGTGGTGGTTTCAGTCCATAGTCGGCTGGTTCCAAGGCAGGGTGGCCTGGCAGAGGGCATCGAAGAGGAAAAATAATCCATGGCAGGCAGAAGGCAGGAGGGCAGCCAGCAGCAAGGTATGGAAGAAGCAGCAGCAGCCTCCCCCTTTTATCCCCTCCAGCTTATGTGTCCTTTGGGTGGTGCCACCCACACCCAGGCTGGGCCTTCCCATTATCCACACCCAGAACCATGCCAAGCCAATCAGTGGACTAATTGAGTAATCATCCACCCTTAATCCCAGCATCACACACCCTAGATCCAGCCACCTCTGAAAAGCCTCACCTATGACCACATGAGGCTCTGGGGGACATGTAGACACAGCCATAACACTGAGCCAAGCGTGGTGGTGCATGCCTGTCATCCCAGCACTCAGGAGGCTGAGGCAGGAGAATCACCATGAGTTTGAGGGCAGCCTAGGCTACATAGTGAGTCCCTGTCTCAAAAAAAAAATAAAATAAAATTAACAGTCCTCACCTCTCTGAGCTTCACTTTTCTCCATGTAAGATGGTGGGAGCACCTTGCTTTTTTTTTTTTTCTTGGTACCAGGGATTGAACTCCGGTCCTTGTGCCTTCAGGACAGCCGGTGGAACCACTGAGCCAAATCCCCGCCCCAAGGGAGCACCTTGTTTTGATGTTGGAACTATGTATATGTTATTTATAATTAAAGTACAAAATTCAATTGGAGATTAAATCAGAAAGAAAAGTGAAGCAATCCCTAAACATCTAAAACAAATGAAAACAAATGTACCTACATGTGTATGGGGTTGGAGCAAAACAACAAGAATTTTCTTTCCAGTGGCTGTAGAACTCAGCAGTTTGAATTACTGTATATTCATATATATTTCCATATCTATACTCATAAATGTTCCTTTTTTGTTTGGTACCGGGGATCAAACTCGGGACCTTGTGCTTTTGAGGCAGGTGCTGGAACCACTGAGCTAAATCCCTGGCTCTGTTCCTTTTTGTTTTGAGGCAGGGTTCAGGGCTGGCCTTGAACTTGGAATCCCTCTGCCTCACCCTCTTGAATGAGCAGCTGGGATTACAGCCGTGCACCACTGTTCTTGGCTGACTTTTTTTTTTTTTTTTTTTTGAAACAGGCACTTGCTATGTGATTCAGGCTGGGCTTGAACTCACTATGTATTCCAGGCTGGACTTGAACTCACGGCAATCCTCCTGCCTCAGCCTCCCAAGTACTGGGATTACAGGTGTGCACCACCATGCCCGGCATGGCTGACTTTTTATATAATGACAGCATTGTTATCTTGACCATTATTATAAACTGCTATTAAGCAATATTTTAATAAAGCAGATAAGTGATTATAGTAATGGTGTTAGAGCCAAGATTGTTAGTGTAAGAGAAGAAAAGTCAAGCAAAAATTGTTAATCTTTAGTCTGAATTGGAAATATCAGCATTACTTCATATCTATATAATGTACACAAAGTATATATATTATGGTATAGAAGACGGATGATCTAGTTTGATCCCCGGTACCAAAAAAAAAAAAGAAGACAGATGATCTGCTATCTACTAAAGGGCTCAGAAGCAGTGACTACTCCACAACACTAAATACCCTTTCTGTCCAAATTGTGGTCTCTAAGTAGCACTTCTCACTAAAAGGAACAAGGACTCTTTCGAGGGATTTCAGGTCTGGGTCAGGGTAGTGTGTCATGCTTGAGAACAAAGAAGTTGGGAAACTCAGGTTGAGGTCATGTCAGAAAGACCCAGTAGCTGCTGGGCATGGTGGCGCACGCCTCTGATCCTAGCGCTCCAGAGGCTGAGGCAGGAGGATTGCTGTGTGTTTCAGGCCAACCTAGGCTACATAGTGAGTCCAAGGCCTAAGGGAGACCAGCTACTTGGGCGTCTGTGGGTTATGTTTCTCTTTCAGTATGGAGGGGGAACCCTGTGTCCTTCCTGGGGTGAGTGCTGTTCTGATATGGATCTGCCTTCACTGACCTAGTGCTTTGGCCAGTGTCTAGGGCACAAAGTGATACTTATTCTCATGAGATTGCTTATAGTGTATCCCCTCCAAGCAAAATGGTTCACTGCCCCATAAAGGAAGGGTGACAATGGGCATGTCGCACAGGATCCTTTAGCCCTACACTGTAGCACATCACCCTGAAGCTGCCGGCTTAGTGGTACATTACAGCGGCTCTTTCAGAGCACGTCTAAAATCAGCAGGGGAGCAGGGTCCTCTGGGATTTTCTTGCCCTCCTTCACAACCCAGAGTACATTTTGAGTCAGTAGCTGTTGTACCCTGCTTTGTCCAAGATGGCTAGAAACCATGGGTACAGGGACCCAGGGGCCGTCCTGGTGGCCCACTAGGGAACTTGTGCTTCCAGTTCCTACACATTTGGGCGCTGCAGGAGCCCTGGTCCCTGGGGCGGAGGATGCAACAAGCAGAGATCATGGGGCAGTTTGGGGCACTTCATGCCAGCCGGCTGGTAGCAAGAGAGGGGCTGTGCTGACAGGGCACCCATGAGCAGGCCGTAAAGCAGCGGGGGCCTGGCAGTGAGAGGGATGAAGGTGGGATTGTCCCCTGGGAAAGCTCCATAGAGCGCCAGAGGGAGCTGAGGGAGGCCAATGTGTGACACAGCCCTATGGACAAGGCGGCAACGCTCCTGTGGTTTGAGCCCTGCTGTGAGAACTGCTGTAAGGAACCAGAACTTGCACTGTGCACCACTCTGCGGCAGCAGTGACAGGACAAATGGCACCACACCAGCGCCAAGGATCTGGGCAGTGCAGGGCCCGTGAGCCGCATTCCTGGGCACTCACCTGTCCGGAGCAGGGGCTCCAGGACGCCTGCAGCTCTACCTGGGGCCTTTTCTGGTGTAGGAGGTGTTTGCGCTCAGGACAAGCCAGCAATGCTGAGTTAATGCCCTGGAGGTGACTGTCACACTGGCCTCTGTGCTCAGCAGCCTCCCCGAGCAGCTCCTGCTGTCCCCCACTGCCCACCTGCTTCCCCACACCCAGCTGGCTTCCTTCCCTTTCTCTTCCCTCCTCTCCAGCCCTCTTCCCATGCCTATGAACACCACCCCCAAATAAGCCAAGCATCTTCAGATTCCTGACTGGAGATCTACTTTCAGGGACCCCTACCTAAGACCAGTGAAGCATTCATCCTGTCGTCTCTAAGTGGGTTACATGTCAGGGTGACAAAACAGCTGCTGAGGGAATTTTTTTGAGGGGGGTACTTGGAGTTGAACCCAGGAAAGCTCTACAATGGAGCTACATTCCCAGCCCTTTATTTATTTATTTTGAGGCAGGATCTCATTAATTTTTTTGTTTGTTTGTTTGGTACCAGGGATTGAACTCTGGACTTTGTGCTTTCGAGGCAGGCAGCAGCGCTAAGGATTTCATTAAATTGCCTGAGCTAGCTTCAAATTTGTGATCCTCCTGCCTCAGCCTCCTGTGTAGCTGGGATTATAAGTATGTAATTATGCTGAACTGGGAGATTTGTCTTTATAAATGATTCCCAACTAATAGACAAAGTAGGAATGACAATATTCAAAAAAATCTCCATTCTGTAACTCTTAATGAAATAATGGATCTAGACTATGCTCATCAGTAACCATGGGATAAAGCACAGGTCGGTACAGGGGTCCAATGGTGGCCATGTTTTCCTCTGTGGAACCCGGGAACATTGCTGTGTGGAAAAGGCATCTTTGCAGACACATTCCATGAGCATACTCCTTAATTCTGGCCATCCTGGGTTAACCAGGTGGGGTAAATCCAAGGACAGGCGTCCTCATGAGAGACGGGGGAGACACAGGTATGCAGAGGTGGAGGCACAGCAACCGCAGGGCAGGGATGGGGGTGACTCCGCCAAGGGTCCCAACAGTCACTGGAAGCTTGACCGTGTTAGGGAGTGGGCCCTGCTGACACCACAGTGTTAGCCTTCTGGACTCCAGAACTGGCCCTTTTACTTGTCTGTTTGTTTGTTTATATATTTCTTTTTAAACTTGTTTTTTGGTACCGGGGATCAAATTCGGGACCTTGCGCTTGCGAGGCAGGTGCTGGAACCACTAAGCTAAATCCCCGGCTGTTTGTTTATGTTTTTGAGACAGTGTCTCCTTAAGTCCATCAGGCTGAGTCAAACTCACAGGCCCTGCCTCAGCCTCCTGAGTTGTGGGGATAACAACTGTGCACCACCCGGCCCAGCTCTGGCCCAGATTCTTCAACCAACAAAAAGCCACAGAAGGAATAAAGAAAGCTGGCCATGGCGGGCCATAGCTGTAATTCTGGCTACCTGGGAGGCTGAGTCTGGAAAATCAGCAGTTGGAGGCCAGCCTGGGCAACTTAGTGACTTTGTTAGACCTTACCTCAAAAAACAAAGACAAAACAAAACAACAAAACTATAAAAGAACTGGGGAGGTTGTTCAGTGCAAAGATCCTGGGGTCAGTCCCCAGTACTACAGAAACAAAGAAACAGAGAAGGAGAGAAAGAAACAGGTAGTGAGGGGTGAGGGGGGTGCAGGCTTGCCCAGGAAGGGGTGGGCGGGCAGGTGACCAGTATGTTCAGGAATCTAGCCTGCCCTCCTCTGCTTGTGGCAGGACCTGGTGCTGCTAATCATAGTTCCAGCTCTCCTACTTGGACTCCAAAGTAGGATTGCTCTCTCCTGCCACCGTGTGGTTGGGTGGGGCCGTGTGCTACTTCTGAACAGTGAGCAGTGAGCCTAGGGTAGCGTTGTTCCTACTGAGCAGACGCCCCGAGCTGAGCTGCCTCCCCTCTTGTCCTGAGAGGAGTTTTTCAGCACTGGAGAGAGAGACGTGTGAGTTGTTTGTTTTGACAGCATAATGTAGCTGTTCCTGACTAATACCAGTGCTGACTGCCTGGTAAGATCCAGAATAACAGCAATTATTATTTTTTAAAGGAAGAAAGAGCTAGTTGTGGTTCATGCTTCAGTCACCTCAGTCGGTGCACGGATGGCCTAGCACAGAGGCTGTGGAGGACGCTGCTCACTGAATGGCAGCCTGGAAGCAGACAGAGGAGAGAAGAGCTGAGAGGGCGATAAACCTCCCTCGACACGCTCCAGGGACCCCACCTCCTCCGTCAGACCCTGCTTCCCAGCAGCCAGCTGTACCACGTCATCAAACAATGACCATTCCCTGGCATATTATCGTAAAAATGATGATTTTAATCATAGGTTCCACTTGACTGAGTGCCCCCGATGTTCTACCCAGTACATGCAACATCTCTGCTAATCCTCAGGAAAAAGCCATTATTATCCCCTGGCCAAGAGGGGAAAACCAAAGCTTACAAACTTCAGCAAATATCCTGCCTGTGGTTGATGCTGTTCATTCTGCCATTCCCTGCACTCATATTATGCCACAGCGGATGAACTGACTTTAGCAAAATAATGTAGCAATTATTTCCTGTTTGTAAAACAGCTTCACCATTAGAATATTTAACCCTTTGCCCCACTTATTACTGTTGTAGCCCAGGTTTTTGTGTAGTTAGGTCACCTAAACAGTAGATACAGTTTGCATAATGATGCTCTGGCTCAGGACAGGTAAACAATGGTTTTGTAAGATTATAATAGAGCTGAAAAGTTCCTATTGCAGTGAACACACGGCTGGAGAATAGAAAGAGAAACTGCAGGGGGAAATAGAACCCTGAAGAAAATTCACAGTGAAGATTTAGCAGAAGCGGTTGCAGACTTCAACAAGCTCCTTACAAGTGTTTGAAAACCCACAGGCTGTCCTTAATAGAGAAGAGTTTTCATCGCATTATCTGCCTACAAGAAAAATCTATGACAGAAAAAAAGAGAGAAGCAAACAACTAAGGACATATTTCTTTCTTTCTTTCTTCTTTTTTTTTTTTTTGAGGTACTGGGGATTGAACTTGGGACCTTGTGCTTTCGAGGCAGCTGGTGGCACCACTGAGCTAAATCCCCAGCCCACTAAGGGCATATTTCCGAAGAGTGACCTGCCTCAGTCCTTCAAGAGGGATCCAGAGGGAAGCCACAGCTGTGGTCATGGGGGTGACAGGCACCTTGTCACTGCCTTCCGGGGGGAGAGGATGTGGAGGCGGAAGGCAGAGACTGACACTCCTCATCCTGTGTAGGCCTAGGCCAATGTGTGTGTTTGCATCTTGATTTTTAATTTTTTTAAAAGTTTAAAAAGTAAAATAAAATTTAAATAGAAAAGCTTATATAACAAGGGTATAAAACTACTTTTGTACAGCTGTACATGTTTGTGTTTGAAGCTGTTATTACAAATGAGTCAAAATGTTTAAATTATCAAGAGCATATAAAGTAAAAATGTTACAGTAAACTGAAGTTAATTTATTACCGAAGGAAAATACTGGTCATCAATTCAGTGCAGGCTAGGTGTGGCCTGTGTAAAGTCCACAGCAGTGCACAGAAACATCCTGGGCTTCCACACTCACTTCACCACTCGGGGTACGTACAAGGCACCATCTCTACCACATCTTAACTGTGCCTTTTCTGCATTTGAATGCACGAATACTGTTATGGCTGTCTAGATGTCTCCCAAAGCCCCATGCAGTCGTAGCTGGGGGGTTTTCAGAGGTGGCTGGATTTAAAGTGTGTAATTGATTCATGGTGCAATGCTAGGATTAAGAGTGCTAGAATTAAGGGTGTGTGATTACTAAATCAGTCCACTGATTGGTTTGGCCCTGCCCTAATCTCAGTAGCCTGAGTACAGTATAAGGGACAGAAGAGGCTTGTCTTGTCCTGGCGAAGCCCAACCGACCTCCAATGCTGCTTGACAAAGTTCCCGGTGGGGGAAAGAAAGGGTGGAACACATCGTACCCTCATGTTTTATTTTTTCTTGCCATAATGTTTATAATTGTTACTCTGATCACAGGAGTCATTGTGTTTGTGACTAACAACAAACTCTCCATGAGACAAATTGGTAATGATACATTGAAATCTGATCTGGCTCACAAGTCCCAAATTCCAGTTTCTCTTAGTTCTATTGCCACATCCACTCCTAAAGAAACCTCTCCTAAAACCCCCTCTGTTTCCCCACTACTATGACTCCCCCTCTTATTGCTGACATTCTTTTTACTAAAGGGGTCTTATGAAGAGATTGAAAGGACAGACTTTAGATGTAAGAAATAGTGGAAAGTGGGAAATAGAAAGAACGTTAAGACAGGTAAATGCATTAAGGAGGCAAGTTACTCAGTATTTCTCAAAGTGCTGTAAATATCTCCTGCTCGTGGACTATGAACCCAAATGACATTTAGTTAAGATGAATAGAGGTATAGAAAAACAGAGAGCTAATAGCAAACTATATTAACCATTGTGCAGTTTCTCAAGGGCCAGCTGGTGATCACAAGTTTGACACTTAGTTGATTAAATCTTGCTTGTACCCCCGCTGATATAAAGATTTTGATTAAGTTACTTTCTGTTCTGTTTAGGTGTGGGTAAATAAGGGGACAATTGTAATTTTTAAATATGTATTTGTGACGTTCAATGAAATGAAACAGCTTAGAGGAATTGTACTTTGTTTAGCAAAAAATAACCTTTACTTCAATAGAAATTGCTAAGGCAATCTAAAATGTAAACATGTTCCGCCCAGTGCCTCCTAGCCATTGCTTAAAGATATAAAAATAAATCAGACCCTGAGACTTCTCAGAGGGAACCTGAACATTGCTTGTGAAGGTTCTTTTCTCATCGCTGGCCCAGGACATCTCCCCTTCCTACCCTACATCGACATCAACTGCAGCTGGTTTGCAGCATTGTCCCTTGTTGCTTTGTCACCTTCTGTCTGTCACAAACTGTTTCTCTTCCGTGATGCCCCTTTGCCATGCTTGACTTGGAGCAGCTAACTATGGACAGAAACCTCTGCAAACTGAGCTAAATAAACCTTTTCTCCCTTAACTTGTAGGTATTGGGTTATTTTGTCTCAGCAATGAAAAAAGTCACTAAGACAAATACCATTGTATTACAGTTGCCAGAGCAGTTGCATGGTCTAGGAGTCATAGGCGGTACCACAAGGTCTAGGTACAGTGGACCCTCAAGTTACGACCGGCCTGACATACGAACAACCTGGGTTAATTAGGTTAATGGAAGATTCATCTGCCTCTGGTTATCTATTTTTCTTTTTTTTTTTTGGTACCGGTGATCAAGCTTGGGTCCTTGCACTTGTGAGGCAGAAGGCAGAACCACTGAGCTAAATCCCTGGCCCTGCCTCTGGTTATCTATAGTGTGTACCCAGGTAAACATCTAGATCTCAGCTGTATTGACTTACAAACAACTTGAGTTACAACCAGCCCTCGGGAATTGATCTAGTTCATGTCAAGGGTGCACCGTATTACCATGTCCATATACACGGAATCACCCAAGACCACTTCTCAGAACATATGCTCACTAAGTCATGCAAGACTCTATGTATATACACACGAAATATGCATAGGAAAGTGAGTTAATGACGTTAGACTTCTGTCTCTCTATGTAACCCAGGCTGGCCTCCAGGTTTCTATCCTCCTGCCTCAGCCTCCCCAAGTGCTAGGATCACGACCACGCCTGGTTTCCAGTTTGTCTCTGGAGTTACCAGTGTGTCTCCTTTGGGTGTGTGTTTACTGTTATCGGTCCAGCACCCTTTTGCCACGTGGCCACGTGTTTGGTGTTTATCTCCTCTTTCAGCAGGGTTAATTTCTTTTTTTATTGTAACAATCCTATGAGTTTCCTAGCTTTAACGACAGTCCCTGAAAACGCTTCTGGGAAACTTGCAGGACACAAACACATTTTGAAATACGTTTAGGTCTGTGGCATATTTGTTCTGTGCGACCCAGAGGAGTCCATGCAGGAATGCTCCTCGAAGATTTGAACTAGGGCAATGGCAGGTCGGTGAGTGTGCGGCGTCCCCGCGTGGCGCCTGGAGCAACGACAGCCTGAGCTCTTCTGAGTCCCTGGTCTATTGGTGTCCGGTCCCCGCCCCCCGCCCCCCGCCCCAGGGTTCTTGGGCGCGCACTCGCGCTGTGGGTCTCAGCCTCCTCGCACACGTACCCCTACCTCCGAGCTTCACAGCTCCATCAGCCACAGCAGGTGCCACGTTATTTTATTGCGGCGGGCGCGCAGAGGTCAGTGAATGCCCGGACGCCCCTCTCGCCCCCTAGCGGCGGCTGCGTTCTCCGCCGCGGCCTCGATCGCCTCCATACCGGCTGCCGGGTAGCCCCAGGTTCCCCCCCACCGTCCCTCCGGGAAGCGCGGGACCCGGCTCCGCTCCTGGGCGGCGCCTACGTCTCTGCGTAGCAGTAGGTCCCGTAGGCCGCCTGCTGGGGCCTGGGGAAGCCAAAGCTGCGCACCCCGGGGTCCGGGAGGCCCCCGCAGCGCGGCCGCGGCGTGGCGATGGGGAAGCGCACGCTGCCGTCCGCCAGCCAGCCGCCGTCGCACTGGTCCAGCCCCGAGAACTTCCAGGCGGAGTAGAGGTGGCCGACCTTGGCCACCACCGCCCCGCGCCGCCGGCACGCCGCGTGCGCCTCCGACAGCGTCAGCCGCCCGGGCACGAAGAACACCCGGCCTGGGGACGCAGCAAGTCAAGGGCCGCCGAGCGCCGGGCGGGGACAGCGGGGAACCGGCGGGGCAGGAGGGCTGGGGGAGTTGAGAGGGGGAGCGGGCGGGCGGGGGGGATAGGGCACGGCCCTAACGGAGTGGGGCGGGGTAGGGGCGGGGCCTCGGGGTAGGCGGGAAATGAGGGCGGGCCTCACGCGGTGGGCGAAGAATGGGGCGGGGCCGCGCGGTGGGCGGGAGAGTGGGGGCGGGGCTCAGGACTCGGGGCGGGGAATGGGGCGGGGCTCGGAGCAGGACCGCGAGGTGGGCGGGGAATGGGGCAGGACCGCGCGGTGGGCGGGTCGGCCCAGGCCACCCCCGGGTCTCCACCCCTGCTCACCGGCCAGCGCCGAGGTGAAGCAGAAGGCGTCGTAGCGGTCGCGCGTGCGGTCGCGGGGTCCGTAGCTGCGGATGCCGGGCCGGCCGGGGCCGCCGCACGGGGCTCGCGCGGTGAGCACAGGGTAGCGCACGGAGCCCTCGAGCAGCCAGCCGGCGTTACACCAGTCCAGCCCCTCGGTCCACGCTGCGGCCGGGAGGGGGCGCCACAGCACAGTCAGACCGGGCCGCGCGCCGCCCGCGGCCCCCGACCGCCCGGCTCTCACCCTGGTACAGCTGGCCATAGGTGGCCAGGCGCCCGTCCTGCTCCTCACACGCCCGCTTCGCCTCGAAGTAGTTGAACTGGTAGCGGCCACGGCTGGGCTGATACGGAAACACCACACCTGGGGGCGGAAGAGCCTCGGGAGGGTCGGGCGGGGCCAGGGGCCCGGGGGCAGGGGCTCGGGTGGAAGCCTCACCCTCCAGGCGCAGGCTCAGCGCCACGCTCTCGTCCTCCACCCCGTTGATGAGCTCGCAGCGGTAGCGGCCCTCGTCCTCCAGGCGCACGTCCGCCAGCACCAGCGAGGCGTCCAGCCGGTGGCCCTGCCGCAGTCGGGCGCGCCCACCCAGCGGCCCGTAGCCCCGGGCGTGCAGCCCGTTGGTGATGAGGATCGGCGATTCCCGGAGCTCCCCGGGCTCCACTTTGCTCCAGCGCACCTTGTAGCTGGGAGGCGAGGCGCCCAGGACGCAGGGCAGTGTGGCCGTGGCCCCACGACGAGAGTGAATGACCTCGTGGATGGGGGGCAGGAGGTAGTGGGGGCCCGGGTGGAGGGCTGGGCAGAGGGGGCCTCAGTGGCAGGGACGCCGGCTCTCACTGCCCGCCCAGATCCCGCCCCTTTGCTCCCTCCGCGCAGACTCCGCGCTCCGGGTACTTGCGGCTGCTGCCTACCCTCCGCACCTCCCGCCGGAGCCTCAGCCCCGCGTGCTCCGCGTCCAGGCCGGCCTGGGTCTTACCTGGGTCCCCCAGCGCTCTGTGGGAGAGGGCGAGCACCCAGGGGAGAAGGAAGCGGCAGAGTTCGGGCAGCGCGAGCCAGCCTGGCATGATGGGCTGCCGGCGGGGCCTGCGGGGCGCCGAGGGTGGGGTGTCAGCCCTGAGGGGAAGGAAGGGCGGGAAGAGCGGGCAGGGTAAGGGTCACCCCGTTGGGAATTCCTGAAGGGGACCGGGCAGCGGGAAACCAAGGGTGACAACAAGAAGGTAATGGTGGGACAGGCAGCGACAACCCCTCTCGACCTGACCTGAGGCCCTGGCTCGCACCCCCTGGCTCTTCGGGTCCTGATTTAACCAACTCTAGTCCTGCCCTCGCCCCCGCCCCTTCTCCAGAGTAAACCTGATCTTGTCACCCTCCACTCCAAACAGTGACTCCCCATGGCCCTGAGGATCCAGTTCAACCCCCTACCCGCGACTTCCAAGAATCCCAGCGATCCAGGTTCTCCCTCATGTCCAACATCACCCCTCGCTGCCCTTCACCCCACCCTCTGCCCTGGGATCTGGACTCCCGGGAGGGTCCAAAACAGCCCAGGTTCAAGCCCACCTCCGTGCAGTGTGGGGCGGGCTCCGCCTTTTAAATTTTTAAATTTTGAGACAGGATCTCCCTAAGTTACCCAGCATGGGGTGGACCCTCCCACCTCAGCCTTAAGAATCCTGGGATTCCAGGCAGGCATGGCCATCACACCCAGAAAAGGACTTTTATTGGCACCTGAATAGTGTGATTTGAAAGTAATATGACATGTGGACTATGAGGGTTTTAAAAAATTGTAAAATATAAAATTATAAACTTACTTTAAAAATTATTTCCCTTGCAGCTGTCTGTTTTGGCAGCATGTTCCTTTTCCCTTCTTTATTGTCTCTTCTTTTTTTTTTTTTTTTTTTTTTTTTTTGCCAGGGGCACTCTACTGTTGAGCTACATCCCAAGCCCTTTTTATTTTTTATTTTGAGACAGGGTCTTACTAAGTTGACCAAGCTGGTCTCACACTTGTGATCCTCCTGCGTCTGCCTCCTGAGTAACTGGGATTACTGGCGTGCACCACCAGGCCCGGTGATGGGATCTATTCATAGCACTTTGATTTTTATGTTTAAATGGGCCAAGAATCCCTTGCCCTGGTTTTATTCATTTTCCAAACCTGGCTCATCCACACCCTACTGCATGACTCTGAGCAAGTTACTCAGCCTCTCTGCCTCGGTGTCCTGGTCAGTGTCATTGGGCAGCAGTGGCACAATTCCCTCTTGACTCAGAGAGTTAGACGGATTCACAACATCTGTGCCTGCAGGGTCTGGGGCTTTGGATGTGGTGGTCCTATCTCCAGTCCTCTTGTCCTTTCTGACACAGAACTGCAAGCTGATGTGTGAGTGTTTTTGTGAATGAACTCACTTTAAGGACTTCTGGGAAGGAGAGCTGGGTGCCAGGAGAGAGGACTCCCCTGAGAATGACAAGAGTGGAGCATGGTGGTACGCACCTGTAATCCCAGCACTCAGGAGGCTGAAGCAGGAGGGCTGCAAATTCAAGCCCAACTGGGGCAACTTAGTGAGATCCTGTCTCAAAAATAAAATCACCAGGGCCTGGGATTTAGCTCAGTGGTTTCACCGCCTGCTACACAAGCGCAAAGACCCGAGTTCGATCCCTGGTACCAAAACAATAAAATTAAACAGAAAGGGCTGGGCATGCAGCTCCGTGAGAAGGCTCTGTGTTCAATCTCAGTACCCCGGGGATGGGCCATAACTAGAAATCTAAAGACCTGAGCCCCACCTTCCTGCAGATGCAAGCCAAGGCCAGCTTGCAGCAGGAGAAATTGAGGTCAGGCACAGTATGAACTTTCCAGTGGTGGCCAGGTATGGAGGCACACACATCCCAGCACTCGTGAGGCTGAGGCAGAAGGATTTCTGTGAGTTTGAGGTCAGCCTGGGCTACACAGTGAGTTCAAGGCCAATCTGAACTGCATAGTGAGACCCTGTCTCAAAAAATAAACTTCCCAGTTATTAAGGGAGAGAGTACTTGGGACAGGAAATGAGTGACAATCACTTCTTTACAGGAAACCTGGGAAGTGAGACTGCAGGGACTGAAATGGACTCGGGAATCACCTATAAGGACAGCTGGCGTTAACATGTGTGAAAGCTGCCATCCCTGACATTGCTGCAAACACTTCACCTATGTGTTTTTATATCATTTCTCCTGGTGTGAGGTAGGAACTGATAAATGGCATGAGACATACCATGCAGAAACAGAGGTGCACATGCTGAGGAAACTATAGTGCCATCACACAGCTGGTAAGATTTGAATCCATATCTGACAGCTTAAGCTCTTGCCCCACCTCACTAGCCTTGGTACTGAGGATTGAACAGGGCCTTCCCACTGAACTCCATCCCCAGGCCTTTTTAATTTTTTATTTTGAGACAGGGTCTCACTAAGTTGCTAAGCTGCCCAGTCTGGGCTTGAACTTGCAGCCCTCCTCCCTCAGCCTCCTGAGTGCTGGGATTACAGGACTGCACCACCATGCCAGCTAGGCCTAAGCTCTTAACCATTGATCTGTATTTCTGTATTTCTCAGCAAGTGCTACATCATCTTCGTACCCTTGCAGAAAATGATATTGCAGCCAGCAGCTGCGTGGCCTACCTGTTAGAAGCTGGTCCCTGCCCAGAGGCGAAGGGAGCGATGCGTAGCAGCCTTCGGTCCTGCGTAAGGGAAGTTTCCAGGTGAAGGTGTTGTCCAGGCTCCTGGGACGTCCAGGCACTTTAAAGCCCAGGGACTTGAGCACCTAGGTGACCAATGTGGTGGCTCCCTTTACACCTGTGAGGGAAGCCTTCGCTCCTGCGCTCCAAGAGGAAGCCAAGGTGCCGGGAATACCCGTCCCGGTGCAGCACGCCAGGCTAAGGGACCGTGTCCAGCCCCGGGGCTTCTCTGTGGAGTTCCGGGCCCTGGGACCAGGGGAAGATGCTGAGCTGGGGATGAGAGCCAGAGCCCATGGTGGAAGAGGAGTGAAGATGGCAACCTAGAAGGCCCAGAAAGCAGTGCCTGCCGCTGCCAGATGCTGGGGGACCACAGGGGACACCAGTGTGGGTGGCAAGAATGCTGACTGTGGCTCAGAGACCCACAGCCGCCCTGACACTGCTTCATGGGCCTCACCAGGCAGCACCTGCCCTCCCTCCCCAGCGGCATCCTCACCTCTGCTCCCCGGGCCCTGGGTGCGCATCGCCTATGGGGAGAGGCTGTCAAGGTGGAAAGTGACTTCCAGGACTCCCAGCTGCCTCACAGAACCTGGTGCCCTCTGTCCAGCCCCGTCTGCTCGGCTGTCTGTCCTTTCCTTCTCTGTACCCACCCCATCGGAAGCACAATTTCCCTTTGTCTCTGTCTTTTTCCCTATTGTTGAATAACAGGGCCCCTTTCTTTGTCCCGTGGGTAAGGCAACGAAATGTCAACAGCTGGGGCTGTGGGATGCGGGACGGGCTGGCACACAGCACCGGAAAGGCCCTCGGGGGGCTCCCCGGGAGTGGACGCCCAGGGAGCGGGGGCCAGGGCAGACATGCACCTCCCAGTTCTCCCACTGCAAGGGCTTGAGGAGATTTTGTCTGAGGCCAGGGGATCGAGGGGGTGGCTAGGGTGGCTGCAGGAGAGATGGCAGTTAAGAGAGGGACTTCTCTGTCCCAGGGAAGGGACGGGGGCTCTCTAAATGAAGGCCTCTTACTCAGCCCCGCGTCCCACCTCCTCCTTCAGCACAGGCGCATAATCTCAGGAGAAAGCAAGGGAAGTCCTTATTGTCCTTAATCCTTAATCTCTTAATCTTTTAGAGAAATTCACTTTCTCTAAACTCTCTCTTATTAGGAACTCTGAATTCCTGCTGAGGTCCAAATCCATTTTGAAAACCTTTCTACTGAGAAATAATTTGCATACAAAAAGTGCACAGGCTGGGCCTGGTGGTGCATGCCTGTCATCCCAGCTACTTGTGAGGCTGGAGCAGGAGGATTGCAAGTTTGAGGTTAGCTGGGGCAGTTTAGCAAGAACTTGTCTAGAAAGGGCCAGGGATGTAGCTTAGTGGTAGAGCACCCTGGGTTAAATTCCTGGTACTGAAAAAATGAAGGAAGGAAGGAGAGCACAGAGCTTAGTGTACAGCTCAGTGAGTTTTCTTCTTCTTTTATTTGTTTGTTTTTTGGTACCCAGGATTGAGCTTGGGACCTTGTGCTTGTGAGGCAGGTGCTGGAACCACTGAGCTAAATCCCCAGCCCTCCCCTAGCCCTTTTTCATCTTTTTTTTTTCATTTATTTGAGACTCAGTCTCACTAAGTTGCTCAGTCTGAGGTCAAATTTGTGATCCTCCTGCCTCAGCCTCCCAGAGTGCTGGGATTACAGGCATGCACCACCACCCCTGGCCATTTAGAGCTTTGGATAGCTTCTTCGCCCCCTTTTTCTCTGCTCCACCCCAGTAGCTTTGCATCTGTAGAATCTATACTTCCAGCCTGGGGGCCGAGGTCCATGAACTTTCTCAATCACCAAATGGAGACGAGGAGGTGGAAAAGCGGCAACTTTCCCAAACCATCACCACTGGAGCTGCCCCCCACCCCCTACAGCCTGGACCTTTCTGCCTTTCGCCCATGCCTCCTCTGTGCAGGTTTGCACTCGGGCCATGACTAATAGTGAGGGGGGCTGCCAGTGCTCCTCAGGGTCTGATCAGCTGTCTTCTGCCCCTGCACCCTGTCCCTAGCCCTTTCCTCCTCCTCCCGGAACTGTCACTCATGAGAGAACGCAACTAGCCGGTCTCCTCAGCAGGGATTCTCTGATCCTGCGCATCTGATTGGCTTCCTCCCAACTCAAACAGAGAGGGAGGGAGAGGGAGGGAAGAGTATAATAGGCCTCACAGCCTCACAGCCTGGGCCCCTGCCTGCTCTTCCCCAGGTCACTTCTAACTGGTGTGGAGGTCTCTGGTGTGTGACTCCCTACGGGCTGAGTATGGCCAGGCCTGTTGACCCATACCTGCAATCCAGCTCTCTGGGAGGCAGAGGCAGGAGGATCACAAGTTTGAGCTCTTCATGACCTGGTAATGAGGCAGAGACATAGGTTACTACCAGGCTGCCCTCAGTATGGTGATTTTACCCTTGGGGGAGAAAATTTAAAAGGGGTTGGGGAAAAATAGAGGAATAGAAGAAGAGGAAGAGATTAGGCAAGGCTGGAGAACAAAGGAAGATCACACAAACTTTGGGGAACTGGTGAAGATGACAGGAGGGAAAGAGAAAAGGAAGAAATAAAAATAGGAACAGAACTGCCAATAAGAACCAAGATACTTATGTAAAGGTATAAGATCCCAATGATGAATGTAAATGTATTTTATACCTAAAATGTACCAATAAACTTAATGGAAAAAAAAAAAGAACTGCCAGAGATTTAGCTCAGTGGCACTGCACCTGCCTAGCAAGTGCAAGGTCCCGAATCCGGTCCCCAGTACCCACCCCCCACCAAAAAAAGGAACAGAACAACAACAAACTAGTAAGAATGTCTACATATATAAAAACAAGAAAAAGCAGGGGCTGGGGATTTAGCTCAGTGGTTTCACTGCCTGCTGAGCAAGTGCAAGGACCTGAGTTCGATCCCTGGTACCCCCTCCAAAGAAAACCCCAAGAAAAAACAAAAACCAAGAAAAGTGGAAAAAAATAAGAAAAAATATCCACTTAAAGGCATGTCTCTGCTGTCACTGGTAGACAAATGGGCAGACAGTCCAGATCCAAGTTGATTAATCCCAGCAAGCCAGCTGTAACTTTATGGTGGGGTAGTGGATAATCCCAGCAAGCCTGCACCTTTAGTTCCACTGAAGTTCAGGCTGCTTTCTTTTTTTTATTTTTCAGGCTGCTGGAACCAGATTTGTTCAGCCTGCAACCGTCTGTGTGCCTCCTGCTGACTTGAACTCAGCAGCCTCACCCTGACACTTGGAGCCACTAGATGGAGCCAGCCTGCAGTTGTTCTCAGTTCTGAGCTCAGTTGGTCCCTTTCCAAGATGGCTACCGGCCAATTGCCCTCTCCTGGGGGACATCTGAACCCATATAACTCATCAGCCACTGCAGTCCCCTGAGTCCACTGCTCCATTCCACTGGTGCAGTTCTCTTTGTTTTCTTTCTTTCTTTCTTTCTTTCTTTCTTTCTTTCTTTCTTTCTTTCTTTCTTTCTTTCTTTCTTTCTTTCTTTCTTTCTTTCTTTTTTATTAGTACCGGGGATGGAACTCAGGTCTTTGCGCTTGTGCAGCAGGCAGTGAAACCACTGAGCTAAATCCCCAGCTCTGTGATTCTCTTTGGAGGCCTCTGTGGTCACCAGTAGTCACCATACATCTGCAGGTGCGAGCCACCCTTCCCATGCAGTGAGTCTGGGTTCAGGGAGAAAGCATCACCTGCCACTTCCTTCTTCGTTGAAGTTTCACTCTTTGAGCTCCCTGTGGGCTTCAATTCTTGATTCAGATCACTTCCCTCCTTCTTGTCTTCCTCACGTTGCTATTCCAGTGTCTGGACATGAAATCTTGGAAAGGCTGTTTCTCTGCTGATCACCACTCAGCCATCTTCCCGGGAGTCTCCAGACTTGTGGACACCATTATGGTCATATTTTCTCTCTCTCTCTCTCTCTCTCTCTCTCTCTCTCTCTCTCTCTCTCTCAGGAGGGGGGGGCAGGAATGGAACTCAGAGCATTATGCTTGCCAGGCAGGCACTGCACCACTGAGCTGCATCCCTGGCCCTGTTATCTCTTTAATTATCTGTGATTATTTGTGTTTTGGTTTTGTTAAGAGACTTATCCATCTGTTTTGTTACTTCTGCTACTATCATTTCTGAAATTGCAGCTGGGTGGCTTTTGATTTCTTCCACCTCAGTGCCCCCTGGGTTTGTCTTGGGTGAATATGGGGTGTTGGGTTGCATTTTGCTTCTATGTTTTCTCATTTTCTATATTTTTTTTGTTAATTTATTTTCCATCTTGAGGCTTGTAAATTCCTTATGGTAGTGGGAAGAGAAGGGAAGGGAAGGAAAGGGAGGCAGGAAGAGGTTTCCACCTCTTCTGTTTTTTAAGGATGAAAGGTTGCAGTCTATTTGGCCTAGCACCCAGTTCTCTAGTATGTAGTATTGTTTAGGACCCCCAGACAATTTAGGTATTGGCATACAAGAACAATCAACTGATCACAACTATGTCTCCTTGGTTAAATAGTACTATCCATAATAGTAATACTGTCGAATACAGACTGGAAAATGAGAAACTGTGATAACTAATAATTTGCCATTTTTAACCCTAGCTACAAGATTTATATTATATAAAAAATCTAAGACAAATCAGAAAATTATATACAGTAAATATCCACTCAGCAGAGTGATTTTACTGTAAGGGGAGAAAATTTACAAGGGAGAAGAGGAAAAAATAGAGAAATGAGAGAAGAAAAACAGATTAGAAGCAAGCTTGAAGGACAAGGGACAATTACCCAAGCCTCAGGAAACTGGTAAGCAGACAGGAGGGAAGGAAAGAAGGAAAAAACAAGAACAAGAACAAAATAGTGTACACACACACACACACACACACACACACACACACAACAAGCAATCAGAAAAAAAAAGAAACCAAATGAACAAAAATTTTTTTTTTTTTTTGGTACTGGGTATCGAACTCTGGACCTTGCGCTTGTGAGGCAGGCACCGGAACCACTGAGCTAAATCCCCAGCAAACAAAATTTTTTTAAAAGTCCAAAAGCAAACAAACAAAAAGAAAGGAAAAATAAATAAATAAATAAATAATAAATTTCTCTGTGATTTCAAGCCTGTGGCTATCATCTGGGGTCTACAGTTTTGTGGCAGTGTCCAATTCAAGGCATGACTCTGCTCTCGATGGTCGACAAGGGAACCCAGGTTTGTGCTGGATAATCTCAGCAAGCCAGCAATAGGATTAGGACAGGGTGCTGGCTCTGGGTCTTTCAATTCCACAGAAATTCAGGTTGAACCTGGCCTCTTGTCATCAGGGTGAGTCTGAGTTGTTTAACTTATAGCATTCTGGTGTCTCTTGCTGGCCTGACCACAGCCCCCTGACCATGGACGTCTTCTGTGGTTGTCCCTCACCCGGTCACTGTGGGAATTTAACACCAGGAGCCCTAAGATGAAGCCAACCCACAGCTGCTCTGAATCTGAGTTCGGTTGGCCCCTTCCTAAAATGGCATCCAACCAGGCACTCTCTCCAGGAGGTATGGAAGACCTTGGCTGGAGTCACTCACCAGCTGTTGTGCACAGTTCCATTCCACTGATGTGTTTCTCCCTGAAGGCCTCTGGAGTCAACCATTTTCACTGTGTCTGTATATACTCAATCTTTCTTTCTCTTGCCACAAGTCAGGAGCTGGGGACAAAGTGTAGATTGCCTCTTCCTTTTTCTGCGTTGTGGCCTGTCTCAATGTCTCTATAGGCTCCAATTTTCCCTTCAGATCCTTCTTGGGTCCCAGGAATCCACCCCCCTCCTCTTTTTCTTCCCCAAGTTGTTATTTTCCGTGTCTGGATTCCAGTTCTTAGAGAGGCTGATTTGTTGCTGCTTACTGCTCTGCCATCTTCCCAGAAGTCCTCTCCATTTTATAAATATTGCTGTAATACATATTTTTATACATTTTATTATCACTATTTCAGGTCATTTCCTTATACATTTCCACATATTCTTTTCTCATAGTGACCTTTATTTCCACCCTTCTGAAGATGCATGAGACCGTATTAAATTCCAAATTCCTTAAGGCCTGTTCCTCTTGCAATCCCACACAGCTTAGGGAGAAGCCTGGAGTCCTGGTCCCTCCTCACCCCCAGAAAGCTCCCAGGGGCCCTGGACTGGGTCACATGCTTCTCCTTGTACTCCCAAGTGCTGTGTGCTGACCTTCATTACTGAGAAATATAAATGCCTGGAAACCTGTTCACATCCCCAAAGACTATAAGGCCTGACAGAAAGGGCAAAGGATCGACTTTTACATTCCTCTAACCCCTGGTCTATAAGGATCCTCCTTAATATGTGAGGCTTAGTGAACCAGGGAGCCTAAGGTCCTAGGCCAGACTAGAAATTATGAGTCTGTATCAGTCAATACTTTTTAGAGAGGCAGATTTAATCCAAGGTATACCAATATCTAAAAATTTACAAGGACCGGGAATTTAGTTCAGTGGTGCTGCTGCCTGGCTCTTAAGTGCAAGGTCCTGAGTTCGATCTCTGGTACCAAAAAAAAAATTTACAAGATTGTCTTACAATGGCTGCCCACAGAGTCAGGTGTGGAAGAGTGCAAAAGGCCTGTCTGCGCCTTGGAGAGCTGAATTTCAACCTAGGATCCAGTGGAAGGCCTGGAGCTCACTATAGTGTCCCATGGGAGTCCATTATCAGGAGGCCAAAGGGTCTGTGCTGGAAGCCAGTAGATGACGTCCAAAGAGGAGGGCGCCTCTGAAGAAAAGAAGCAACCCTCCTTTTTCTTTTCCCTTTTATATCATTTAGACGGCAAGGCCGCTGGCTGCTGTCATTCACGCCCAGTACCTCCCAGTGAATCTTCAGTAAATCTCCTCAACCACACCTAGAACTATGCTTACCAATTTAGTTGGGTGTTTCTTTCTTAAACTGACACAGTTAACTATCAGTCAAAGATTCACACCGTTCAGTTTTGGGAGCAGCCTGCAGTGTGCCACACAGAAATTCTGGGTTGGCAAGGGCCCTTGAAATGACATCATTTAGGAGTTTCTAATCTTCTTTATTATATATAATATTATACACATATCAGGTAAAAGGGGTAGAAGAGACGGGGGTGGAAATTGAAGACATCTATGGCATTTTTGCAGCGGTCCGTGAAGCACATAAAACTCAAGTTTATAAAAATAATGGAACCAGTGCAATACTCTGATTTTACAGATCAGAGAAAGGGTACTCGATCATGACAAATGGTTTGTTCAAGGTCACACTCGTGGCAAAGCGGGAAAGGACTCAGATTTGACTTCATCCTCTCCTCTTGGATTCAGTCTCCGAGTATGCCATTGAGGCAACCCACGCGCCTTCAGCAAGCGTCTAAAATCCCAGTAACCAAGATGCAACGTGAGAATATTTGGAAGGTAAAAAACCTTTCAGGGGATGAAGGGGAGGGCCACGCTGAGCCGATTGAACGGGACTTTCTGCTTGGGGGTCTCTAGAGGGCGCCAAGCGAACAGAAACACCATTTCGGGACTGCAGGGTGAGCACACTTCTTTGGTTTTGGTTTTCCGGGGCGGCGGAAACCCGGGAGCAGCTCGTGTGGGTGGAGGAGGTGCAGCCCCTCTCTCTGGCTTCTTTCCCTGCCTGTTCCACAGACCCTCAGCTCCCGGGCAAGTCCGGCCCTTCCTCCGCCCGTGGTCGGGGATCTGCAGCTCGCTTCCACACTGTCTCGCCTCTCCCGGGCTGCCTCAGTGCGCCCGAAATAGGTCTCGTGACGCGGTCACCCTTGTGTCCCCAGTACCAAAGGGACAGGTCCTGGTAGGAGTGGTGGGTCAAAAAGTGTTCGATGAACCTACTGAGCTCTCCAGTCTTCCAAATAACTGTTCGAAGGCTGAGCGTTTATCCCTATAAATCACCGCAGAGGCGCCCCTCCTCCTCTGACGCCCCCCACACCGCCCGGGCCGGGCCTCCCTGGTTTCCCTTCCTCCTGGAGATGTCGGGAGCAGCTCATTGTAGGTTCCGAAGCTGCACTCGGCCTCCTGAAGGGGCCAGTTAGGATGGAGTCCTCTGGCAGCTCTGGAGTTGAGAAGAGAAAGCCTCTTCTCCGAACCTCAGGAAAGATACTTTCCAGGGCGTGGTTCCTACGGCAACCGTGCCAGCCAGCGCGCCCCAGCTAGTGTCTCTTGGACTACTACAGCTTGGGTTCCCACAGCCGTCTCTATGGTTTCAGCAGCCTAGAGAGACCGGGACGGCATTTCCGGGAAGATGGCGGCGCACATGTCAGGTGTGGCACATGCTTCCGCGGAGAGGACTCCGCAGTGACGGTAAGGGGCTCCCTTCCCCCGGGCTCAGGAACAAAAGTGAGGGCAAGAGAGTACTTTTACCCTAGTGGCACTGCAGTAAGAATGCTGGAATTTAAACCTTAACAGGAGGCCTAGGGAAAGGGCAGTTGGCTTTCAGACCGTGTAAGACCTGTAGCTGTGGACCACCCCTGGAAACTCAGATTGACAGGCGAGGAGGCAGTGCCTTCAAAGTGCGCTTGCAGCCTTCACAAAGACTGTGTCTCAGTATGAAAGACCTACTTGCTTCTGTCCTCAGTTTTCCATGAAATACCTTTAAGGCAATTCCTACCCGTTTTTCATTTCAACAAATATCGACGGAACACATTCTCAGTTTACTGCGCCGCCTTAACTGTCAGGGGCAGAGGAATAAAGCTTGTCTCCGACTTCCGGGACGTGTCGCTTTGAATTATCGCGACAAAGGATAAGCTGTAAGGAAGGAGCACAAAGCTTTAAGAGACTGAGGAGTGTAGTGATTAAGAACACCGGTTCTGGAGTGCCTGAGTACCGACCCACGATCCCCTACTTGCTATTTGACTTGTGGAATAACTAAACCTCTCAGTACCTGTTTCCACATTTGTAAATTATGGACAAGAACACCCCCTAGCCTAATAGTGATACAGAAAATGACACCGGAGATGAAATATGAAATATTATATCTCCCAATCTGTTAGATGTCTGATACACCGAGTTCGTGTTCTCTAGAGATCGAAGAATGAATTCTCGGAATAACAGGTTAAGAGTAGGAAAATATTTATTGATAGGATAGCTCCTGAGAGGCAGGAGGGTAGCCGAGAACCCCACCCTACAGAAGAGTGTTATGGAGTTAAACCCACATAGGTACAATGTGGGCCATAGCAATGATCACCCAATAAGGTACTTGTTTCCCAAGTGGATCACTATTTCCTAACAAGTCTGGATGGGAAGAACAAAGACTTCTCCTAGGAAATGGTGGGTCCAGAGGTCCTGGTCACCCACTGAGATGGCTGATGTCTATCTAGACTTCATAAGGCCATGTGTTTGCCCTTTGAGGAAATATACAGGTCTGGTCATGTTATCTTTATCATGAGACCCAGTCTCCAACAGATGTGTCTCTGGCCACAGTTGTGATGTTTTTCACCTTGGTCTTGACTCTCAAGGACCTGACCCTATCTGACTCCCTATATTTCTACATAACTCAGCTGTCTATAATAATAGTGTTGGTGACAGACTTAAATGAGATAATCCAGATGAGGAATTGGCAACAGCCAGGTGTTAAGCAAATGTTCAATAAGTGGTATGTGAGATTGAACCCAGTCCTTCCGTCTTTACACTGAGCCACATCCCCAGCCCTTTTAAACATTTTTCTATTTTGAGACAGAGCCAGTGGCTGGGCTGGGTTTGAATTTGAAATCCTTGTGCCTTAGCCTTCCAGAGTGCTGGGATTACAGGTATGCGCCACCATGGGCGGTTTAAATATGGTTATTTGTATAATTGTTGAAATCTAGGGATGTATAGATCACAGATGACTTCTGAAAGGAGGCAGTTTTGCTGTGGCCTTTAAGGCCTCCGTTTGAATTCTGTCTTACTCTATCAAGAAGCAGGATGGGGCTGGGGATTTAGTTCAGTGGTTCCGCCACTCAGTAGTAGCGTGAAAGCGCAATGACCTGAGTTCCATCCCTGGTACCAAAAATAAATAAATAAATAAAAGCAGCAGGATGAGCCTTTTCTTCAGTTGGTGCTTTTCCGCTGGAGCTCTGCAGGGGTCAGGTTATCTTCCTTCACGGTGGACATGAAACAGAGGTGTGAGCTATCTGCTTCTTGTGTATCTAGGGACTGCTCACCCTTCTAAAACCTAATGCATGATCTTTGGGAGGAGTGACTGTAATGGCACGTTTTGATTTTTTTTTTTTTTTGGTGGTACCAAGGATTAAACTCAGGACCTTGTGTTTTTGAGGCAGGTGCGGTGCCACCAAGCTAAATCCCCACTCCTGATTTTTTTTGTAATAGGATCCCTACCAGACCTGAAACTCAAGTGTAAGTTTTACCCTTCCTAGCTGTCTTTTGGGGAGGCCACCAAATTATCCCAGCAGTCCCATTAGTCAGCTTTAACAGTTGTCTGCAATTCCTGTGATAAATAAAATGTCCACAGATCTTAGCACAAGTAAACTGTTGCGAGTCAAGTCGACACTGGTAGTTTTAGTTTTGAATGTTTAGTGTGATAAACCATCTTAACAATTTCTGAGGCGGATTCAGTGTATAAATGGTACACTGCTAGTCTGGATCCAAAAGGAGGAACATGTGAGTTACTACTGTAAGAAACATCACTGGTTGGTGGTGTGACCAGGGCCCACTTTGCAGTCAGGAAATTTGGACTCATATTACAATTCCATCCTTTATTAGCTGTGTATCCTCAGGCAGGAAACCCAGGCTTTGTTTTCCTCACTTGTAAAATAACAATTATACGTTTTTGGGGGTTTTTTTTGGTACCAGGGATCGAACTCAGGTCCTTCTGCTTGTGAGGCAGGTGGTGGAATCACTGAGCTAAATCGCCCACCCCAATTATACCTATCTTATAGGACTGTTGAGAAGAGATGACAATATGTAGAATGTACCTGCTATGCATTAAATGCTCAGTGAGTGGCCTTCCTTAACAGGAATTTTAGAAGGGGAGCCCCAACAAGAGCAAAACGCAGCAGCAACGCAGGAGAAATGTGTGGCGCCCAACCAAGAGGAGTGAGAGTGCTGAGGCATGGCACAAGATGTGGGCTCTTAAATGCCATCATCTTAGAATTCTGGCAAACCAACATCGTATAGCTTTGGGGTTTCTTTGTACCGGGGATCGAACTCAGGACCTTGCACTTGCGAGGCAGGCGGCGGCACCACTGAGCTAAATCCCAGCCCCTTTATAGCTTTGTTTTTACAGGGTAGTAGACTATGGGAGATGTTATCCTATAGTGGTAACAAGTGTGAGCTCTACAGACAAGCTGCCTGGCTGGAATTCTACCCTGAGCAGGCCATCTAACATCTTTAATTCCCTCATCTGTAAAGCAGATGATGGTGATACTTTCCTGAACACGCTGGGAAGGCTGAATGAAATCCATGGAAAGCCTAGGCATAGTAGGTCACGTGCGGAGCTTGCCTCAGCACGAACACCAGTTCTCCTGGACTCCAGCATGTTGGTGTTGGCCTGTGGCCAGACGGAGCTCCCCAGGACCAGGGCTCCAGGGCTCTCCCAGGGAATTGTTAGGGTTTAGGGAAGAGAATTCTTTCAGACCAGCCAGGACAGGCTGATGACTGCTTTGGCCACTTTCTCCTTCCCTCTGAAAAGGACAACATTCTTTCCTTCCCTGGTGAGATCCTGAGAAACAGCCTCTTCACCCACCATGAGTGTTACCCCAGAGGTCAAGAGTCGAGGAATGAAGTTTGCTGAGGAGCAGCTGCTAAAGCATGGATGGACTCAAGGTGATCCCGGGGGGGCCTCCCACAGCCCCAGCTCCCTGCCTAGCTTCTGTCCCGGAGAACCTGTGTCAGTCTGGGTTAGTTCCTGTAGTCCTTTCAGTAGGAGGAAAAGCTAGTTTAAATAGAAATTTGCAGAATTTTCTGACTCATCTGGGAGAAACTTGATGATGGAAAATGAAATCGTTGGATGAGGGGAGACATTAAAAGGCATGGCCTCGGGGCCAAGGATTTAGCTCAGTGGTTCTGCCACTGCCTCAAAAGCACAAGGACCCAAGTTCGAGCCCTGGTACAAAAAAAAAAAAAAAAAAAAAAAGACATGGCCTCTGCCCTGAGTTATGACAGGAAAGATAGTCTGGGCTCAAAAAGAGTAGGACTTTGTGGAGTGATACTAGAAAGAACAGTGCTGGGCCGGGGATTTAGCTCAGTGGTTTCGCTACCTGCTGCACAAGTGCAAGGACCCAAGTTCGATCCCCGGTACCAAAAACCAAAACAAAACAGAAGGAACAGTGCTGAGAGGGTTCCTAAAGGGACAGAGAATGTCCCAGCGCTAGGTGTGTGGGATGCCCTTGAGGACTCAGTCTACAGAAGCCAAGTCACCCATTGTCTTCTAAAGGCAAAGGGCTGGGCCGGAAGGAGAATGGCATCACGCAGCCCCTCAAGGTGACACTGAAGCAGGACACTCATGGGGTAAGACTGGGCAGGCTGGGGACCATGGGCAGGAAAGGGAACCCCGGGAGCATATGGAGCAGGTACTCAGCTTGTACTTACTCCTTGCAGGTGGGACACGATCCTGCCAAAGAGTTTACAAACCACTGGTGGAATGAGCTCTTCAACAAGACTGCAGCTAACCTGGTGGTGGAAACTGGGCAGGTACGAGCTGCTAGGCAGCCATGTGAAGCCTCGGCTCCCACCTGAGGGCTGGGATGCAGGGCAGGGGAGATACGGGTCACTCACGGATGCTCTCCCACAGGATGGAGTACAGATCAGGCGCCTTTCTAAGGAGACCACCCAGCATAATCACCCCAAGCCCAACTTGCTGTATCAGAAGTTTGTGAAGGTATCAGAGGCTGGGAAGAGAGTCCCCCCCATCTCTCCCAGGGTCTGAGCAATTGCTGTGTGGCCAACCAATTCTCAGGACTGTCCCAGAACACTGAGATCCTGTGCCTCTTCTTGTGCTTAGACTGGCCAGGGCCTTGGCAAGAACTGACATCATCGGGTTCTATGGATCCCTGCTGTCCTCCTGTCTGCTGACAGAGTGGGTTTGGTGGTGGTATGGGTGTCTAGGTCAAAAGATGAGACCTGAGGAATCGTGAAGTCAACCCTTATTTCCCATACATGGCTTGTGAAGAGCCCATAGTTGGTAATGGCAGACAGAACCGGAACCCAGGTCTTGGGGATTTACCTTTACCAAACTGACAAGAAAAGTTAACATTTAATGATCATACGCTAAGGGCTTTACATGTCACAGCAAATCCTCCCCCTTTCTCTGTGTCTCTGTTGTCATACACTACTCTACCCCATCATCAACCTTAAATAGCTTCCTCACTACTCTCATGCTACCCAAATCCTTTCACCCCTCAGACATCATCCAGAGTGTGAGTTCGGGGCCAGCCTGGGAAACAGTGAGTTCAAGGCCAGCCTGAACTATAGCAAGACCCTGTCTCAAAAAACAGAACAAACATCATCCAGAGTGGTTTTTTTCAGAGGGGGGCAGTGCTGGGGACTGCACCAGGGCCTCACGTACGCAAGACAAACACTCTGCTACACAGCTCCATTCCCAGCCTGAGCATTCTCTCCAACACCAAAGCCATCGTCACTGGCTGCTTTGACGACGGCAGGCCACTTACCAGATTGGCTCACATGTCCTCCATGCTTTGTCCCTGCCTTCTCCAGCCTCATATCTTGCCAATATTCTCCAACACCACTACACCTCAGGCAAACAGTCTCTTTCAAGACACTGTGTTCTTCCACCCTTGTGTTTCTACACGTTATTCCCTTGGCCAGGGACATTGCTCTCCCTTTACCTCTTTCTTGCTTCCAAGACAAGAAACTCATCAGTTACTTCCAGAAACCGCTCCACAAACCCTGCAGTCTGAGTGGCCTGCGTCTGTACCACAGGCAGCACTTCCCTCGTAACTGCAGGATCTCTTCACACTTTGCAGTTCCACCTGGGCTGGAACCACATCCCTCTCACTCTGCTCTGCATCCCCAGCTTCTTGGCCATTGCAGAGCCTCAGTTAATCCAGTTAAATAGAGGTACTGTGGACAGGTACTGGGTGGGGGTTACAGTAGCACTTTATTGTCAGCTACAGCATCCCTGGGAGGACTTGACCCCAGACACTTAACTGCTTGTGCCCATCAGCCAGCTGTGAGCCAGAGGCGAGCCTGCTGTGGCTCTGCAGGGAACAGCTAGGGGCTGGCAGACCCCTGCCTAGGGCTCTGAACTCCTGGTGGGCTTCCACAAGCGAAGAGGATGTCAGTGTGTTGAGCGGGCCTTGTCCACCCCCATGGGCCCCCTTTGATCCCCTGTAGACAGCCACGCTGACTTCAGGTGAAGAGAAGCCTGACAGAAACTTGGAGAGCTGCAGTGATGACAGGCAGGAGCCCATGCCTCCAGAGAGGTGAGCCTTCCTCTTAGCACTGGGGCATGTGGGAGGAGATAACCTCAATCTAAGCGAAAGGCCAAGTCTGATGCTTGACTGGGCTTCTCCGGGGTGTAATTAGGTTCTACTGATCTTTGTATCCATTGCACCTGAAAAGTGCCAAGTCTTAAACAAAAACTCAGTACTAAAGAAACATTCTGGAGGGGAGGCAGGTCAAGCCCTCCCCACAGATCTGCAGTAACTCTTTCATCTTCCCCACAGTCTGACCGATGAGATGCTGCTCCAGGCCTGTGAGGGCCGAACAGCACACAAGTAAGTGTGGTCACCTCCCCGAGCACCTTTCTTTTCTGCCCAACCTTGAGGGTGGCCTTTGTCACCTTTTGATTCTTTTCCCTCCTGGGAAATTCCTGCCATCTACCTAGCTGCTGTCTGAGGACAGGCAGGTGTCTGCCCCCACCTCAGCCTTCACCTTTCTGCAGGATGAAGCTCAGGCCCATCTCCCTAAGCACCAATGCTGACTGGGACCTCGTCCATTTCAGGGCTGCCCGTCTTGGGATCACAATGAAGGCCAAGCTTGCTCGGCTAGAGGCCCAGGAGCAGGCCTTCCTGGCTCGTCTCAAAGGCCAGGACCCAGGGCCCTCCCCACCCCAGAATGAGAGCAAGCCCTCCAAAAAAAAGAAAAAGAAAGGGAAGCAGAAAGAGGAGAAAGAAGCTAGAGCAACGGAAAAGAATCAGGAGCACCTAGATGATGAGCACCTAGAATTCACTAACCAGAGCATCGGGAAAAGCAAGAAGAAAAGGCACCATAAAGAAGAAAAGGTCATAGGTGGGAGAGAGGGAACAACTGTAGGGAGAGAGGAGGAAGGGGCTACAGGGCTTGGGGACCTGAAGAGCAGAGCACACCCTGGTCAGCCTCCCCAGAAGAAGAAGAAAAAGAAGAGGCAGCATCACAAAGAGGAAGAGGAAGAGACAGGGGTCTTGGGTAAGGGGCAAAGAGGGAAGGAGGCAGTGGTGGGTATCAGGGAAAAGGTGGAGAGCAGGGCATGCACAGACCCGTGCAGAAGCAAGAAGAGACAGCAGCGTGAAGAGGATTTGAACACAGAGGATGAAGGCCAGGAGACAGCTTTAGGCAGTGAGACTAGGAAAGCAGGAAGGGGAACACACAGTGAGGGAAGCAGCAAGAGAAGCAAGCAGAAGAGACAGCAGCGTCAGGAGAAAGAGGCCTTGGGTGTACATGATGACAATGAGGTCGGTGCGACTAGGGAAACAGAGAGCAGAGAGGAGAAAAGGAGGCGGCAGCACCCAGAGTGGGAGAGGGCCAAGAAGAAACAGCAGAGACACTGAACCTCTAGTCAAGGTGGGGCTCGGCTGATTCCCTTCCAGCTGCGGCCTTGAGACCCGCCTTGCTGCAGGACTTGTGCACCTCCATGGGGTCCCTGCAGAGGAGGAAACAGCTCTCCCGCAGCAGCATGTGGTGCTAAGCCTTAGCTGAGACCGTGGATGTAGAGCCCTCTGCAGCTCCAAACCCAGAGACCAGTATTTCAAGCGCTTCCAGGAGCCAGGCAGCTTGGGGACAAGGAGTGCTGAGGACCGAGAAGAGGAATGCATGGAGGGAGCCTCCTGCTAAGAGGCTGAAAAGGTAGATTTATGGCAGTGTCTTGACTTTTACATATTGTGACGCTAAGAACAACATAAAATTTAGGTTTGTGGGCTAGATTCAGCTCACAGGTTGCCCGTTTCTAACTTTTATAAACAAATACCATCAGCCTGGGTTCCTGGCCTACAGGTGGGTCCCAACATGCATCTCTATTCCCAGCCTGGGAAAGTCCTGAGTACAAATTATGAGATTTTCTTCTGGGTCTTTCAAGAAATTCCTTCTGGGAAGGAAAAAAATGGAAACAAAGCTTTTGTACATAGGGAGGGGAAGGGACTTGAGGGGAACAGGGTAATGGGGAAAAAAGGCAGATGTATCCTGTACAAATGCAAGTTCCCTACGATGAGTGTTACTGTTATGTATGCCTAAAATATAACAATAGAGGTTTTGCTGTAAAAAAAGAATTCCTTCTGTTCACCTTCTGAAGTCTTATGCCAGTACAAGTGGATGCAGCTTAGAGTTGTCATCCACCTCCCTATCTGTCCCAAACAGGTAAGAATCACTGGTGTGTAAAGGACAGCACACCTCGTGGCATCTAACAGTTACTTTTCATTGCTTCCAACGCCACAGCGATCTGCCTGTTCTGTTTAAGGAGAGAGCACCACATCTCCAGTGTTGCTCTCTAGTCCTACACCCACTAATATAAGGCCAGAAAAGCTCCGAGGCCTCCAGTTCTGGGAGAGGGGGGACTGTCTTTATTGAGAAGCAGGCTCACCTGCCTCCCTCACTGCAGACGATAGACACACTCAGTGTCAGGGTAGGGTGGCAGGTTCAGCTGGTACTTCTTTTCCAGGGCAGGTGGTACAAAACGACCCCCCAAGTAATGGTAGCGACCGGTAAACTGGGTTGCAGACTTTTTGGGTGCCGTCAAGGAGATGAGCATGTCTGGCTGGATCCCTCCAGAGTTTCCTTTCTCCACATCCCATCCTGGAAAGAGGGTATTATTCAAGAAGCATGGCAAAGGTCACCGATCTAGACCCCTTCCACACTTTGGTTCATGCCAGTCCTAACAGAGCCCAAATCTCATCGTGATGAGCTCAGCCTAGGAGCAACACGCTCCTTTGGGCCTCAGTCTTCATGGAAAGGGGCTCCTGAACTTTGTTCCCCAGCCCTAATATGAGATCTGGAAAGCTGTATTCTGCCCACCTAGACTCCAGTTATGTTAGACCTGGTCTGAGCTGTGTCTCAAGAGACAGGACTCCTAGGTACCAGCCTTGAGACAGGGTAGGGCAGTGCTCCCCAGCCTGCAGGTCCCACACCTGAGGGAATGTCGATGCTGGCAATGGGCACAGTGAGTTCATTCAGGATGCTCAGGATGCTGCGGAATGGCTCGCGGACATCGCCTTTGAAGCTGAAGCCAAAGATGGCATCTACCACCAGCTCATACAGCTCATCGATCATCATGGGCTGCAGGGAGGAAGAAAAGGGTGTCGGGCTGGTAGCTGCTCAGAGAGCTGTCCTGACCCACGGAGCCCTCAGGCACAGTACAGGGGTACCTCGTTCAGAGGGCTCCTAAGGTCTAGAGAAAGGGAAGCTGGCCACTGACTCAGGAAGGGCTAAGTCTAGACACTGTTCTGGCAGTACTGTACTAGGGACTGTGGAACCCAGGAGAGCTCTGTCATGAAGTACATCCCCAGCTTCCCACACTTTCTTTAAACTGTTTTAAGACAAGGTCTTAAGTTGCCCTGGCTGGGCTCAAAGTTGTGATCCTACTGCCTGTGCTTTCCAAGCAGCTGGGATTACAGGTGTGTACCAGGCCCAGCCAGACTCATTTTCTGTTCTGAGTGCCTGCTTGCCACCAGGAAGGCTGCAGTGTGTTAGGGGGCTGGATTCTGGTCTCAGCTCTGTGACACAGGACAAACCATTTCTCTGCACTTCATTATTTTCATCTGTAAAATGTGTAAGAAATTATACATCTTAGATTGCTCAACCTTGAATTCACCATCTGCAGAAAGATTTAGAACGAGGCAGTTACTCCAGCCCCCAAGAAACAGGTCACGTGCAGCCTGTACACTAAGGAACATCTGACTAGCAGGGAAGGAGGGCCAGGGCAGGGAGCTTTAGAGGTGGTGGTGTTGGGGACCCGTGAAGCATAACTCATGGAAGAGGAGGCTCTTCTACCACTACCTTTAGGCACCTTTTGCGCTGGGCTCCGGGTAAGTGAGCTCCACCCAAACGGGGAGCAGAACATGGTCAGGTCCGGGAAGAGGGGACTGAACTGAAGCCACTCACCTCCGAAGGCATTTCACCCAGGAAAGGGATGTCCATTTTCTGACATTGAGTCACCAGTGCGGTAAAGAGTGGTTTGTTGGGTCTCTTGGGGTAATAGACGGTTGGTTGGTATCCCTAGGGGAAAAGGACAGCGGCAGCTCACACTCAGGTCCTGCAGTCTCAAGCCCGCCCCAGACTCCGTTCCCCCATGGACTCACAAAGAGTTTGAGGTGTCGCGCGCAGACCAGGCCGTCTCCTCCGTTATTCCCCGGGCCACAGACGACCAGGACGGCAGGGGGGCTCTTGGACAGGGCCGTGGGGGGATAGGCCTGAAGGCAGAGGCAGGGCTTCGGGCACTCTGCCTCCCTCCCTCCCTCCTGGGGCCGGGTTCGGGCGAGGGGCTCGGGCGGCGCCTCCCCCCCCCCCCCCGCTCCTCCCCGAGGTCGCCAGCTGAGCCCTGACCTTGGCGATGGCCGTGGCGCAGCTCAGGCCGGCCAGCTCCATGAGTTGGTCCACGCTGAACTGGTACTCGTTAAATAGCTCCAGGTCCACGGCCTGCGCCTCCTCCTGGCTATGGGAACCGCAGCTGAGTCCCCGCGCGCCCGGAGGGATCGCCTGGCCGGTCCGCCCCCTGCCTCGCCTACCTCAGGTATTTCACCGCCCTGCCCGCCATGGCCTCCGGGTCCCCACGGCCGGCCGAGCTCAGCAGCTGCGCTCCCCAGCCCGGGAGTCCTGCGCGGCACGCGTCTGCCTGGCTTCGTGCGCGCGGCAGGCGCGAGCCCGCGACCAGCAGCCCGAGCCCCAGGAGGGCCCGCAGCCCGGACATGAGCTCCCACTGCGCACCGCCCACCCGACCCTGCGCAAGCGCGGCGCCGCCCAGTCCCCGAGCGGAAGCTGGCGGCGGCGGCCCACCCCGGCTTCTCTGGTTCCGCGCCTCGGCCGTGCGCGGTGGAGTTCCGAGCGCCCTCCTGCCGGCGGGGTCTTGAGCCTGCCGGGGAGTGCGGACAGATGCCCAAGTTTCACAGGAACTCACGTGCTTTCACTTTGGGTTTTTGGTTTGGTTTTTGTTTGCTTTCTTTTCGGTTTTGTAGTTGTTTAGCGCTGTACGAGGGGCTGCTGATGGCGCTCAGGGGCAGGGCCTGCCGAGCTGTGCGGCCCGGGTTCGATGCCCCGCGGAAACCAGGACGCGCCTGGGCTCCTGCCCGTATGACCCGGGCCCTCCGGGTCCCAGGCTCGCGGCGCAGAGGGAACGTGGTCGCCCTTCAGGGCAGCGCTGCGTGCCGGGCCGGCGTTCTCCTTTCCACTGATGCGCGCCCTAAGGAACTTGGGGCCCGTCTCCATGACGTCCGTTTCCCCTACCTCTGTTTGTACAGAATATCATACTGTGCTTCCCTAGTATAAACCTTAAACAGGTTGCCTAAGCCATGGCTTAAAATGCAACTGAAGGCCCAGGGATTTAGCTCAGTGGCGCAGGCGCAAGGACCTGAGTTCGATCCCCGGTATCAAAAAAAAAGAAGCCTGAGAAGGATAAATATGAGAGGGATATCCTGAGGATAATATAAAAGATAAATAAATATGTGGGGGTTTTGGGGGGGGGGTTACCGGGGATCGAACTCGGGACCCTGCGCTTTCGAGACAGGAGGCTTGCTGCAAATTTTTCTACTTCTAGGGCTGAACCCAGGCAGTCCCCGTGCTAGGCAAGGGCTCTACCACTCAGCAACATCCCAGCCCTCTTTGTATTGGTTTCCAAGGGCCCGGGATTTAGCTCAGTGGTTCCGCCCCCTGCCTTGCAAGCACAAGGACCCGAGTTCGATTCCTGGGTACCAAAATCATAAAAATTTAAAAAAAGACTGAGGGCTGTATTTGTTTCCGAGGTAGTCTCTCACTGAATTGCCAAGGAAAGCCTCATTCTCTGGAGTACTGCTGTTTAAGCATTTGGTCTGTGATATTTTATTAGGGAAAGGCTAAGACACAAGTGGAGTGAAGGTCCTCTTTCTGTACCAGAATTATTCTGCATCATGGCTAGTTCACTGAGAAAGGGTAAAAGCCACCTGCTTTTTACTACTCTTCTGGTATTCTTTTTTATCATAAGGGGTTTATCAGAGCTGGGCACAGTGGCACATGCCTGTTATCCCAGCACTTTGGGAGGCTGAGACAGAAGGATTGCAAGTTCAAGCCCTACCAGGGCAATTTAGCAAGATCTTGTCTCACAATTAACAAAAAAATTATAAAAGGGGTGAGGGTATGGCTCAGTTCGAAAGCCCTGGATTCAGAGGATTGCAAGTCCAAGCCCATCCTGGACCTTGTCTCAAAATAGGAAATAAAAAGGTCTGGGGTGCAGCTCAGTGTGAAGGCCCTGGGTTCAATCCCCAGTACGGAAGAAAAAGAAAAGGAAGAAAGAGAAAAGGGCAGAGCATCCTATCCAGGTCCCCAAGCTTCACAGAGCAGCTGTATCAACTCTGGGCTGCTTTTGTGAGAAGTAAAATTCTCTGTTTAAAGCCACTATTAGGGGTCGGGGATTTAGCTCAGTGGTTTCGCCGCCTGCTGAGCAAGTGCAAGGACCCAAGTTCAAGTTCGATCCCTGGTACCAAAAAAAAAAGCCACTGTTATATGAGCCATCTTTTTTTTTTTTTGCAGCCTATGTACTAAACAAGATATCTTGGCACCTGACAAGATAATAAGCTCCCTTTACATAAGAGCTGATATAGATGACTATCAGCTGAGTCCCTACCACACAGTAGGTCCTCTACAAATATTTTAATAAATCCTCAAAATCTCTTTGTAAAGTAGTTCAGAGTATAATAGAAACCCAGGAAGGGTGGAGAACACAGCGCCTCACAATAGGTCATTTTGGTGTAAAGATTATTTTGGGCTAAAGTCACTTGAAAAAAATAAGCCAGAGACCAGATGTGGTGGCACAGGGCTGTAATCCTAGCACTCAGGATGATGAGGCAGGAGGATAACCATGAGTTCAAGGCCAGCCTGAGCTACACAGTGAGTTTAAGCCCAGCCTGAACTACATAGCCAGACCCTATCTCAATTTAAAAAAAAAAATAAGCCCAGCATGGTGGTGCACAGCTTGTAATCCCAGCACTAGGAAAGCCGAGACAGGAGAATTGCTGTGATTTCAAGGCCAGCCTGGGTTATATAGTGAATTCAAGGCTGGCATCTACTACATAGTGAGAATCTGAGGGCCAGGGATTTAGCTCAGTGGTTCTGGTGCCTGCCTTGAAAGCGAAAGGACCTGAGTTCGATCCCCGGTACCAAAACGCCCCCAAAATTAACAAGGGCCGGGGATTTAACTCAGTGGTTTCACCGCCTGCTGCGCAAGCACAAGGACCCAAGTTCAATCCCCAGTACCAAAAAACAAACAAACAAACGAGAATCTGTCTCGAAAGAAAAAAAAATAGGAATACAAGAGGTCACTGTAACCTCCCTTTTCTTCCTGAAAGCAAGAAATAAGCCAGGTGTAGTAGCATGGGCCTGTAATCTCAACACTTGGAAGGCTGAGGCAGGAAGATCACTATGAGTTCAATGCCAGCCTGAACTATGTAGTGAAACATTGTCTCAAAAAAAAAAAAAAAATCTGGGCTGGGGATTTAGCTCAGCAGCATCGTGCCTGCTTTGAAAGTGTAAGGTCCTTAGTTTTATCCCCAGTACCAAAAAAAAATCTGTTTCATGTCAATTTAATTCTCAGGCCCAAACAGAGACCCTTAAGGGGTAGAGGTTAACTTTTGCCTCCCCCTCATCTGACCTAATCAGAGAGAATTATTTTATTTCAATTTAAAATATGTTCATTTACTCCTTGTCAAGAGTGGGGCCAGGGTCTTTTCTCTTACATAAACCTCACCAGTTACAAATCACCTGTGATTTTCAGTCTGCTGGAGAATCGACAGGGGTGTGTGTGGAGCAATGTGACTGTATAATCCATCCAGAATCTTAAAATTTTCCTCCAATTTGTAATCTTCTTCGCATCTAATTCAGTAGCAGCTTTTAGAAGTGACTCACTTTACTCGGGTCTTTTAAGGATCCAGCTCAGTTTTTAGAAAGAGCGCTTGTTTTCACACTGAGTTCATCCATTTATATATTTAACTAAATTCCACCTTACAGTAATCCGCACAGCCTGCACGAGCAAAACCTGAGACCTCACAACAGCCGGCTAAGCACAGTTTGGCCAGCGGAGGGCGCCCCAGAGCAGGACCGAAGGCACACGCCGCTGGGTTTGCCGCTTCTCCGCCTACTTCGCGTTGACCTAGAAGGGAAACCACTTCGCCCGCTGAGCTGCTTTTCCTTATCCGTGAAAGGGGTAACGACGGTGCTTCCGAGGCTTGTGAGAAGGAAACCCGTGAGGCTTGGTCCAAGTGTTCAACAGATGTCTGTCACTGCTGCCCGAGTTGGCATTCGTCACTGTCCGACAGGCTCCAAGGGGCGGGAAGCAGAGTCCACGGATGTAATTCCCCAACTCTCTGGGAGGCTGGGGCAGGAGGATTCTGAGTGCAGGCCCAGCCTGGCAGCTTACTCACTGACTTAGCGAGGCTGTCTCAGAATAAATAAATACAGATGCCTTCTGTAGCCTTCCATCTCTCCTTCCCAAGGAGGAAAGGCGATCTGCTGGAGAAAGTCAGTGACTCCAGAGCCATCATGACACCTAACCAAGGAGACAGTTTTACAGTTGCCCAAGGCCTTAGCGATCGTGAGGTTTGGATCCAGAAAGAAGAAGGGGATTCACCATCTTTTTTCCTTTTGCCGACTAAGTCCCAGCTCCTGATGAGGAGCAGAGCCAGCACTGCTCCGCCCACTCACTGACTGTGCCTCGCAGGGTTGAAGGCCCCGGAAGGGCTCGGACCCCAAGTCCCTGCTGGAAGCATCCAGGTCACGAGACAGTGCAGAAGCCAGACTGGGGGACTCTCCTGGCGGGACTCCTGCCCAGGGCCTCCCTAGAGGACGTGAGGAGGCAGAGAGGGACTCGCCAGCCGCACAGGGCCTCATCCCTGCTGTGGACTCAGGGCAGGAGGGAGAGCTCTCTGGGCCCTGCCTTTCCCTGAGGCTGCACTCGGGTGCAGGAGGAAGGCTGGCCGCAGGCCTCCAGGCTGGGCCAGGGCTGTTCAGATTGCTGAAGGGCAAAGGCGAAGGGGCTCTGGGGCCTGCACCCCAAGCACCAGATCGCATCTTCTGCGACTTTAACACTGGCCATGTCCTGTTAGGGCCATCCCTCCCCCCAGCCTCTTCTACTTCCTTCGCCCCCCCACTCACCTGTTACCCTGGGAGCCACTGTGTACCAGGGCGCAGGGGCATCCCACTCTGGGGGGGCTTGCACCTCCAAAGGGAGGATGCTCTGTGTGTCCTGGACCTGGAAGAGGGTTGTGTGCATCCATCACAGGCCTCCACACCAAGGGCCATCACAGCAGGAAAGAGAAAGCTCCGGGGGAGGAACAAGGATTGTGTGTGTCAGGGGACGCGCTGGGACTGCACACAGTGGGTGCCCCAAGGACTGCCCTCCGCTGGGCAGGTGCTCAGTAAACAGGAGCTGACCGGAATGCCTGACTCACTGTGCCCGGAAGGACACACACTGCAGTGAAGACCTGGGTAAATTCAAGCCTGCTGACCAGGCAGCAGGGAACTCGCTCTGCTCCCAAGGCTGGCAGCCTTGGAGGAAGGCCAACGAGCTGCAGGCTGGGGTAAGAAAGGCACCCAGCGACCCACTGGCAGGTAACAGGCTCTCAGCAAGTCTCCAAGACGCAAAGTTCTACAAGCTGGGAAAGCAGTGGGAGCAGTGAGAATGGGGTGAATCTGGCAAGGGGTCAGGGGGAAACGGGCCAGTGTGTGCAGAGGAAGCAGAAATGTGGGGACGGCTGGACTAGGGACTGGCAGCCTGGAGAGCCAGGGTCGGGGTGGCTCGAGGGCAGATGGAGGGTGGGAGGCCCAGGAAGCGGGAGGAGAGCTCCACTGGTGGCAGCCCACTTCCACTCACGCTCTGGTCTCTGAGGCCCGGACATCACAGGAACACATGCCGACCCCTCTTCTTTCTCTGGGGGGCTCTCCTCCACCTCTCCATCTTCCCATCTGCTGGGAGATCTGCTGTGTGGGGAACTGGGGCACAGCCCAGCAGAGGGGCACCCTGGCCAGGCTGCTCTTCCCTGGGCTGCCAGTGAGTCCTACCCCTTGCACCCCAACACCCAGCAGCTGTGGCCACACACACACACACACCCCCGAATGCGCCTGTGACTCACCTGTCCTGGGCCACTGCCCAGCTCCTTTGTGTCCTGGCTGAGGTCTCTGCCACCTGGGAGGCCCTGCCTGGATCCTCGGGCCTTCCTGGAGCCAGAGTCTAGGAATGCAAGGAAGTCAGGGGCTCATTCTGAGAACAATGTCCCTGATGTGCATGTGAGCATGTGCTGCTTTCTGCAGCCTGCAGGGAGGCAGACTGGCTGGGAGAAAGACGCTACCTTCTCAGAGATTCTGTCCTACAGACAATTTATTTGTTTATTTCTTTATTTATTGGTACCGGGGATTGAACTTGGGACCTTGTGCTTTCGAGGCAGGCAGCGGAACCACTGAGCTAAATCCCCAGCCCCGCCTTCTCAGAGATAACAGGGTGTGCCGCTCGCTGCTGAGAACTAATTCCTGGGGGAAGCCTTTGCTCCGTGAAGGACCCCACTGGCTGCTCTCAAGCTGGAGCTCAGGCTCTTGGGCCTGGTAGGAGCCTAACCACCAGCCCACCTGGCCCAGAGCCTCATCTGGCAAGATCACAGAGTTGGCCGACCTTGGGTGGGGCCTGGGTCTGCTGACCACAATCTAATCCGCTGTCTGTTCCAGGCAATTTTTTTTTTTAATGTTTTGTTTTGTTTTTTGAGGCAGGATCTCACTAAATTGCTAAATTCCCCAGGCTGGGCTCCAATTTGCAATCTTTCTGTCTCAGCCTTCCAAAGTGTTGATGTTACACCCCTGTGCCCCTATACCCAGCTCAGACTAATTTATTTTTTCAGAGCTGGGGCTGAACCCCAGGGTCTTGTGCATGCAAAGCAAGTGCTGTACCACTGAGGTGCACCCCCAGACCTAGGACAATTTAATTTTGCTTGTAGATTATAAATATGATGTCCAGTCTTTAAAATGAGGAGCCATAGGCCTGGGGATTTAGCTCAGTGGTGCTGCGCCTGCCTCAAAAGTGCAAGGTCCTGAGTTTGATCCCAGGTACCAAAAATAAATAAATAAATAAATAAATAAATAAATAAATAAATAAATAAATAAAATGAGAAGCCATAAACCCTATTAAATACATATAACAAAGTACGTACTATAAAGTATTTCGATTCCTGGTGTGGGAGGAGGTTTCCTAAGGGCATCGCAAAGTGCAAGGGAGGAGGCCATGGAGGGACAAGAGTGTGGGGGAGACAGAAACGCCCCTAACCTGGAGCCGGTGAGGCCTTCCTTGGAGCACTATCCCCACCCTGTGGCCACTGAGGGAACTGCAGCCAGGGAATTGCTCCTGTTTGCACCTCCCGCAAGTTTGGCTGTTAGGACCCTCGGGCTTTGCCCCGTGGGCTTCTTAGCGCCCGGCCAAAGCCCTGCCTCCCCGCCCCAGGCACAGAATGTGTACAGGCAGGCCCAGGGCAGTCCTGGCATCCAGAGAACAGCAGGCCCGCTACCCCCAGCCTTGTCTGCCCCCAGTTCCTGGTCTAGGGGTCATCTCACCAGGGGTGACCCTGGGTCAGCCCACCTGGGTCAAGCGGGTCCTCGTGGCGTCTGCCAGCTTGGCCACCAGCCGTCGCCGTGTGGAGTCCGGCTCCTTCTGGGGAGGACGGTAATGCGGGAGGGTGAGGCAGGCCTGGGCTTGGTAGTCCTCAGGGGACTGGGAGAAAGAAACAGGAAGGCAGGGCAGAGGGGACTTTGTCTCCCTTCTTTTTCACCCCATTCCTTTGCCTTTCCGGGCCCTGCACTGACTGCCCAGCACTGCAGACAGGGCCCACCTCTTCCCCACAGCAGCACCCCACACAGGCCATACTCTGTGCAGTGCATGTTTGATGAGTAAATGAATGATGGTGGGAAGGAGACAGGAGCAAAGACAGGAGTGACAGCTGCAGGCTTCTGAAGGAGGGGTAGCAGGAAAGAGTCAGAGTCTAACGCAGAAGATCTGACCTGACTCTGGGCCAGCGCCTCCTTGTAGTATTTCAAGGCCTGGTCGTACTGCCCCAGTCTGGCTGCAGCAGCCCCGAGCCCCTCGAAGGCCTGCCACTGCCCCTTCACATCCCCTGGGGAAGAGCCTGAGAGGTCCCCCACTGCTCCCCATGACCCTGCCTCCAGAGATGCTGCCCCCACCCCCCGCCCCCTGCCCCTTCGCCAGCCCCAAGGGTTGTGTCTTTGCCCCCAAAGTCCCATGCAACCCCCTCACCCTTACCAGTGTCCCGGGCAGCCTGCAGGGCGTGCAGGTAGTTGTCTCTGGCCGCCCTGTGGTCCCCCAGCTGGCTCAGTGCGAATGCCAGGCTAGCAAAACTGCGGCCCTGCTCCCACCTCTGCCCCACGGAGCCTAAGGACAGAGGGCACCACCCTAAGGGGCTGTGCCTGCTGGGAGGGCCCAGGAGCCCTGGTGCCCAGCCTCAGCTGGCATCCACAGGGCCACAGTGGCCCGGCCTCTCCCTGCAGGCCCAGATGCTGGTTTAAGCCACACAGCAACCTTGTGAGGCAGGCGAGGAGGTGTCGGTGGCTCTGTTTGTATACGTGGGGGCTGAGTGTCACACGGAGGGCCCAGCTCCACTCCAGGCCTCCTTTCCCCAAGCACTGCTGCCTCCCGTCTGACTCTCCCAGCCTCACCCCTGGATCTCGGCTTCCAGGACCATCCTGAGGCCCCGTGCCCCATGGAGCGCCCCCTTACTCCCTGTGCAGCCCTGAGCCTCAGGCACTCACCGTGCAGGTTGGCAGCCTTCTGATGAAAGTCTTGGGCTTGTCCATAGTTGCCGAGGGCATTGTGGGCCATCCCCAGGTTCCTCAGCACTGTGGCCTGCTCTCCTGGCTGCTGGCACAGGGGCAGGGCCTGCAGGAAGACCTCCACGGCCAGAGGGAACAGCTGCAGCTGGGCATAGCCCAGGCCTAGGTCATTATAGAGATGCCCTAGAGGGTAGAGGGGGTCACTGGGGTGCCATCCCGTCCACTCTGCCGGGGTCTCCCACAGTCCTCAGGGGCTCCCCCGCCCCACACCTTTGCTGTCAAGGCCTCACCCAGCAGACCCAGCTCAGCGCTGGTCTCAGCAAGCCTCCGGCTGTCCTCCAGCACCTGCACCACCTCACTCACCCCGTGCCGCCCACTCTTCAGCATACACCGCGCTGCGGCCCCCAATGCCAGAGCTGCGGCCCAGGGCTGCCCCGCCCGGGTGTAGGCCTGGCTTGCCTCCTGAAGGCAGTGGGCTGCTTGCTCGGGCCACCCCAGGGCCCGGTAGCAGGCTCCCATCCTTGCCTGGGCCCCTCCCTGGTCACCCTGCGGCTGGTAATGGGCCAGGGCCTTGTGGTACCAGCCCAGAGCGAGGGGCAGGTCGCCGAGCGCATGGTAGGCCAAGGCCACATTGAAACACTGGTCACCATGATGCCTGCCCTGGGCCTTGGCTTCCGGCTGGGCTCGCAGGAGCAGCGCCAGGCCTCTGGCGGGGTCCCCAGTCTCCACGTAGGCGGCCCCCAGGTTGAAGGCACAGGCCCGCAGGACAGAGGTGTCCCGGAGCCTCGGGGCCCCCGAGGCCAGGAGGAAAGCCTTCTGGAAGCTGACCACAGCCTCTCGGTGCTGGCCCGCCCGGAGGGCCCCATGGCCGGCCTTGGTGAGGGCTCGGATGCTGGCCTCTCGCCTCAGCCATCCCTTCTTCCTCTTCTTGCGGTTGCAGGGCTCGGGCTCCTGGGGTGTCTCCTCGGGGCTGGGGGAAGACATGGGGCTGACAGTGGGGAACGGAGGGGTCAGGAGGTCGGCTTGCTCCCCTGCAGCAGGATCCTGGGGGCAGTCGAGCCCTACTCCTGTCCCAGGGTGAGCTCAGTGCCCAGGGTTTCTCCCCGGCTCACGCAGCTCCATCTGTGCCAGCAGGCAGCGCATCACCCCTCACCTCATCTGGCTCCTCCCTGAGTCCTCCCTCAGGACTCAGGTCAGGTTCCATCTTTCTCCCCGCCACTGAGGGCTTCTGTGGCCCTGGCAGAGCTCACACCTGTGTCTGTTACAGCATTTATCACATGGTTGGAGACGCTGACTTTCTTGTCTGTCTTTCCCACTAGATGTGGAGCAGCTTGAAGACACGTAGTAAATTCTAAATAAAAGTTTATCGAGCCAGATCTGATGGTGCACAGCTGCAATCCCAGCATGCTGGGAGGCTGAGGCAGGAGGACTGCAACTTCCAGCCTAAGCTGGGCAACTTAGAGAGTCCTTGTCTCAAAATAATAATTTAAAAAAGGCCTTGGGTTCAATCCCCCATGACACACGTACAGGCACACGCATACACACACAATTAGAATGAGGGTAGCGTTCAGTGATGAAGCACTTGCCTAGCGTGAGTGTGGCCCCAGGCTCAACAACCAGCACCAAAAACTTTAAAAGTTAAAATGGTAAGTTTTAAGTTACATCTACCTTACCACAACTTTTAGAGTGAACCAGACGGAGCAGCACAGCCACGCCAGGCCGGGGCCCAGCGGGAACAGGCTGCTGAATGTGCAGGGCTCCAGGTAAGGAGCAGCCGCAGCGTATACCCCAGGAGCTCCTGTCTCCCCGTGTCCTCTGCTTAGGGTCCGGTCCGCTGGCTGGTTCTGCACCCTCAGCATCCTGCTCGGGTCTCCAGAGCCCCCCAAATGCAAACACCTTCACCTCATCCTGTTCCTAACTTTCCCCTGGAAAAGCAAAGCCCTTGGCTAAGCTCTGCGCCCAGGAGACAGCAAAAGGTGTGGAAGAGACCTGGCCAGGCCGCTGGGCCCTCCGACCCTTCCTCCTCTTCTTCTTTTCTTAGCAGAAATAGGCAGAAGTGATGCATTCTCTTTTCAGAGAAACTATCTTTGCTTCCAAGAACACCCAGAACTCCTGACTTTTCAAGGCCCTCAACGGGGCATTCCTGGCTCCCCCTGCCCAGTCTCAGGCAGAGGCTGCAGGATGACTTACCTCCAGGTTCTCTCCACAGTGCAGCGGGCTTCTGGAATGGTTCCTCTGGCTCCAGTTACTTCCCCTGGCTCTTAGCTGGGGGCCCCCAGGGTTACCGGACAGCCAGGTCCCACCCTCCCACTGCTAAGGAACTCTTTGAATGACAGCTCGGGCGACCTATCTTAGTGCTGAACTCTGATGGCGCTGGGCACAGACAGCAGGCCTACCCAATCCCCCGCCACCCTGCTGCAGCCCCACCCTCAGGTCCCTTACTCAAGGAGTAGACGCCTCACAGGGCTGCTTCCTAATAACACCCCCCAGATCGTATCTGCCCCTTCATTTCAGAGGACGCTTCTGGGGCTCAGAGCCGGTGTGACTTGCCTAAAACAGCTGTCACGCGGCTGGGATTAGATCCCTGGTTTTCTTTTCCTTTTATATTTTGTGGTTCTGGGAGACTGAGCCCAGGACTTTTACACCAAGCTTCATCCCCAGCCTTTTTATTTTTTATTTTGAGACAGGGTATTGTTGAGTCACTAAGTTGCCCAGGCTAGGGTTGAACTTGTGATCCTCCTGCCTCAGCCTCCCAGAGTTTTGGGATTGCAGGTATTGGAGGAATCCGGCGGCGCTGTCCTGATGAGGCCCCTCTAAACCCTGCTCCCAGCACAGCTCATCCGGGGACCCCTAGCATTGTCCTCCCTGCTCTTCGGCCACTGCCCGCGCTTTCCCAAGCCTTGGTCTTGGGTGGCCGTCACCGCCTGTGCTCTCCCAAGCCTTGCCAGGCAGCCTGGCCCCTCGCGCTGAGCTCCCCCTCCCCGAGACCCCACAAAAGACCCGCAGCCTGCAGCAGAGCAGCTGGCCTGGTCTCCAGTGCCAGAGCGGCCCTCTCAGCTTTGCCCTGCTCTGAGCCTGTCCTGCTGAGCTCGTACCTGTTTCTTCTTCTCCTTTTCCCTGACAGGTATGCAAAGCCATGCTGGGACAGACCCTGGGCTTTCTGATCCAAGGCACTCAGCCGAGGGCCCCATCCACTATCATGATGACTGCAAAATGTAATGGGGTTTGGGCTGTCGTGGAGGTGAAGCCCTTCACACACTCGTCCATACTGCGCCTGTGTGTGGTAGCTTCACATCTGGAACCAGAATGTGGTCATCCACATCCGGGTCAGAAAAGGCCCGAGATCAGAAGAGCGTCACTGTCCCCAAACCCCTTTCCTCAGCTCCAGGCTCTGCTTAATGAGAGGACCACGGGCCCTGGGAGCACAGGGACCTGATGCCCAACTTGCCAAGGATGGCCTACACCAGAAAGCAAATATGCTCGTTCACCTTGAGAATGGCCTTCTAGTTAGTTGGTTAGTTGGTTGGTTGGGTGGTTGTGTGGTATCGGGGATACCATGTGGCAATGTCCCCAGCCCTCTGTAGTTATTGTGAGACAGGGTCTCCCTGAACTGCCCGGGCTGGTCTTGGACTTGAAGTCCTCCTACCTTAGCCTTCCCAGCAGCTGGGCTCACAGTGTGTGCTCTTGCACCCAGCGAGAAAGGCCTTTTTTCAGTAGGGAGGCCTTTGCCCAAAGTCAGCGTCTGAGGCCATAGTGGACTGGCCCGCACTTCCCCTGCAGCCTTGGCTGCTTACCTGAGCCAGGCACAGTGGCCCTTTGGCAGGGGCGCCCATGCCCAGGGTGGGCTGGCCAGCTGTCTGCAGCTTCTGCCCTGAGGCTGGCTCTTCAGGATGCACCCATGGCTGGCCGACTCAGCAGGCTTCCCTAAGGTTGGAGGAGGGTTTGGAGGGGGACGATAACCTCCCATGGGTAACCCACTGAACGTTTCTGACTGTTTCTCTGATTCCGGACTATGTCCACCCCTCCCATTTGCATCCCATGGCCCACCGTGTCCTGGCTCTCACCTGCCACACTTCCTTTTCCAGCTCCTCTCCAGGTCCTCTGTCCACCTGCTAAATGCTAGTGCTCAGCAGCACTCTGCCCTTTCATATTTTCTCTTCTTATTTCATGTACTCTTTCGAGAGCATTTATTTTACTCTTCTGATTTTAACACCGCTGATAAGCAATCTGTTTACATGTATACCTGTGGACTTCACTTACCCAAGTAAAACTCCTATTTTCCCATGTTCTTGGTGCTACTAGTTGTTTTACTTTTCTCATTGATGAGACAAAATACACAATACTGAGAGTTTATCTTAGGTCACAGTTTATAGAGGTTTCAGTTCATAATTGGCTGGCTCAGGGCTGGCTATCAATGGCAGGGGGTGTCACGGAGCTGCAGAAGGCATCAAGCAGCAAGCGACCAGCAGCAAAAACAGCAGCTCTGCCCCTTATATCTTATCCAGCTCAGCCTTAGGGTGGGCAGCATTCACACCCTTAATCCTAGCACCAGTGAATCAATCCCAGCATCACACACCCTAGATCCAGCCACCTCTGAAAAGCCGCACTTATCACTGCATGAGGATTTAGGGGACATCTAGATGCAGCCATAATATTAGTAGAACAGTCTAGAAGCGAGAAACTTTGAAAGCTAGAAAAGCTTTGGGTCCTCCTCCTCCAGCCTACCTTTGAAATTCCTCCCCAGTGCACCCCGTTTCCGCAGTCTCCTGGCCTTGGAGGTGATATTATCTATGTATAGTGGTTAAGAATTCAAGCTGGGTGGGCTGGGGATTTAGCTCAGTGGTTCTGGCACCTGCTTTGAAAGCAAAGCACAAGGTCCTGAGTTTGATCCCCAGTACCAAAAAAAAAAAAAAAAAGATTTCAAGCTGGGTGTGGTGGCACACACCTGTAGTCCCAGCACTGGGGAGCCTGAGGCAGAAGGATTGCCATGAGTTCAAGGCCAGCCTGAACTACATAGCAAGAACCTGTCTCAACAGGAAAAACACAACAAAATAAACAAATGAACCAAAGCAACACCTCTCCTCTCAGCTTGTTCTGAGTCCCTATCCCACTGGCATGGCGGGCCAGTGATTCAGCCCGGGGCTTGGGCCCACTCCTTTTCCCCAGGGCAGAGCCCACGTGGGGGAGATGAGTGATGACGGGACTCAAGGTGGGGGCCCATGTTGGGCTCGGCCATCTAGTCACAAAGATGTCCATCCGCTTTCTTCTCACCTACCTGACCCTTTCAAGCCCAGACTCCTGCCCAAGCAAAAAGGGGGAATAACTCATTTAGGAACGTCCTTTCCAGCTGGCTCAGGGAATTTCTGCACATCTAGGTGCATAGCTGCCTGACATTATGGAACCCTTCACTTACAGTATGTGTCTGGATGTCCCCCAAAGCCGCATGTGGTCACAGGTGGGGCTTTTCAGAAGTGCCTGGATCTAGGGCATGTGATGCTGGGATCAAGAGTGTGTGATTACTAAATTGGTCCACTGATTGGTTTGGCATAATCCTAGACGTCAATAAAGGGAAAGCCCAGGCTCGGTATGAGTGGATAGAATATAAGAGACAGAAAGGGGACAGCTGTGCTTGCTTGCTGCTTCGATACTTCACTGCTTGCTTCCTTGCTGCCTTCTGCCTGCCATGAATGGTTTTTCACTGCCATGCCACCCTGCCTTGGAGCCAGGAAACTATGAACTGAAACTTCTACAAACTGTGAGCTATAATAAACCTCTCCTCCATTAACTTTGGGTGTCAGGTATTTTGTCTTAGCAACAAGAAAAGTAACTAAGACACTTTCTTCTCAGGGTCTTGTATTCCCAAAGGCCATCCCAGGAAGCAGGAAAGGGGAACAATATTACTAGGAGCCATCAAGATCTAGACTGTCTCTAATTCCCTTAGTTTCTGAGAGGCCAGGGGAATCCATTCTGGTCTTAAAGGGAATACCCACTATCTTCAAACCTTATTTTGTCCAGTTTTGTCTCAGCCCTGAATCTTCTCTGTTCTAAAGGCTGTACGCTTGGCTGTTTTCTGTGTTCTGTCCCTTCACATTCTCCCCTGATGCTGAGAGCCTACCTGCCTGGCTGTTCATATGGAACATCAGGGAAGGATAAAGGAAGAAAGAGTGGGGGAGGGAAACATCAGAAATTGTACCCAAAAATACAGTGAACCTTTGACTTATGAACTTGATTGGTTCCTGAGGGCTGTGGGTTGTAAGTCAATACAACTAAGATCTGTATGTTTACCTGAATACAAGCTATAGATAACAAGAGACAGATGAATCTCCCACTAACCTAATGAATCCAAGTTGTTTGTATGTCAGGCCAGTTGTAATTTGGGGGTCTACTGTATTTTTTCAGCACAGTTGTTGTTGAACTATTTATTCATTCAGGTCGTTATTACTTCTTATCTACGCTACTGCAGTAGCCCCCTCTATGGTCCCTGTTCCCAGTCTCATCCCCCTCCAAACCCCTGCTGTTAAGAGGGATCTTTCTACAACATAAATCTGTCTGAGACCTATGTCTAGTGTTCCTTGGCTGCTGACTGCTTACCTGACCTCACCCCAGCACTTTAGGAAAGTGCTAAGGGTCCTGACCTGGTCCTGAGATTTCCTTCCTCCTTCTCCCTGGCTGAACTCTGTTCTCCCCTAAAACTGAACTGAGTTTAATTTCCTGACGCCAGTGCCTTGCTCTTGGATAGGCTGTTTCCACAGGTTAGAATGCCTCTGTTATGGTTTGGGTCTAGATGTCCCCCAAAGCCTTGTGCAGTCATAGGTGGGTTTTTGTCAGAGGTAGCTGCATCTAGAGTGTGTGATGCTGGGATTCAGGGAGTGTGATTACTAAACCAGCTCACTGATTGGTTTGGGACCTCCCTAATCCCAGTAGTCTGGATAAGATAAAAAGGGCCAGAAAGAGGCTGTTAAGGTTCCCTAGTTGCTTGCTACCTTCTGGCCACCATAAACAGTTTCTCCTCTGCCAGGCCACCCTGCCCTGGAGCCAGCTGGCTATGGACTGAAATCTCTACAAACTGTGATCCAAATAAACCCTTTCCCCTTTAACTTTGGGTGTTGGGTATTTTGCCTCAGCAACAAGAGAAAAGTAACTAATGCAAACTCCCTCCTTGAATCTGATAGATTCTCCCTTACTTTTCAGCCCAGATCAACTGGTTCTAGGAAGCAGCCCTTTAAACCAACTCCCTTCTCTGGGCATCACTGACCTCTAATTTGTTTAACTATATGTCTAGGACTTGAGCCAGAACAGCAGGCTTCTTAGAGCGTTAACAATGTTTATGTCTCTGCATCCGCCACCTGATTTAGTGCACAGCACCAAGCAGGCCCCTAAGAGAACGAGTCCCAGGGATACTGTGGAAAGCTGAGCAGGGTGAAAGGGAACATTAGAGGAAACAATGAAGGCAAGGGCTACCTGAAATGAAGGTAGCCCTTGGAGGAACAGCAAGCCAAGTGAGCCTGAACTGGGGTACAGGGTGTGGGCCTTCCCAGCCTCGGACCCCCTCCTCCGCAGCCTCGAGTACCAGGGCTCTCCCTACCCACCCGTGATGCGGACCTCCGCGGCCCGGAACTACAAATCCCAGAGTTCCCTGCGCCGCGGACCGGAAGCAGCCCTTCCCAGGGTGGTGGCGGCGAGGGGCGGTGGCCCAGCGGCGGGAGATTCAAACCTGGAAGAAGGAGCAACATGGAGGGCGGAGGAGAGCGCCGGGGTCGGGAGGCCTGTGAGTGTCGGGAGGGCCCGAAGCGGGTACGCCGGGATGCGGCTGAGGGGCTTGGGCACGCGGGGTGGCGGGCGGGGCGGGCGGGGCGGGGGGCTGCTCGGTGCGGAGGAAACGGGAGCCCCGGTGCCGGTGCCGGTGCCGGTGGGCGGGACGGTGGCCCGCTTCGCACCTTTGGAACGGCTGTCTCCCTGACGCCGGACTCCGGGGCTCCTGGGTCCGGAGGTTGTGCAAGGTGGCCTAGATGGCCCTTTAAACCCGGGGCTATTGACGCTACCGCGCCTACCAAGCGCTGTCCCGGGACTGGACTCCGAAAGGCACGTGGGGGACGCCTGCCTTGGGGGTGCCGCCTGGAAGCCGGGGGTGGGGGTGCACGCCTGTAATCCCAGCACTCGGGAGGCTGAGGCAGGAGGACTGCTGCGAGTTCGAGTTCGAGGCCAGCCTGAACTACATAATGAGATCCTGTCTCCAAAACCAAAACTAGACAAACAAGGTACAGAGCAACTGGGTGTGGTGATTAGGCCTGTGATCCCATCACTCTGGGAGCCTGAGGCAGGAGAATGGAAAGTTCAAGGCCGGCCTGAGCAAATAAGACACCTAGACCCTGTCTCAAAATAAAAAATAAGCCGGCCCTGGTGGCACACACCTGTAATCCAAACACTTTGGAAGGTTGAGGCAGGATTGCCACGTGTTCAAAACCAACTTGGACTCCATAGTGAATTCAAAGTTGGCCTGAACAATAGCAACCCTGTCTCAAAAAAAAAAAAAAAAGCTCTGGGGATAGAGCTCAGTGTGATGTCCCTGGGTTCAATCCCCAGTACCACCAAAAACAAAAATGGTAAAACAGAAAGAGGCAGCTTTGAGACAATTCTTCTCAAACTGCAGGGTGCCAAAAGTGCCTGAGTTGTTAAAATGCAGAGTCCTGAGCTCTACCCAGCAGCTTCAGCTCCAGTAGGCCTGGCTTCCAGTCGTCTGCAATTATTACTAGCAGTGCTATGCTTGGAGAGGGAGGGAGGGACTGGAGGCCAAAGGATGGGAAGGCTGAGGTTTCCATCCTATCCTGAGTGAAATGCAAAACCGGCTGTTCTTTTTTCACCCCTCCTTCTTCTAGATTAGGGTTCAGAGAGCGAAGTCCATGTCCACCCACTTCTTGAAGGAAAGCTAGTTCCAGCCTAAGAAGGGCAGGAAGAATATTTTGTGGGCTTTTTTTTTTTTAACGAGACACTGTGTGTGTGTGAGTGTGTGTGTGTGTGAGTGTGTGTGTGTGTGTGTGCGCGCGCAAAGTCCTGCCAATCTCAGTCTCGGTTCATAACTCTGAGGTGAGGTCACTCACTGATTTATTTTCCATGCTTAACAACCAATACTTGTTCCCTGCAGGCCTCCTCAGAGGAGCCCGTGGACTTCCTGCCTTTGGCCGGTGCTTTCAAATCTGTACTTGAAAGTGTGTGTGTGTGTGTGTGTGTGTGTGTGTGTGTGTGTGTTTTTAACTTTCTTAACTGCCAATTCAAATAGGCCCTGCCCTCTCCAAATCTTACGCAGGATATGCAGTCTGTGGAAACAGGATAAAGACCCAGCACAAATTGACCAAGCTTAGTCTCTGCAAGCCACCTACATTGTTTTCTTGTCATGTGTGTGTGTGTGTGTGTGTGTCCTCCCCTCACACCGTGAGATCTGATATTATCTTCCCTAAGGAGAGGTGGAGGAGAAGGAGAGAGAATAGCATAAAGGAGCTACTAGGGAAGAGTGAGAATGCTGTCTCCTTTAAAGAATTCTCTCTTCTTGAGTTTGAGGTCAGCGTTGTCTGCATTTTATTTAGCTTCGAAGATTATTTTCCTCCTCAGGTGACCTATATCAAAAAACAATAATAAAGATACTTTTGTGATTTTTTTTTTTATTATTTTATTTTATTTTATTTTTTTGGTACTGGGGATTGAACTCAGGTCCTTGTGCTTGCACAGCAGGCAGCGAAACCACTGAGCTAAATCCCCAGCCCTGTGATTTTTTAAAAAATTCTCCTTTTCCTTCCACTTAATCCCGAGTGCTGTGGTTCCCTCTGTTGGGCCCCCTTTCCCCCTTTCTATCTATTCTTTATTTTGTTTTGCTTTTTGGTACTGGGGATTGGACTCAGGACCTTGCACTTGTGAGGGAGGTGCAGTGCCACTGAGCTAAACCCCCAGCCCTCGGTTCTTTATGTGTGTATGTGTGTGTGTGTGGTATTGGGGATTGAGCCCAGAGTCTCACATATGCTTCACCAGAGCTTTATCCCTAAGCTATTTCCTCATCCCTTTTTTATTTATTTATTTTTTTTTAATTTTTCTTAAATTCTTTTATTGGTACATTTTAGGTATACAATACATTTACATTTATCACTGGGTGCTTGTACTTGTACATGATATGTCTTGGTTCTTATTTTTTCCCCATTCCCTGTGAGCCCTTCACCCCTAAACCCTTCCCTATTTACATACTTCGTTTCCATTTTTTTTTCCTTTTCTCATAATTTTTCTTTCCCTTCTTTCCTTTCCCCTTCCCCTCCTACCACCCCTACCCCTTTGGACCTTTTCCTATTTTGAAGTATCAATTATTAGTTTTTAATCTTTTTAGTCCTAATTTACACTCTCAGTTTCTCACACTAGAGAAACTATTTGGTATTTACACATGTGTGTCCTATTTATTTCACTTAAGAGGATGGCTGAGGTTTTGTTCATAAAGTCTTTTCCTATGCCAATGTCATCAAGAGTTCTACCTAACTTATCTTCCAGCAAGTTTAGTGTTTCTGTCTAAATATTTAAATCTTTAATCCACTTAGATCTTAGTTTAGTGCATGGTGATAGATATGGGTCTAGTGTTTTGTTTTTTGGGGTTTTTTTTCGGTACTGGGGATCAAACTCGGGTCCTTGCGCTTGCAAGGCGGGCAGCGGAACCACTGAGCTACATCTCCTGCCGTAGTTTTAATCTCTGACAGGTTGAAATCCAGTTTTTCCAACACCATTTATTAAATAGGCTATCTTTCCTCCAATGAGGGTGGTTGGCTCCTTTGTCAAAGATGAGGTGGCGGGCTGGGAATTTAGCTCAGTGGTTTCGCTCCCTGCTGCGCAAGCGCAAGGACCCAAGTTCGATCCCCGGTACCAAAAAAAAAAAAAAAATGAGGTGGCTGAGTATGTCTGGAGTTGTTTCTGCATCTTCTAATCTGTTCCACTGGTCCTCAGGTCTGTTTCTTTGCCAGTACCATGCTGTTTTTAATCACAGTAGCTTTGTAGTATAGCTTCAAGTTGGGTATTGTGATACCCCCAGCCATGTCTCTGTTGCCCAGAATTGCTTTTGCTATTTTAGGTCTCTTCTGGTTCCAAATGAATTTTTGGATTGTTTTCTCTAGCTCTGTGAAGTATATTGTTGGAATTTCAGTCGGCATTGCATTAAATCTGTATAGCAGTTTTGGAAGTATGGCCATTTTCACTATGTTGATTCTTCCTACCCAGGCTCATCCCTTTTTTAAAAGAAAATAATTTATTTTTAAATTTTGAGACAGGATCTCTAAATTGCCTAGGCTAGCCTGGCACTCATGATCCCCCTTCCTGAGCCTCCTGAGTAGCTGGATTTTGCCACCAAACCCAGCCTACCGGTTCATGCACCTGTTCTCACCTAGCTCAGCTGGGTGTGGTAGTGCATGCCCATAATCCCAGCACTCTGGGAGATTGAGACAGGAGAATTGCAAGTTCAAGCACTGCCTGGGGAACTTAGCAATTTAGCAAGACTGTGTCTCAAAATCAAAAAAAATTATGGGGCTGGGAATTTAGCTCAGTGGTGCCACTGCCTGACTCCCAAGCACAAGGTCCTGAGTTCATCCCTAGTAACAAAAAAAAATTATGTAAGAAAGGGCTGGGGATGTAGCTTAGTGCAAAAGCCCTAAGGTTCAATCCCCAGTACCACAAAAAGAAAAAAAAAAGAAAAGGACCTAGCTCATAGGTAGAATCCTTCACTTCCTCTGCTGCTTCCATAGATTTCATTCATGGGTTATGATTACACTTATTACCTTACACTGGAGTTATTAACTTACAAAATTTTCTCTTTTAGTACTAATCTCTGTTTTCTGAGAGGTCCACCAGCCCTGGCCTGAGGAAAGGGAGGTATTTATTTTTGGGGGGGGCGTTGGTACCAGGGATAGATCTTAGGATCTTGCGCTTGTGAGACAGGTGCAGTACCACTGAGCTAAATCCCCGGCCCCAGGAAAGGGAGGTATTGACTGAATGATGAGGGGTTGTTGAATGGAGTCCTAGTTGAATCTGTGAACCCTGCCTCTGACCGAGTACCTAATGAGGATGACACAGGTCCAGGTCTTGGAGAACCCAGTCTAATCAGGGATAAGATAAGGAGCTAAGTTCCCAGCCAAGGAAGGCCCTGGACACCTGTGCTGGACAGCACTGCCAGAAGGCATGGCGTAGGCTTGGGAAGGAGAAGGAAGACAGGAAGTTAGCTGCGGAGCAAAGAAGAGGAGGCCCCTTGATAAAAGGTGTCTTGAATGACTAGTTGGGACATGGGGGAGATGTTTCAGGCCTCTGGCAGGTCTGTGTGCCAGTCTTTTTTGAGAGATGGTCTCGCTGTGTAGTTCAAGCTGGGTTTGAGCTTGCGATCTTCCCTTCCTCACCAACAGAGTACCAGGGTTACAGGTGTGCACCAGTGCTCCCAGCTCTAGCAAAGTCTTTCAGAAGAAGCCTCAGAGCTAGGCTCCTGCCTAAGCCCCCTTTGTTGATCTTCTCCCCTCAGATGAACGCCTCACAGCTGAGGAGATGGACGAGCAGAGGCGGCAGAATGTCGCTTATCAGTACCTGTGCCGGCTGGAGGAAGCCAAGCGGTAAGCAGAGACAGAAAGGTGGATTTTCTCTGGTCTGCCTTTCCCACTCTCCCCAGCCCAGACACCTGTCCTCAAAGCCAGTGCAACAGGACAAGGACCCTTGGTGTGGAAAAAGGCAGGTTGAAATAGCATCTTCTGCTTTTTAAGGCAAATCCCAAGCATTACATCCTTTTATCCCATGTCCTTCAAAACCTACCTAAAATCTAGGGGCATTTGCTGACGTAACTACAGTGCCATTATAATACCTAGCTAAAGTATCTGTAAATCCTAAAGATCAAAACCCAGGACATTTTCAAATTGTCCTGATTGTCTAAAAAGAAAATCTGATTTTTCAAATAAGGATCTAAAAAAGCTCACTTATTACGCTTGTCTTTTACGTCTTCTTTAACCTAGAGCAGTTCACCTCCCGTTTTTCATTTTTTTGGGTCATTGGCTTGTTTAAGAAAGTGGATCACTTTTCTTGTAGAACATCCTATATCCTGACTTTATTTGCTTCCTTGTGTCATTCACCTTGTTCCTGTAAGCCACGTATTTCCTATAAATGGATGTTGGCTCTAAAGGCTTGATTGAATTCAGGTTCAATTTGTTTGACAAGAAGCCTTCATTGACAGTGGTGTGTGTTATAGGACGTGACTGCTCATCCCACTTTTAGTGAAATTAAGTCTGATCTGGGAATTCAGGTAATAACCTGGTGTCTGTGTCATAAGATTCCCCATTAACCTTTCATCTAATGGCTTCCTGGATTATTGGTCCTCACTAGAATCTATTTTATCAGGATTCTAAGTGACTATTTTCTAATTCTGACATTGCTTCTTCATTAGTTACCTGAAATCTTTTTCTAAAAAAGATCTTTCCCCAATCAGCCCAGGGCTTTCTGGTCACCCTGCCATTCAGTTTGTCCGAGAGGGGCAGGATAAATACATAATTCTTTCCTTTTACCCAATAGTCTATTTTTACTGTTCCCCAAAAAGTAGGTAGGGTGGAGCAGGTAAGAGATCAGGTGTCTGTTGCACGAAAGGCAGGAAGCAGGCCATGACTGATCTCTTTGGAAACATACTTCCAGCCAGGGATTGAGCTCAGTGGTGCCGTTGCCTACCTGTCACGCGGAATGTCCCAAGTTTGATCCCCGGTACCAAAAAAAACAAAAACAAAAACAAACCAAAAACAAGCAAACCAAAAATAAAATGTGGAAACACACTTTCTAGTAGACCTAATACATAGGGACATTAGGAGATTCCATCTAAGGAGCCTTTTTTTTCTCCTTTGTAAAACTACCAGCAATAACATATTTTATAACCTTATATTCAAAGTGTTTTCACATTCGTTAGTTCATTTGACCCTGGCAGCTGCCCACTGCTGCAGGAAATCCAGGTGGTGTCACCCTCATTTTGCAGATGCTGCAATTGAGGCTCAGGGAATGGAGGGGAGGCGGTGGGGAAAATGGGCCTTTGAGTTCCAAGAGTCTGTGAGCCTCACTGGAGGTGGGCAGGCACAGGCTCTGCCGGACAGACTTGGAGTAGATGGGCTCAGAGCCGGTCGGTCCAGGGGTTTGGGGCAGCCTGGGAGGAAGTGGGAAGAGCCATGCAGTGGCGGGGGGTCGGGGTAAGGCAGGAACAGGAGCTAGGAGAGGCTCAGGGCCATTGCAGGAGACAGGGAGACAGACCCTGAGTTGGAATAAACCAGCATGGCTGCCAGAGCGAGCGAGAGGTGCTCTCACGCCTGCAGCTGGATGGAGGCCTGCCTGAAGGAGGAGCTTCCTTCCCCGGTGGAGTTGGAGGAGAGCCTTCGGAATGGGGTGCTGCTGGCCAAGCTGGGCCACTGCTTCGCACCCTCCGTTGTCCCCTTAAAGAAGATCTATGACGTGGAGCAACTGCGGTACCAGGTGGGCATTGTATACTCCACCTTCCACCTTCTTCCTCTCAAACTACCCCTTCTCTTTGCAACCGTGAGCATGGGTGACTGAACAGTTTATTGTCCAAATCTGGACAATTTAAAGGAGGAAAGCGGGTACTATTAATCATTGCACCTGGACAACAGGTATTAACCAGGGTCTCTCCTGAGACTAGAATAGGGACTATTAGGGAGTGGGAAGGGGTCCAGGGGCAGCAGGGAAAGGGGAGGACAAGAGAGGTGGGAGGGAGGAAAGCCATGGTCAGGGCCCATGCGTGCACGCGTGGAAATGCCACAGTAAAGCTCCATTAACTTGTACAATTCGTATGTGTTAAAAACTTTTTAAATGAAAAGTCGGTGTCTCCCAGTCAGGTGGTTTATATTACTCTTTATCAGCAAGGGGCAGTTGTTAGGTGGGCTTTAAGATGGCCCCGATGGCCTGGGGCTGTAGCTCAGTGGTAGAGTATTTGCCTAGCTTGTGCAAGGCCCTAGGTTCAATCCCCAGAACCACCTGAAAAAAGATGCCCTGAAAAGCAGACTCTTCCACCCACGCACTGCTCTGTGCTCTAGCCAGCCCAACCGCCCCTTCCCCTCCTGCTCTCCTTCTTAGGAAGGCTTACCAGCTGAGCCGTCCGTCCCGGTGACTTCTGTTTCTTCGTCCTTGGTTGGGGGATGGGAGAGGGGTCCTCTGCTCCCCCATCCTTTCCTCTTGGATCTCTAAGCGTAGTCTGGGCTCTGCCCATAGGAAGCACCAGGATCTGTGGAAATAGATTCTCCTCTTTCCTTCCCTTTCAGGCAACTGGCTTGCATTTCCGGCACACAGACAACATCAACTTCTGGCTATCTGCAATAGCCCACATCGGTCTGCCTTTGGTAACGATGGGCCTGACTGTTGCTTGTCTCTACCCTTCATGAGTCCCCCATCCCCTCATGCTTTATCTCCCTGGACCATTAGTGCCCATCTCCATGTATCTTTTTTATTCTTTTGTTTTGGTACTGGGGATTAAACTCTGGTCCTTGAGCTTTTGAGGCAGGTGGTGGAACCACTGAGCTAAATCCCCGGCCCTTCCATCTATCTTTTTTGTTTGAGACAGGGTCTTTCTATACAGTTCAAGCAGGCCTTGAACTCACTGTAGCCCACGCTGGCCTCAAACTCACAGTGATCCTCCTGCCTCAGCCTCCCGAGTGCTAAGATTACAGGAGTGTACCACCACGCCCGCCTCCATGTATCTTCTAAAGTAATATAACCAAACAACAGTTCCTTGGGGCTGTGTTTCTTTGAACCAGGTTACTTGGTCCCTGCCTCGCTGCTTCCCTGTGGATGAAGGGAGGTGAAAACCCTGCAGCCGTTGTGTAGCGGGGCCCCAGTTAGTGCAGGAGACAGCTCAGATCAGCCAACCTGAGCCTCACAGGGGCACCAGGGCTCGCCATGCCCCTCCTTGTAGGTGATAGACTGCAGGTGGGAGGCTGAGGCCGGAGACCCCAGCTTTACATGTGAGGCATCCGTTGTGTGAATCTCTGTGTACTTCAGCTGTAAAGTGGGCACAGCGATCCTGCCCTATCTTTAATGTTGGCAGAAGGGTCATGTGCTCTGTACAAATTCCATTTGTAAAGAACTACACAATTTTTTTTTTTTTTTTTTGAGCCAGAGTCTTCCTATGTAGTTCAGGCTGGCCTTGAACTCACAATGGAGACCAGGCTGGCCTTGAACTCATGGTGATCCTCCTGCCTCAGCCTCCCAAATGCTGATATTACAGCCATGCACCACCACACCCAACAGGAGCTATACAAATTAGGCATGATAGGATCCTACAGTGTATGGTTTCATTCTGTTGTTTGCCTTCTCTGTAAAAAGGAACTCTAAGATGAGGAAGCAGCATAATGAAAAATCCTTTGGAGGCAGAAGCATAGGAGCGTGTGTCCTCAGGCCGGTACACTTTGGGTCCATATCATGGCCAGGATGCATTAGGTCTCATCACAATTGCTAGGTGGCATGGGAAGATGTACCTGGAGTGACCCCCTTCTTAGCAGGGGGCTCAGTCGATCAGAAGGCTCTGGCTTGGAGCCAGGTGGCTTGCCCTGCTGTGTTTGGTCCAAGGCCATGGGCACCTCACTGGACCCTCGCTGTAGCTCCAAGTGACTGGGGCCTGTGTTTCCTGGAGGATGTGGGTTGTGTCCTGCAGCCTAATGGCCTTGTCAGGGTTCCACGCAACCAGGGCACTGTGTGACCATGTGTCTGTAGCTGGATACTGGCTTACCACGTGTCCCCAGTGCCTTCTCAGTACTGGGCTGACCGGAAGTGATTGAGGAGACTGATGGAGGCCCCAGGCAACAGGGGACGCACACCTCAGGCTGGAGAGGCAGGCCCAGTGCTTGGCCCCTCGCCATGCCTGGTGCTGTCTCCAGTCACAGCAGGCTGGTTTCCCCCCAGACCTTCTTCCCGGAGACCACAGACATCTATGACAAGAAGAACATGCCCCGAGTGATCTACTGCATCCATGCCCTCAGGTGCGCTTCCTCTGGGTGGGTGTGACCCATGATTGACAGCACTACCACAACAGGAAGGAGAGAGGGTGGGCCACAGCCTGTCAGGAGAGAGGTTTTGTGTTCATGGGGCTGTGTTGAGGTTGATGTGCGTGTTTGCAGGTGCATTTGTGTGGGTGGAGGGAAAGAATAGGAAGTATTGGGGCATCGGTTTGGGCTAGGTTAATGGATCAGAACAAGATGGACGCACAGTGACGCCCAGGCTGGGGATGTAGCTCGGTGGTAGAGTGCTTGTCCAGCATGTGCGAGGTCTGGGTTTGATCCTTGGCACCACCAAAAAAAGCATCATCGCCAGCCATGCAGTGTGAATGGCAGAGGCTGTTTGATCCTACTCACGGCAGCCATCAGCACTGAGCTGGCTGTGTCACAGGAATTCGCATCAGATCTTGTGGCTGTTCATCTCTTCCTGCCTTCACTTCCCACATCTTTTTATGCCTCCGCTCCTTGGCTCAGCAGGTCCATGCTTGCAGCGCCTTTCCTGTCCTCTGTCACCATCCTGTGACTTGCTCCTGCCAGTGTCCTCTGTGAGGCCTTCCCAGTCCCACCAGGCCTCCCACGCCATCTTAGTCATCTCTCTAGCACTTGCCTGGTGCGTGATAACATCATTTCCTGTGGATCAGGGTGACTCCAGGCAGGCCCTCAGGGGTCTTCAGCTCTAAGTGGCCCTAGTACATGTCCTGTGCCTGCCCTTTGTCCCGGGCACTGTGCCTTCCAACACCCTCCATTCTCCATTCTTTCCCAGTCTCTTCCTCTTCCGGCTGGGATTGGCTCCTCAGATACATGATCTCTACGGGAAAGTGAAATTCACAGGTAAGCCCAGATCCTTCCCCGACCACCACAGGCTGGGCAGGGTCTCAGGGTCTGGGCCTGATGAAGGTACTGGTGGTGTCGTTGCAGCCGAGGAACTCAGCAACATGGCCTCTGAGCTTGCTAAATATGGCCTCCAGCTGCCTGCCTTCAGCAAGATTGGGGGCATCCTGGCCAATGAGCTCTCTGTGGATGAGGCTGCAGGTAGGGACCAGCCACTGCCCTGCTAGGCGTAGGCGAGTGAGCATGGGGAACTTCAAGCCTCCTGCTGCTTGGATGGCTCTGGCTTCCTCTCACCCACAGGCAGGTGAATCAGGCTACCTGGTTTACCTGCCCCCAGGAAGGTGAAGGGCATGATGTCGGAGGGGTCTGTAGGTGGATTGCTCTGGCCTGGACTTCTTTCTGGCTTCCTGACCTTGTTTCCATGCCCCCTCCCTCCCAGTCCACGCAGCTGTTCTTGCCATCAATGAGGCGGTGGAGCGCGGGGTGGTCGAGGTCACCTTCACTGCCCTGCAGAATCCCAGCGCTCTCCTGGGGAACCTTCGGGAGCCTCTGGCTGCCCTCTACCAGGAGCTGCTGGCCCAGGCCAAGGTGGAGAAGGCTGCCGATGCCAGGAGCCATGTGAGGAGGGGTCTCGGGGTGCTGAGGCCAGGAAGTTGAGTGACCTGAAGAGTCTCAAGTGAAACCAGGACTCTTCCTGTCCTTTCTAGTTCCAGAGCTGCTTGTTAGAGAAACTGTTAACTATGTCTGTTCCCCAGAGTGACTGGCCTTGGCCTCAGGAAGCCCCCAGAAGAAATCAGTGCAGATGGGCAGGGAGGCCCAGGAGGGGCCTGCATTGGTTTCCTTCTCTAGTTTTTGCAGGACGACAGAGAAAGCCAGGACATCTATGACTACTACCTGACCCAGGCGGAAATCCAGGGCAACATCAACCATGTCAACGGTAAGGGACTGGCCGAGAGGGGCTGCTGGTGCTCCAGGGTCAGCACTGGGAGGTTTGGGGGTGGCTTCCCCCAGAAAGCCCTGTCGCCTCGCTTGAGCCAGCTCTCCTCAGGAGAAAGATGGTAGTTCAGGGAGCGTACGCTCCACTTTCTGGCATCAGTGTCTGGAGAAGCGGTCCACTGTGGGAGGCTTCTGTTTAAAGGGACTTCTGTGGAGAGGACAGAGGCCGAGGGACAGACCCTCTGGCTTCTGTGGTGGGGGACAGTTTCCCTGGGGTCCTTGAGAAGAGAACGCAGAGCACAGGTTGGGGTGGGGTAGCAGAAGGCTCAGGACGGCGGGCATTTGGCTATGATGGTCAGAATATCCTCAGTCTGAGGTGCTGGGAGGGGAGGCTGTGGAGAGGAAGCTGAGGAGTGTGGGCTGGACCAGGTGGCCCAGAAACCCAAGGGGCCAGGCTCGGGTACCTGGCAGGCAGGAAGAGGGCTTTCTCACATCGCCCTTCATGGAGTCTTGGCCTTCCTTTTTCAGTCCGTGGGGCTCTAGACATTGTTGATGATGCCGTGGAACGACAGAGCCCCGAGGGCTTGCTTGAGGCCCTGCAGGACCCTGCCCTGGCCCTGCGCGGGGTGAGGAGAGACTTTGCTGACTGGTACCTGGAACAGCTGAGCTCGGACCGGGAGCAGAAAGCACAGGTCGGTCTGCTTCCTGCCGCCTCTGCCTGACTGAGGGTGGGAGAGGGCCTCCCACTCGGCCACCGCCACTGCCAGTCCGTGGCATCAGGAGGCGCTGGCCGCGTGTTTAAAGCTTACTCTACTGGGCCAGTCAGCCTCGGCCCTCCGAGAGTCCCTCACACTGACCTAGGAGGCAGGGGTACGCTCCCCTTTGCTGAATTAGGGCCTCAACTTAGTAATCTTGTTTTTAATGCTGCCGCTTTTGTCAGTTTGTTATTCAGACGCTCGTTCAGTAAGAAAGGATGAGGTAGGCTCAGGGGCTGGTGCGGGGCTATTCTGCCTGCGGGAGGGGAGGAGGTGGGTGGAGGATGGCTCCGGGCGGACTGGGAGCTCATGCCCCACAGGACTCTGCCCTGGTCTCTTCCCTCTGCAGGAGCTGGGCCTGGTGGAGCTTCTAGAAAAGGAGGAGGTCCAGGCCGCGGTGGCTGCGGCCAACGTGAAGGGTGACCAGCAGCAGGCCAGTAAGTCATCACCGCTCAGGTTTGGTCTGGGTGCCCTGTCGGCTCACGGAAGAGCGTCCCACACCTTCCCTGGCCTCTACACTGGGCAAGGAAAGTGCCGCCCGCTCACCAGCCTGGAGAGGGATTTCTGCCCTCTTGCTCTGCTCTGGTCCTGGCTGCCCTGGGGACGTACAGATATGTTCACGGAGGCCTCAGAGACAGTGCCGTGTTAGTGCCACACTGGGCAGGCACTTTCCTCCCGGGAAGCTTCCCATTCCGACAGTTTCAAGCTGTTTGAACTTCCTGACTGCTGAAATGTCTCGATTTCCCAGATGAGAGAAAGTTATATTCTCAGTTTCCTTTGAAAACGTACAGATATCAGTCTTCCCTCAAGAACACACGAGCTGGCCTCCCTCTGGCGTGAGGGGTCAGTCTGTCTGCAGGCGCGAGGCGGAGTGCCCGGCACATGCCTGGCCTGGGACACTGGCCCTTGCGGCCTCGGCCTCTCAGCTCCTGGACACAGGGCCACTCCTGGCAGCGCTCGCCTTAGTAGCTTAGGTCGGTCCTGATGGCTGTTGCCAGTCATCTTGGACGCCTCTGAGCTTACCTCCCGTGCTGAGCAGCTTCAGGTCTTCACGGGGTCTTCCCTTTAGCAGCCTATACACTGCTACCTTGGTTCATGACCTTAATTCTGTCCTCGTTTCTGGTCACAAACCAAACAGGATGAGAACTGAATCAAAGTTCTCCGTAACATCGAACCTAACCATTGAATTTGACTCGGTTCTTGGACGGACAATTCAGTTTTCAGCCCGAATCTTGGAAAGAATCACGGTGGTGGACTGGGGCACTGCTGTACTTCACTGTACTTCAGTCGCCGCCTTGTCCGACAGGCAGTCCCTTTCCAGAGCCGGCCCCACCTCCTGTCCGCGTCACCCCCAGCTCTGCGGAGCAGGAAGACCTGTTCTCTCTTGATTGCCCAGCCTCTCCGTCACCAGGCCTCTGGTCCTCTGGGTTAGGTTTCTCTAGCACTTTCCCTGCCAGGAGCAGGTGAGAGGTCTCGGCTGCCTGGGCCTCCTTCGGGACGCTTCCTGCTCACTCCTGGCCAGACCCTGTGCCCCTGCCCTGCCATCGCATGGTAGGGGTAGGGCTCCAGTCTGGCTCTGACAGGAAGGCTCTGTAGGAGTTCTGTGTCCTTATTTCTCCCCAAGAGCGTCTGTGGTCCTTGATGCCTGGACATTTTATTTAATTTTATTTTTATTGAACTAAAATTTAATCGAGCCTGTAGAACTAATTACCAATTTACAGGGATTGACATGGGATGCAGTTAGCAAAAATCTAGATCTGCCTGGGCATTTTCTAAGCTCTGGATTTTGTAAACTCAGATTAAAGCGAACCTCGGAACCTTTCTAACTTCCTCCTATCACCCGGGAGCTGGTGATGCCTTCGCCTTTGCTGTCACCAAGGTTGTCTCTGCAGCCCCTGGCTGATCTTGCCTCAGTCATGCTCCACAGCCAGCTGTCCATCATGCAGTCACCTCTGCCCTGTTAGCTGCTATGTGTGTCCCGTGCAGAGCTACCCAACCTCTGGGCCTGACAGATGGCTTCCTGGGGAGCCTCTCCTTAAAGTGGCCCAAGCCCTTTTCTCCTGAGCATGGAGAGAGGTGTTTCAAACCCAGCCGACAGCTCTCTGAGCAGTGACTTCCCCACGGAAGTCCTGGCAGAGCCGAGCCAGGCAGGAGAGCAGGAGAGCTGGAAGGCCCAGCCTGCACACTTCTCACTCTCCTCCCATGCAGTGCTCCAGGCTGTGCAGCGGATCAACAGGGCCATCCGGAGGGGAGCAGCTTCCGATACCGTGAGGGAGCTGATGAGCCCTGCAGCCCAGCTGCCTCCCGTCCACCCCTGCGCCTCCGCTGTGTACCAGCAGGAGCTGGCGGTGCTCCAGCAGCAGCAGGGGGTAAGCCCAGACACAGGGCTGGCGTGGGGCTTCCTGCGAGCTGGGGCCAATGGAGATGCTGGCAAGGGATTGTGGAGGGGAGTGACACTTGTCCTGGTCTTACTGAGCAATCATGGCAGGCGATGCCCTTGAAAACTCCACTTCCCACACACGTTCACGCCTGAAGGGAGTCCCGTCAGGTAGGTGTTATCCTAGTCCAGTGGACAGGAAGCTAAAGGGCAGAGGGTAACTGCCCAGCTCCACGTGCCTGGCAGTGCTTACCGGGAGTGGGTGCAGACCAGGAATCCTAGCAGGCCATGCTTCTGGCCACTCCGCTGTCCCGCCTCATGTCAGTTAGTATGCTTCGCCAACAGGGAGGTGACAGCGCTTCCACTCAGGGACTCCCAGGCTGTTGGAGAAGTTAGGATACACCCGAAGGAGCCAGATGTGCTGGCACACACCTGGGATCCCAGCGCTCTGGGAGGCCAAGGCAGGAGCACTGAAAGTTGAGTGAGCCTGGGCAACTTGGCCACTAATAAGGACCTTGTCTCAAAATTAAAATTTTAAGGGCCAGGGATTTAGCTCAGTGGTTTTGCCGCCTGCTGCGCAAGCTCAAGGACCCAAGTTCGATCCCCGGTACCAAAAAAAAAAAAAAATTTTTTTTAAAGGGTTGATGATGTAGCTCAGTATAAGGGCCCTGAATTCAGCCTCCAGTACCACACACGAAAAGAGAAAAAAGAAAAGACGGTTTGGGCAGAAGACTTCAGGGAAGTGAGGCAGGAGGTACTGAGGGAAGGATTCCTGGAAGATGAGAGAAGCAGTAGAGAATCCCATTCCAGTAGGCATTCATAGAAAATCTACGCCAGGCACACCCCGACACAAGCATGACCTTCAGGAACTCACAGTCATAGTGTGTGGATTGCTTTCATGCAAGGAGGCGACAATAAGTACTACGAGGTAAAGCATAGTGACTGCAAACTCTGCTAGTTCTTAGCTGTGTGGCATTGGGCAGTTAGTTACCTTCTGCCTCTCATTTCTTCGTACATAAAGTGGGAGCCGTCATGTCCTCCCCTCTCAGGATTGCTGTGAGGCCTCAGTGAGCTCACTTGTGCTTGGAGAAGAGCCTGGTGGGCAGCGTCCACTGTCATCACAGGGTTCTAGTGCAGAAGGCAGGCAGGGTGCCTCAACAGGGGCAGCAGAAGCAGATTTGGAGGAGGAGGAGGAGGACTGGGCAGGCTGGAAGTGGCGCCAGGGCCAAGTGCGGTTCTCGGTGTGGAGCAGGGACCAGGTGGCTGCTAGCGGAGCTCACTGCTCATGGTGGCTCTGGAGTCAGGCACCTGTGTCAGCATCGTTAGCCGTGGGCTGGTTGTGGAATGGGGCTGTGAGTGGCACCTGCCTCGTCAGCCTGCTGAGATTTAAATGATGCTGTGTGAGGCATTCAGACTCAAGCACACTGTTCAGTGTCCCCGTGTTGAGCCCACCTGTTATTGAATGACCCAGACCCTCCTGCTGCAGGAGCTGGGCCAGGAGGAGCTCTTCGTGGCTGTGGAGATGCTCTCAGCTGTGGTCCTGATTAACCGCGCCCTGGAGGCCAGGGATGCCGCTGGCTTCTGGAGCAGTCTGAGGAGCCCTGCCTCTGGCCTGGCCGAAGTGGAAGGAGAAAATGCCCGACGGTGAGGGTGAGGGGTCGGCTACACTCGATAGTGAGGGAGGAGAACAGGGCTGATGCTTGAGTCCTGCTGCGAGACTCGCCTTCCGGGTGGTTCCTGTTCTTGGGACAGCCTCCCTCTGGGTGTGGGCGCAGTCCCTTGGCCTGTGTCTCTTCCCGGGACTGGGTGGGTCCACGGCCATCCCCTTGTCCACTGATTCAGTATTTCACAGCAGATGTTTGTGTACCTAGCCACGTGCCAGATACTCTTCTAGGTGCTGGGAAATGCAGTGAACCAAACAAATCCTGCCCTCCTCGAACTTGCTTTGAAGTAGAGGGAGACAAATGATTAGAAAAGCAGAAGAGCTCCAAGGTGGTGCCCGCCCATAATCCCAGCACTCTGGGAGGCTGGAGGCAGGAGGATTGCAAGTTGAAGCCCAGCCTGGGCAACTTAGTGATTTACCAAGACCCTGTCTCAAAATAAAAAAGGACTGAGGGTAGCTCAGTGTGAAGGTCCTGGGTTCAATCCCCAATACAGGGTTTCGGGGAGAGAGCAGAAGAGCTATGGTGCCAAACAAGGGCAAGGGGTGGGGACATGAGAGGGGCAGCTTTCTCTCCGAATTGTGGGGTTATGCGTGGCCTTCTGGGTAGGGGGATCATTGGGACAGGGATCTGAAGTGCCTAAGTGGCTCTCAGGCTGGAGCCCCAAGAACGTGTACTGGGTGCATTTGAGAGACATCAGGAGGCCCAGGGCTGTGGCTCAGAGATGGAGAACTTGTCTAGCATGTATGAGGACCTAGTTCAATCCTCAGCACCGCAAAAATAGCTAAAAGTAAAGCTTGCCGGCTGTACTGACACCTACCTGTAATCCCAGCACTCTGGAGGCTGAAGCAGGAAGATCACCATGACTTTGAGGCCAGCGTGGGCTACTTAGTGAGTTTGAGCCTAGCCTGGACTACATAGTAAGACCCTGTCTCAAAAGAAAAAGAAAGAGGGGAAGGGGAGAGGGAGGGGGAAAGGGTGGAAGGGAAGGGACCAGACCAGGCATCAGGAAGCCAGGGTGGTGGAGTAGGCTGACACAGAGGGGAGTAGGAGGTGAGGGAATGCCGCAGAGGCCAGGCTGTGGGCCTCTGACTTTCATTCTGAGGGAGGAAGGAAGCCACCCGGGCCTTCAGGCAGAGGGAGCCAGGCCGAACTACTTTAACTGTGCTGGGAAGGGATTTCGAGGTGCCTGGGAGCAAGGGAGGCCTGCGGTGCCCTTGGAGCCTTCTAGCACCAGATAGCTGGGCCTTGGCTGGGGAAGGTGCAGAGGCGGTGGGAGAAGGTATCAGCTTGTGGATGTGCCCTGAAAGCAGGACGGCAGGGTCAGATGGAGTGGTTGGGGCTAAAGAGGGAGAGAGCAGGGGATCAGGAGTTCGGCCGTGAGCCGTGGGGTTTCCAGCACTGCCTGGGTGTCGGCGTGGAGACCCCTGCAGGCTGCTGGGTACACGAGGACTGGAGCTGTGCTCTGGGGAGTCCTTAGCGTGAGACACATAGAGCCTCGAGGTGAGGTGATCCAGCCATGAAGGCCGGTGGAAGAGACCTGACGACCGACCCGGGATCGGGTGGTTCCACCTGGAGGTCAGGAGCAGCCAGGCAGCGGACGTGGGGAGACAGCTGGTGAGGAGGGCAGCCCCGTTGAGTGCCACCTGAGGCGCTCAAGGAGCTGGCTAAAGCGCTGTCACTTGTGCCCCAGGCTGCAGGGCCCTTGCCTCATGCTCTTCTCCCTGCTCCAGGTACTTCGAGGCCCTGGTGGAGCTGCGGCAGGTGCGTGGCGTAGGTGGGGCCTTCCTGAGCTGGAATGACCTACAAGCCGCCGTGAGCCAGGTCAACACCCGGGTCCAGGAAGAAACCGACCGTGAGCGTGGGGAGACAGTCCCTTGGGCAGCCCTGCCCCTAGCCAGAAGGCTGGGGCCTGCCCATCTCACGTCTCTTCCTCAGAGGTTCTCGCCATCAGCCTCATCAATGAGGCTCTGGACCAGAGCAGCTCAGAGAGGACTCTCTCTGCCCTGCTGCTTCCTGCGGCTGGCCTGGAAGATGTCAGCCTTCCTACTGCTCCGCGGTACCATTTCCTCCTAGTGGCAGCCAAGAGGCATAAGGCCCAGGTGAGCTCAGGCCTGGGTAGGCAGGAGAGCAGGGGAACACCCACTGAGGCCTGATGGACAGCTGCTTTCAGGAGTGGGCACGGGAGGAAGCCGGCCCTCATCACAGGGTACTGGCCAGCGTGCGGACTCATCCTAGGCTGCTCCCTGCTCTGCCTTGTGCACTCACCTGTGAGATGCAGTCCCTGTCCTGAGCCCCTCCCAGAGGGAGGGTGATAATGAGTCAGCAGACGGCAGGGTTTTGCGCTGAACCGCCCTGAGCATGTTGCAGACAGTGACTGGGAAGCAGAAGCAGGGCCCCTGAGCCAGGCGACTTCAGCTTGTGCCTCCACTGGTGTCCCCCGCCTCCCAGGGCCTCCATCTCCTCACCTACAAAAGTGTGGCAGTGATGAGTTTACCTCACAGTTACAGGGGTGAGAGTCACATGACAGGAGCTCTGCCTGACATTCGTTGAGTTCTCACTGTGGAGCGTTGCTTTATGTGTGTTATAAACGTTAATTCATAGTCAAGTGCTTGAGGCTGGCTAGGAGTACAGCTCAGTGGTAGAGCACTTGCCTAGCATGCACAGAGCCCTGGGTTTGATCCCCAACATAATTTAAAAAGGAGGAAGGAAAGCAAGCTTCAGAGCAGTGCTGGCAGTCAGTGCTCAATACAGCATCATTTACAAAGTCTGTTGCTGGTGTGAGAGTTGGAGGAAGCCAAGTGTGGGTCAGGCATCACGCTGTCGGTATGGCAGGTAGGCACACTTGACCTGTGCCACGTGATCGTCCTGTGCTTGTGGCTCGAAGAGAATGGAGCAAGAACAGGAAGGAGAAGGCAAAGGTCAGGTCAGGATCAGCCCGAGAAGGTGTGAATTAAGCCACAGAAATGGGGAGCTGGGGTCGGTCGGTGAGGCCTCTGGTGGGCCATCCCCAGAGTGGCTGAGGCCCCAGGGCGGGAGTGCAGCTGTTGAGCAGGCGGCAGACGCTAAGGGTGTGAGAAGCTTCGTAGAGTCCCCGGGCCATGCAGAACTGAGGCTTGGAACAGCCCGAATCAGGGTAGGCAAGAGCCTTCTGTGCCTGGCAGCGACCCAAGGAAGCCACAAGTCCATTGCTGTGGCTCTCAGCATCAGCCTGCAGCTGGGTTCCGCTGGGCTGCTTGGCTCGGGGGCCCTGAAAGACCAGACGCCTGCCATGTCTTTTTCTCTTCCCATTTCCCAGGTGACAGGGGATCCTGGGGCTGTGCTGTGGCTGGAGGAGATCCGCCAGGGAGTGGTCCGAGCTAACCAGGACACACACACAGCTCAGAGAAGTAAGTGGGCGGCCGGGGGCACCAGGAGGGGGGGGCGGGGACAGGGCCTCAGCTGCAGCCCAGACAGGCACCGGGATCAGAGCAGGAGACAGCCAGGCAGGAGATTCTCGGAGTAGGAGCTGGGAGTCCAGGCTGATCCCTCCTGCGCTTCCCGTGGGCCCTTTCCCTGTGATGTGAGCACATGTGGTCATGTAATGCCCAGAAATTCCCCGTTTCTGCTGGCAGCTCGAGTTTGGTTCCAACAGTGAGCTCTGGCCAGTGTTCGGTCTCAGGTGGGAGAAGGGTCCTGGGTTCAAGGGGTGAGGAAGGTGCAGACCGACCCTGCCTGGCGGGTGGGTGGGTAGGTGTCCACCAGCCTCCTCCACTCGCACTGTCTTCTCCTGGGAAACTGTCCTGGCCTCTCTGCCCATTTTCTGCCACTAAGCTTCTAAGCGAGCCAGTTTTGCTGTCCCAGAGCCCTGCTGGCCTGGCCCACTGTGCCTCCCACAGGGCCCCCTTACCGCTTCCTCCTGTGGCGCAGCCGCCCGCTGCCTGCTGGGGTTCCCTGGGTCCTCCGAGTGTCCCTTCCTCTGAAGCCTGCCCCCTTGAGGGACAGGCCCCGTGGGAGACGTGAGGAAGGACTCACCACTCTCTCCTGCTCCTCTAGTGGCCCTCGGCGTGGCTGCCATCAATCAGGCCATCAGGGAGGGCAAGGCAGCGCAGACGGAGCGGGTGCTAAGGAACCCCGCCGTGGCCCTCCGAGGCCTGGTTCCTGGCTGTGCCAGCGGCTACCAGCGGGCCCTGGAAGGGGCCCGGGCCAAGAAGCGGAGTGCAGGTAGTGGCCCCAGCTGCCCTCCCCTCCCTCCCCTCCTGTGCTGACCCCGGCCGCCTTGCCTCCTCCGATCCTTCTCTGCTTCCTTGGTTTCTGCTCAGGGGACACAGCTTTGTGGGTCCGACACAGCATGAAGGACGGTACCGCCTACTACCTCCATCTGCAGACTTTACAGGGCACCTGGGAGCAGCCCCCTGGCTGCCGTCTCAACACCTCCCACCTGACGCGGGAGGAGATACAGGTTGGCGGGGATCACGGAGGGGCCACCCCAAAGGAGAGGCCTCTGCCTTCCCGCCAGAGGACCACACTCTCTCTGCTCTGCTGTCTCCACAGTCCACCGTCACCCGGGTCACTGCTGCCCACGACCGCCAGCAGCTCTGGAAGGCCCACGTGGGCCTTGTCGTCAAGCTCCAGGCCCACGTCCGCGGCTTCCTTGTCCGCCAGAAGTTTGCCGAGGGGTCTCACTTCCTGAGGACCAGGCTCCCAGCCGTCATCAAGATCCAGGTGGCCGCTCTGGCTTTCTAAGCCTTGCGGTGTCTGCGCTCCCTCCTCCCTGAACAGGGCCAGGGTGATCCGTGGGCCTCCGTGTAGTCGCGGTGGGAAGCGTGGGACCTGGAGGCTCAGACCCCAGCCCCACCGCCCATTGGCTGTGTGACCTTGCAGGTTACCTTTTCTCTGCCCAAGTTTCCTTCTCTGAAAAGAGAAATAATAATAGCACCCAGGCTGTGGCAGGCCTGTTAGGAGGGCAGGAGTCCCGTGTGTTCACATGCAGCGCCTGGCAGGTAGGCGGGGCCATGATGTGAGGCTCACTACTGGCGTCTCTCACTCCCCAGCATGTGAGAGCTGCTTCCCAGCCTCCCCAGGGAAGAGTGGTTGAAGTTGAGTGACGGCAGGAGGGCATCCTGGCCGAACAGGAGACAGGAGGTGTGGCAGTGAGCAGAAGGGGTGGGCTGCCCGGGGAGAGGAGGGGCTTCTACCTTTGCGGGCAGCCACCCCTCCGTCTCATCCTCTGGCCTGTGGATGGGACCATGGTCCCCGAGGCCAGGGGAGGTGGCCAGGGGGCTCCATGCGAGCCCTGAGTGGCAGGGGACCTCCCCTCCCCAGCAAGGGCAATCTGCGGGGCCTTTGGAGATGTGAGCCGTCCCTGGATGCCCAGTGCCCACTGAGCACGCCACGGGGCACTGGGCACGGAGGGGCGGTGGGGCGAGCCCCACAGTGAGTGGTCACAGCACTTCCTGTTGTGATGGTAGAGATGCGACGACATCTTCGAGCCTCAAGGGAGACAGGTGTCCAGCTGGTGGCTTTTTAGGACCAAGGGCCTTGGAGTGGAAATCTGGAGGCTGGAGTTTGCCTCCCGGTCCGCCCACTTCTGGGTCACATGACCTCATGTGCTTTCCTCCAGCCCCTCAGTCAGCACTGTTTTCTCACTCAACGATGGTACCGTCCCTGCTATTGGTGAGGATTACGGGGGGGCAATGACACTCGGCCTGGGCGGTAAGCCCGCGTGCCATTGCTGCTGGCCTGAGATCGTCATCACCATGGGATACTGGTCCCAGGACACAGCTGAGAACTGTGGTCATCTGTGGGGTGCTGTGAGTCATAGCAACCCCGGGCTCCCGAGCCCAGGGTGGAATGTCACACCAGGGAGATGAAAGGCCATGGCCATGGGGAGGAGGTGCAGTCAGAGGAAGATTTTTCGCTCATGCTGGAGCTGTGTGGGTGCTGGCCTGGGTCCTGGGGCAGAGGGAAAGGGGGAGGGGGAGGGAGGGAAGCAGTGGAGAGCCATAGGCCACTGGCCCCAGCTATGGGGAAATAAGGCTCAGAAGTGAGGTTGCCTGAGACTGATCTCTCCTGAACCTCTAACCCAGCTGGAACCCCAACCATGGTTCTAAATTCTGGCTAATGCAGATCGGCAGGCGGCAGGCGTAGCTTTTTGTTTGCTTTGTTTGGTTTGGCAGTGTTGGTGATGGAACGCAGGCCCTCCATCAGGCTAGGCCAGTGCTTTAGCACCGAGCTACTCCCCAGCCTCCGGCGTATTTTTAAGGGGATCAGAGCAGAGAGCAGCCCCCTGCCATGTCCTGCCGCACTTCCCAGAGGATACAGCAGGCGGCAGGTGAGGGTCAGGACAGAAGTGTGGAGGGCAGGAAATGGGGCTTCCTGGCCTCTACGCAGCTGTGTGGACAGCTGGAGTGGCAGCCATGCTGCCTCATCTACATCCTGTCCTGACAGGACTGAGCAAGCCTCGGGCAGAAGCCTGGCCAGCACTGGCCCTGGGGTGTCCTTAAACCTGACCAAGTGGCAACTCTCAGGTGGAGTGCCCTCCAGGCCCGTGCTGGGAGATGTTGGGTGTGGTTCCTAAAACAGGGTTTCAGTGGGATAGGTAGGGCTGGGGGCGAGGGCTCCATAAATAAAAGTTCAGGGACAGAATGCCCTAAGGCATGTTGTGAAGAAAGTGAAATGTCTGACCTGACAGAGTCCTTAGGGTGAGGGACAATGGGAAGCCATATGTGGAGTGTGGGTAAGATGGTCGAGAACTTCTGGAAGGTTCGGGGTGAGAGAGGCACTGTCCAGGCAGTACTGTTGGTTTGAGACAGAGTCTCTGTGTAGCTCAGGGTGCCCTTGAACTCACTAGGTGGCCCAGGTTGATCCTCCTGCTTCAGCCTCCCGTCACCACACCCGGCTCAAGCCGTACTTTAGAAAAAATAATCTCACGCAAGCTTGGGGTGAAAGGGAAGAGGCTTCTAGGAAGGAGACCAGAGGAGGGTGATTCAGGGCTGGGTGCTGGGTGCCTCGGTGGGAAGGTTTGCTGGAGTCAAAGCTGGCAGGTGTTGTGTGAAGAGAAGGTGCACCCAGGTGGCTGCGGGTCGCCGTGGACAGGCTCTGTGCACGCCCTGGCCCCGTGACACGTGGCCTTCACCGCTGGCCCACTCTGCGGGTGCATGGGAGGTGGCAGAACGTGATGGTGTAGGTGGCTGCTCGTGGGTGTCTGTGTCTGGGGCATGATGCGTGCTGTGGTGAGGGTGGAGAGTATGTGTATGCTCTTAATGTCTCTTGGGCCTGCATGTAACATCAAGTTTCCGTGAGGCGGTATAGGTGAGGGTGTGCGTGTCTGCCGGCACCAAGGAGTGTGGCAGAGGGCACACATGGCTACGTGCAGCCACTGGGGCTTCCCCATGAAGCTGGAAGCTTGAGAACACGGCCGATTTCCCCTCCCACTTCCTCCCTCCATCCCGGGAGACCCCGGGCCGAGCCTCTTGGGCAGAGGAGACCTAGGGTTGCCTTCCCTCCTCCTCTGCAGGCTCATTGGCGGGGTTATAGACAGCGGAAGGTTTACCTGGAGCGGCTGCAGTATTTTAAAGCAAACCTGGATGCCATAATCAAGGTAGCTGTGGTCACTCGGGTGGGTTCTTGTCCCTGGAGCCCTCTCACCTCTGTGACCGCTGGGCTGTCTGAATCGGCTAGGCCGCAGCTTGGGCCTCCAGCCTGGACCTCTGAGGCAGTCTCTCCTCCCAGATCCAGGCCTGGGCCCGGATGTGGGCAGCTCGGAGCCAGTACCTCAGGCGACTCCGCTACTTCCAGAGGAATGTGAGTGTCGCCTGTCCCCACCCAGGCCTTCCCCATAAGACCAGAACAAGGGTGGCCAGCAGGTTGTTCATGGCAGGTTGACTCTGTTGTGAAGATCCAGGCATTTTTCCGAGCCAGGAAAGTCCGAGATGACTACAGGACGTTAGGTGAGCTGCCTGAGCTACCCCCACCCCTGTTCAAAGGGCGACTAGGACCCCCAGGGCCTGGGGCACCTCAGTGTCCCCCTGTGGGATACACGGTGGGCAGGGAAGGCATGGCACGGCACGGTTTCTCACATCCTGCCCTCTAATAACAGATAGCCTGTCCCAGGCAGAGCTCCCCAACCAGGCTGTTTAGCCACCTGGAGCTACCACCAGAGGCTAAAGAAACCTCCTCTCCCTCGGGCTCCAGGCAGCTGTAACTGTGCCCCTTCCCCTGCCCATGGCTCTTCCACCTGTGGTTCTGAGGTTCGGCACAGGCCCTGTGGGGCAGTGTAGGGGCACTGCAGGGAGCACCTGCTTCCTGTCCCATGTTCCCAAGGCTGGACGTGCACATCAAGCCTTAAGGGGACCCCTCCAGGCCACCCATGGCATTTGTCCTCCAATGCCGAAGCCCAGCCCGCAAGGGTCTTCTTCCTTTGTGTGGTGCTGACTAATGGCCCATTTCATGTTTACCTCCGGGCCCTGTGGCCCTGAAGCAGCAGGCTATACTCTCAGGCCTCAGGGTGGCTGTTCAGGTCAGGAGCTGTCTCCCTCGCTACTCAGTCCTTTCCTGTCTGCCCCTTCTCTGGCCAGGGACCTTGGCCACCTGCCTGCAGCCAGCTAGCTGCTTCCTTGCACCTCCCGCAGCCCGGCCCTTTCTGTCCTTGGTGTCTTGGTGCTGCACCACAGTGCCAGCTCTGCCCTCCAGCTCTGCCCTCCAGCTCTGCGAGGCTGTGCTCTCCTCCTCTTCCCAGCCGCCTCTGGGAGGCGTTCTCCATGCTCTGGCTGGCCTTAGAGCCCTTGTTTCCCGTCGATCCCCAAGCTCGACCCACACTAGTGAGCTGTGGCTCGTGAGCCAGTTCTGCTGTGAGACTGCCTGTAGGCACAGGGCCTCGTCCTTCCTCCTGCAGGTCTGGCTCCTTCCTTCAGTACTAGCTGTGTGACCTGGGGCAGGTTACTCCTCTCTGTGCCTCAGTGAACTGTCAGTAAGCCGGTGGTTTTAGTGTCCTGACCTCACAGGTGCTTTAAAAATGCTTACAAGTGTAGACTTTGTGTCTTGTTATCCCTGTAGCTTCACTCGGAGACTTTTTTCCTTAAATACCAAATCCCATCTAGCTCTGACCACCCCATATTCTGAACCCCACTGACTGCCCCGTCCGCCCTGCCAGGCCCTCCTGCAGGAGCTTGTGTGAAGCAGCCAGGGCTGAGCAGGGGCTGGCGGCGGGGATGAGGGGTGAGGGCCTGGCCAGCCCAGCACGAGGGGCCTCAGAGCCACTGGGGCCGGGGCCTGGGTGTGGAGGTCAATGACAGGCCTGGGCTGGGCACGGCGGTGTCCCACTGGTCGCGAGATGAGACTCGTCCCTGCCCGGGGACAGTCCGGGCTGGGGCGCTGCGAGCAGAGCCAGTTAGAGCAGCCCAGGCCAGCTTTGGGTAGGGCCGCCAAGGAGTCCCTGGGGGCACTCGGGTCCCACACACTCTCCCTCCCCAGTGCACTCCGCCCACCCTCCCCTCGGGGTGGTGCGAAAGTTCGCCCACCTCCTGAACCAGAGCCAGCAGGACTTCTTGGCCGAGGTGGAGCTGCTCAAGCTGCAGGAGGAGGTGGTCAGGAAGATTCGCTCCAATCAGCAGCTGGAGCAGGACCTCAACCTCATGGACATCAAGATCGGCCTGCTGGTGAGGAACCGGATCACGCTGCAGGTGAGACCGGGCGCCTGTGCGGGCTGCTGACCACTCGTGCTGGGGAAGCCGTCACATGCGCGGGTTTTATCACGCCCTTCGCGGGTTTTATCACGCCCTTCGGCCCTTGCCCCAAGGCCCTTGACCTTGGAGAGGCCTTAGGCAGGCGCCATGTGTGGGTGTGTGGCGTAGTGGGAAGAGCCCCAGAGGCAGAACGGCAGTGCCTGGCTGGGGTGACTGACTACTTCGGGGTCTCCAACCTTGGGGTCTGCTTCCTGTTTAACAAACTGGAGTGAGAGTGGACCCCTGGCCGAGTGCGGAGATCAGGGCGGGCTTCCATACCCTTAAATTACACGAGTTTGTAGTGAGTGGCAGGGCGGAGTAGGCTGTGCCTCAGCTTGACCCTGTGAGAGCAGAGGTGACTGGTGCAGGGCCCTCGCACCCCAGGGCACTGCTCCCCCGGCTCAGTCCTGTTCTCTGGCCCCCACAGGAGGTGGTTTCCCACTGCAAGAAGCTGACCAAGAAAAACAAAGAGCAGCTGTCAGACATGGTGGCTCTGGACAAGCAGAAGGGATTAAAGTCGCTGAGCAAAGAGAAGCGGCAGAAGCTTGAAGCTTACCAGCACCTCTTCTACCTGCTCCAGGTGAGCAGAGAGTTCCGGAAGGAGAAGCCAGTCCACCCAAAGCCCTGGGGCCTTGGGACTTTCCTGGGCCCTTTCCCTGCCTGCATGACGTCCTTTCTGTAACCCTGATGCCCCGTCCCTGGGGAAGTGATGCCCTCTCCTGTTTGTCGGGAATCTCCCCTGTGCCCCAGTTCCTGCCAGGAAAGGCTTTTCTCCCTCAGTCTGGGTCCCCAAGGTGCATCCTCAGCCCTGCCTGTCCCCTGTTGCCCACAGACTCAGCCCACCTACCTGGCCAAGCTCATCTTCCAGATGCCACAGAACAAAACCACCAGGTTCATGGAAGGAGTGATCTTCAGTCTGTACAACTACGCCTCCAACTGCCGGGAGGCCTACCTCCTGCTCCAGCTGTTCAAGTCAGCGCTGCAGGAGGAGATCGAGTGGGTTCTCCCAAGCACAGGCGCGGGAAGGGTGGGCTGAGAGGCCCCTGGGCTCCTTCACGAGGTGACATTCATTGAGGTTCAAGGTAGACTAGCCTCCTGGGGAGACAGGACGGCACAATGAGACAGAGATGGTGGGACATTCCCTGGCGGGGAGCTCCACGATCTCAGAAAGGAAAAGCAACCACACAGAGGCATGAAACCCGCTTCCCTGACTCCTCGAACTGCAGGTCAAAGGTGGAGCACCCCCGGGACATGGTAACTGGCAACCCCACCGTGGTGAGGCTGGTGGTGAGATTCTACCGCAATGGGCGGGGACTGAGTGCCCTGCGGGAGATCCTGGGCAAGGCTATCCAGGACGTGCTGCAGGACAGAGCGCTCAGCGTCCACACCGACCCCGTCCACCTCTACAAGAGCTGGATCAACCAGAGCGAGGCCCAGACGGGGCAGCGCAGGTGAGCGGGCCGCAGCTTGGCCGCCTCCCTGGGAAGCCAGGTGCGCTTGCAGGGGAGCGTGCCGATTTATGCAAATATGATCCGGGTCTGGGGGGTAGATAAGGTAGCCCTTAACCGTTAACCGGGAACTGGTGTAAGTGACTAGGACCTGGTGGGCTTTACAGGAGATGAGCAGAGATGAATAGGCAAGTGGGCTTCATTGCTGTGTCAGGGGTTGCAAATGGCACCGAGTATGCTGGGGTGGAGGTGTAAGCTCCTGGCCGAGAAGGGAGTAGGTGAATGTTCACATTCACAGATGGACCGATGAGTGAGGTCATGAGAGAGACAGGCCAGCCTGTGGGTGGGGCATGGCCGAGTTCGAGTTCATAGGAACTCGGGAAATCCCACCACTGAGGAGACCTGGTGGCCCTGGTGGCTGCTCTAGAGGGCAAGAGGGGCTTTAGCCGGGGAAACAGGCCTCGGCTTCCCTGCTGTCCCCACTGGGAGGGACTGAAGGCAGCCCCTGGCGTCTTCCAGTGCCCAGCAGCGTCTCTACACATCTCTACTGCTTCCTACTCACTTCCGGCCTCCCTGTGGGGACCCCAGCTCTTTCTTCCTTGCCTGCCACCCCTCCCTCTTCCATGAGCCCTTTCTCCTATCCCTTAGCGAGCTGGCTGCTGACGCATCTGTGTGAGACCAGACTCATCAATGAAGACTTTAAGGGGACGGGCGGCAGGGTGGCCTCCAGCCTCACCTTGTCTCTCCTACCACAGCCACCTCCCCTATGAGGTCACCCCAGAGCAGGCCTTGAGCCACCCTGAGGTGCAGAGACGCCTGGACATCTCCCTGCGCAACCTCCTCGCTGTGACTGAGAAGTTCCTTGTGGCCATCACTTCATCTGTGGAGCAAATTCCGTACGTGCAACAGCCCGGCACAGGCCAGGCCTGATGGGAAGGGCAGAACAGGCGGGAGGCGGCAGGTGCTTCTGAGGCGTTCCAGGAGCCCCTGCTCTGGGGTGGGGCTGGGCTGCAGTGAGCAGGGCCATGTGTGCCAGCAGGGCGTCACCAGAGCTAGAGGAAGGGGCCTGGAACGATGAGGACACACTGTTGTCTGAGAGCAGACAGGTAAATGGCACCCTTTGGTGCACAGAGTCAGAAATAAGAAATATTTCAAAGCAATGAACCACGTTATAATTCTCTCCTTTCTTTTTTTTTGGTACCGGGGATCGAACTCAGGTCCTTGCGCTTGCACAGCAGGCAGTGAAACCACTGAGCTAAATCCCAGCCCATTCTATCCTTTCTTAAAATGCAGTTGGTATTTTTGGTAAACAGTTTGTCAGGCACACCTATAATCCCAGCATTTGGGAGGCTGAGGCGGGAGGATTGCAAATTTGAGGCCAGCCTGAGTTATATAGTAAGACCCTGTCTCCAAAACAAAGCAAAAAGCAACTAAAACTGTTGACCAGAAGTGTCATCTGGACGGATCACTGTGCCTCCTGGCCTTTCTGGTGCTTGGCACTCCCCAGGGGAAGGTGGGGTGCTGGGGTAACCCAGAGTTCATAACCCGGACCTCAAACTTGAGAACTATATTCAGGGTTTACAATTAGGAGTCAGAAAACATTGCCCTCAGACTAAGAAAGAGAAGTCTACAGTGAGTTGTAAACTTCTGCCTCTGGTACCCTAGGAGGTAGGAATCACTTTTGAACAAATTTAATTAAGTTTGCAGGTAGCGCAACCTTGATAGGAATGACAGTAATAAAGTCTGGGACCTTTGAATGCCTTTGAAGGTTTTGTAGACGTAGTTGCACTTGATCCTCACAAGGCCGATGGGGGAAGGCCCGCCCGGTGCAGTCTCCGCTAGGTGAGCAGTGGGACAGTGCTCCTGCTCACTGCTCGGTGTCCCTGGAGCCCACAGCCCACCCAGCTGGCCGCCCGAAGCCTCCCGGGCTTTGGCCATGTGTCAGATTCCTGGAGAGCAGGCTGAGGCCTCGGCGAAGAGGGTGCACTGACCTGGGCGCTCTGCAGGGTGACAGGAGGGTTGCAGGCAGCCCGAGCCCTTAGGAGTGGACGGGTCCCTGACCCTGGTACTGACACGGGCAGGAGGAAGGGGCAAGGCCCAGAGTGCTCGGTGGCAGAGGGGCCGTGCTTTGGGTCAGCTGTGACAAGGCTGGGGCTGGAGGGAGAAGCAGCCGGTCACACTCTGTGAGCCCTGGGCAGAGACAGCTGGGGCCGGGCCCGTGGCTTTGTCCCCAGGTACGGGATGCGGTACATGGCCAAAGTCCTGAAGACAGCCCTGGTGGAGAAGTTCCCCGATGTCCCGGAGAGTGAGGTCCACAAGGCGAGTGCTCTCCCCTCCCTCCTTTGTGCTGCTGCTGCCTGTGACTGCGAGACACAAGGACAGCAAGGCCACCAGGCAGAATCTGGGGGAGTCTGTTCCACCTCAGAAACCGATCCCAGGCTGCCAAGGGAGGGCAGCTGGGCGCGAGCGACAGGCTGGACAGCTCTGGGCCTCCTGTCTGGAAGGTCCGGGCTCCAGTCCCCACTCCCCACTCTTGCTCGTGCGCCACCCGCGTGGCCTTGGCAAGCTGCCCAGCTGCTCTGGGTCTCCGTTCTTCTCTGCAAAGTGGGGAAGGGCCTAGCACGAGCGCTGGCACCCTTCGGCCACTGCCATCACGGTGGCCCCTGGTTATGTCCTGTGCCACAGGTGGTGGGGAACCTCCTTTACTACCGCTTCCTGAACCCGGCTGTGGTGGCTCCGGACGCCTTCGACATTGTGGCCCTGGCAGCGGGTGGCACCCTGGCTGCCCCCCAGCGCCACACCCTGGGGGCTGTGGCTCAGCTCCTGCAGCACGCAGCAGCCGGCAAGACCTTCTCCGGGGAGAGCCAGCACCTGCACGTCCTGAACGGCTTCCTGGAGGAGACACATCTCAAGTTCAGGTCTTGGGTCTCAGCCTCCCACTCCTCCATCCAGGCCAGGGTTAGGGTTAGGAAGGGCAGTGAGCGGGTCAGGGAGGCCTCCCAGGATGGGGGTTGGGGCTGCACAGGACATCGGGCAAAAGTGGACCAGAGCTGAGACTCAGGCGGACTGGCGGGGGCGGCCACCAGCAAGGGCCAGCCGGGCAGGGCTGGTGAGGATGCACACGCAGGCACCAACCCTGCCCACTCATGGGCCATCTCTGGGGACAGGAAGTTCATCTGCAGAGCCTGCCAGGTCCCAGAGCCGGAGGAGCGTTTTGCAGTAGACGAGTACTCGGACACGGTGGCTGTGGCCAAGCCCATGGTGTACATCACGGTGGGGGAGCTGATTAACACACACAGGGTGAGGGCTGCAGCCGGTGGGCGCGGGCTAGACAGGCGGGCAGGTGTTGGCCGGGGGGGGGGGGGGGGCGGGAGGCTGGCTCGGCCCTGCAGCTCCTTCCCTCTGTCTCAGCTGCTGCTGGAGCACCAGGACTGGATCGCCCCCTACCACCAGGACCCCCTGCACCAGCTCCTGGAGGACCTTGGGGAGCTTCCCACTGTGTCCGACCTCATCGGTACGCTCGACTCTGAGCCAGCTGTGCCTGCCAGGGGGATGGTCGCACCCGAGGGCAGGGCGCAGGAGCACATGAACCAGCCTGGCTTCCTCCCACACTCCCTCCTGCCCTGCAGACACACACAGGCCTGTAGACGACTGAGAGTGGGCAGGAGCGGAGGGACTGGTGCTGTCACACGCATGGCAGGGTGGGTCGTGTGGGGCCGGGCCTTTGGGGTTCCCATGGTCTCTCTGCCAAGGAGGGTCTCGGGGCTGTGGACGGAGGGCAGGACAGCGCCGCACGCACTCCAGGCAAGGTCCCGAGCTGGTTTCAGGGTGGCCGCCTGTGCAGCCCCCAGGACAGTGCAGGAAGCGCCTGGAAGGGTGTGCATGCACGCACACGTGTCCCTGTCCCTCGTTCTCGCCCCTCCTCAGGGGAGAGCACGGCAGCAGACAGGCACCCCGACCTGAGCAAGCTCGAAGTGTCCCTGACACTCATCAGCAAGTTTGAAGGGCCAGAGGCAGCCGCTGATGGCACCAGAGCCCGGAGCCTGCTTCTAAGGTGCGTGGGCCCCGCGCTCCCACCTGGCCGTCCAGTGCCTCTGCCTTCAGGACATGGCCTCAGCGCACTCTGCCTTCCCCTGGCTGCTGCCTCCGGGTGCTGGCAGAACCTGGGCTCTGGGGCTCCCTCTGCGAGGCAGAGGACAGACCGAGCGGCGTGAGACCCTGCCAAGGCCCTACCCAGCAGAGGCGAGGCGGGTCGCCATGGGGCGGGGCCGAGCAGGCTGGTCACTGGGCCAAGGGAGCCAAGTTCCCACTTCCCCAGCCATTCCCATTCACTCACGATGGGGCTGTTGTGCTTTGTCCTGCTGCCTCAGGGCTGCAGGTTGGGCTGGGTTGGCCACCAGGGCAGAGAGCCCCGGGGGGAGGCAGTGTCACGGGGGACACCTGGGCTGGTAGGAGCGAGTCCTTGTGCTGAAGGATCCAGAGGAAGGCAGTTCGAGGACAAGGTGTCCTAGACATGGGGCCTGCCTGCCCTCGCTCCCTCCTGCCTTCGAGGTCCGCCTACCTCAGGTCTCTGGCTAGCCCCAGCCAGACCCTTCCCTGCTCCTCCTCTCCCACAGCACCAAGCAGATGCTGGCCGATCTCATACAGTTCCACCCCGGGGACTCCCTGGAGGAGGTCCTGTCCCTCTCGGCCCCCAGAGAGCAGGTGGGTGGCCGGCCAGCCTGCACTGTCTCCCCACCCCGTGCCGCTGAGCCCCCGCTGCAGTCTGCCCTGAAGGGCCACACTGTCCTCGCCCATCCAGCTGTCCTCGGCCAGCGGCCTCAGCTCCCAGGTGCAGTCCCTGGGGCCGACTTCCCCCCTGCAGGGACAGCCCTGGGTTTGCAGGGCCGGCAGGCTTGAGGGGGCAGTCTGGGAGCAGAGGGCGCCCTTCCCCTCAGAAAGGGGAGGCCTGCTTGAGGTCTGGCAGCCAGAGAAGGTAGGAAGCAGGTGGGAGCCAGGGGCTTCCCGGCCGCAAGGTGGAGGCAGCCCTCAGAGTTAGGCATGTCCTGAAACCAGGGCAGGAGGAAGCCCACACACCCTGGATTGACACAGAGCCCAGTGCTGAGAGTCCCAGCCTGCACCTGCTGAGTCCTTTATGCTGCGGCTTCTGTTTGGGTCCCCTTGGGCCCCACCCACTGCGATCCGTGATGCCAGCCTTGCCACTCTGTCAGCGCACCCTCCCCTCCTGCACCCTGCAGAAGCCAGGCTCGAGGACAGACATTTCCCAGCGACACCCAAAAGCACACCAAGCGCCCAGGCCTGCCCCAGGTTGGGGGCACAGTGGTGGGGCCCCCTCCAGCATCTCTGCCCCCCAGGAAGTGGCCCATGAGCGGCTGATGTGCCAGCGCCAGGCCTGTGAGGCCCAGAGCCCGGAGCCGCTGCGACGACACCACTCGCTGACGGCTCAGTCCCTCTTGCCGCTGGCAGAGAAACAACGGCGAGTCCTGCGGAACCTGCGCCAGCTTGGGAGCCTGGGCTTGGTCCGTGCCAGTGATGGATACCAGGCCCTAGTGGATGAGCTGGCCAAGGTACTGGCCAGGCCTTGTGCCTGCGGCACGTGTGTGGGACCTGTGTGCACGCTGGGGGTGCAGGCCTCTCCCTGGGGCCCCGCCAGAGCAGGCGGAGGGCGCTGTGCAGGGAAAATGCCCAGAGTCAGCTCCCAAGAGGGCCGTTCTTACAGCTCATACTGGAAGGGGACTTAGCAGCGCCTTTAGGGGAGGGCCCGGCAGCCCTGAGCTGCCTCCTCCCAGAGGAAGCTGCCTCTGCCTGGATCCCAAACATCCTCACTGCGGCCGGCCCGCCAACCCCTCCCTCCGCCTCCAACCTCCAGGACATCCGAAACCAGCGCCGGCACCGGCAGCGGCGGAAGGTGGAGCTGGTCAAGCTTCGGGCCACCTTCCAGGCCCTGAGCACCAAGACGGCCTTCTGTGAGGAGCAGGGCGACTACTACAGCCAGTACATCCGCTCCTGCCTGGACCACCTGGCCCCCAGCTCCAAGTAGGTCCCTGTGACCCCACCTGCCCACGAGGGCCTGGCACAGCACACAGCCCCTTCCCTGTGCTCCCCAGGAGGGTCCCCCGCGGGCCCCGCTTCCTTCCTGTCAGCCACGGAGAACAAGTATGTCATCGGTGCAGAGTGGGGGGTGAATCCTCCGGGCCTTCTTTTGATCAGGAATCCGGGGAAGGGGAAGAAGCAGCCATCCCTTCACTACACTGCCGCCCAGCTCCTGGAGAGGGGCGTCTTACTGGAAATTGAAGATCTCCCTGCCTCTCAGTACGTAGGGGGCACAGCTCTGTGGGGAGCTCTGGAGATCGGTAGAGGGAAGGAGCTGCTAGACTGAGGATGGAGACGGCATGCATCCCCAGGAGAGGACAGCAGAGATGGCCTAGCTCGGTTCTAGAAAGCTGGGAAAGCTTCCTGGTGAGAACAGCTGGGTAGGGCCAGTGCACTTGGCGAGATGCTGAAGGAGGCTGAAGCAGGAGGACCACAAGTCCCCCCCCCCAGGGCAACTTAGGGACACCCTATCTCAAAAAGGGCTGGGGCTGGATGTAGCTCAGTGGTAGCTTGCTGCTGGGTCTGATCCCCACAAGGTGGAGGAATGGAGAGATTGAGAGAAGGCAGAGAACTTGGAGCGACAGGGAAGGGCAGCCTGGCTCGAGGACACTCGCCACTGCCCAGGCTGGGGAGTAGCAGGAGTGGGGCTGCAGCCCGGGAGGAGGCGAAGGCCCTGTGCGGATCCTGCCCAACAGCTTCAGGAACGTCATCTTCGACATCAGCCCCGGAGACGAGGCCGGGAAGTTTGAAGTCAATGCCAAATTCCTGGGTGTGGACATGGAGCGGTTTCAGCTTCACTATCAGGTGAGGGGCCAGCCAGCGAGCCCTGGGGCACCGCTGGGCAGCTGGCACCAAGGCGAGCAGAGCCGGCTGGCAGTGTGGGCGCAGGATCAGTATGTGAGGCCCCGACACAGCCAGGGCCTTCCCGCCCCTCACTCAGTCCTCTGAGGTCATCCCTGTGTCATGGCTCCAATGCCGAAGGTGAAGAAGCCAGCCTCAGGTGCAGCCCTGCTCCGGGAGGCAGCGATTTTAAACCCATCATTCTGCCCTGCTGTATTGCCTTTGAGCAAGAAAACTGATTTCACGCCCTGGCTCTGCTTTAGTTGTCACTCAGCCGAATCCCGGTCCTTGCTCTTGGCCTTGTTTTCATCGGGGCTGAGGTGGCTTTCCAGGGCCGCAGGCCCCGATGCTCAGGAGTCAGAGGCCGATGGGCCTCCCTGTCCCTTCCCTCCAGGACCTCCTGCAGCTCCAGTACGAGGGCGTCGCCGTCATGAAGCTCTTCAACAAGGCCCGGGTCAATGTCAACCTCCTCATCTTCCTGCTCAACAAGAAGTTCTTGCGGAAGTGACGGCAGCGCAGCAGTGCCAGCCAAGCCTCTACATCCCCACCCCTGCTCTGCTTCCCCACAGACACCGGGCCTCAGCCTGGCCAGGCACACAGTCCCCCCTGGTCCCCAGCCAGCGGGGGCTGCCTGGCCTCGGGACATTGGCTCCTCCTGCAGTGGGCCTTGCCCTGATCCCCACTGTACGGCTTTCACACCCCATGGGAGGGAGCCCGGCCTCTTCCAGCAAACGAACCAAGCCTGGGATCTGCATGCTGCCTGGGACGCTGCGGGTCCACGTCTGCTGCTGCCCCCTCCTGGTCACCCATTGTGACAGGCGCTGCCTCAGTGGCCTGGTTCCCTTGGGCCATCCTCTCCCGGACTTGCAGAGCTGGGCCAGCTCCCCGTCTTCCTCCTCTTCATCCCAGTGGGGTCTGGGCCTTGCTGAACCCCAGGGCGCTTCCAGCCCCTCCTCCCCGGCAGGAGTGAGTGCAGAGCTTGTGCCCACATGGTCCTGTGGCCCTGTTGACCTCCCGTGGAGCTCAGATCTCGTTCCCTTGCTTAGGGTCTGTTTCATATGTGGGTCAATGGGGTGTTTACTCCGCCTCTCACCCTGTATTCCAGACCATTGCACAGTCTTAATCATGGTTTTGATTCTTTCATCTTTTTCAGCTCAAAGAAAGTTTTCATTTCCCTTTCTCAAACTAATATCTGGGCTGGGGATTTAGCTCAGTGGTTCTGCCACCTGCCTCACAAGCGCAAGGTCCTGAGTTTGATAACCAGTATCCAAAAAAAAGACTAATATCCATGCCAGTCTTCCCTACCTTGTATTAAAGTCACCTTGAGTGGTGGCACATGGCTGTAATCCCAGTTCCTCAGGAGGCTGAGGCAGGAGGATCACAAATTTGAGGGCAGCCTGGGCAACTTAGCAAGATCTTGTGTCAAAAAAGTTTTAGAAAGGGCTGGGGAGGTCGCACAGTGGCAGAGTACATGCCTACTATGTGTGGGGCACTGGGCTCCATCCTCGGCACCACGAGATAATGAAACAGTGAAGTCCCCCGGGGGCGGACAGTGGAGCTCCCATTGTTTAAGAACCCTTTATCTCAGCTTCCTATGGGACACAGTGGTCTCTTCCAATCCTCGAACCCACAGGACCCTCGGCCTCCGAGCTGCTCTTCAGCAGCTGCCTTCCATCTGTCCTGCCTCGGCTACCATCTGTCCACCCCATGCCTTCCAACTTCCTGTCCCTATTGCCCTCTGATCCCATTTTAATAAAAGCAGATGTTGGGCCGGGGATGTAACTCAGTGGTTCCACCGCCTGCCGGGGATGTAACTCAGTGGTTCCACCGCCTGCCTCAAAAGCACAAGGTCCAGAGTTCGATCCCTGGTACTGCCCCCCCAACCAAAAATTGTGTTTGAAAAAATTAAAATAAAAGCAGACATTTCCCCCACATCTGTTGATCGCCTTTATTTCACCTCGCAAAGTGCAGGTCTCAGGGTCACAAGGCTCCCCCCGGAGAAGGGCAAGCTGGGGTGAGCCATGCTGCCTGCTGGAGCCGGGAAAGTCTTCCCAAGGTGGGGCACTTGCTCCTTGTCCCTCCCTGGGACAATGCTGGAGTTTCCCTTCTGGTTTTATCAGCCAAGCTGGAGACCGAGACTGGGTACCAGGCCTCTGCCCCACCCCTTCGCACACAGCACCCGAGTCTGGCAGGAGCTGTGGCTCTGTGCCCCGCACTGTGCCACTGCTGGAGGAAGCCCCTCCTGAGGGGCGGTGATAGGCACCTGCCTTGACGCAGACCACCTGGCAGCCCAATTGGCCCCCACGTGCACCTGGCACAGTCCGCTCCCTTGTCACTCAGGACCTGTCTTGCTGTCACATTCGATCTCAGTCACAGCAAAGACAAGCGCTGCCTTGCTCGGGGTGACAGTGACACATACCAGTGGGTGCCAGCTTCTGCACAAGCTCAGTCATTAAAAGTGTCACACCCATCGAGCAGCTCCAACCCTGCCCACAGTCGCAGCACTCAGCCACACGTCCACACACACAGGTGTCACAGAAGCTTCCGCTCACCCGTCAAGGGCTGGGAGATGTGAGTGTTTACTGCCTGCAGCAGCCGGGCAAAGATAAGTGGCCACCATCTTTGTTTAAGAATGATGAGCACTCAGAGGGCTGGGAACTGCCTGTCTGCTTCGCTGGTGAGGGGCGGAATAGGGCTTCAAACTCAGGCCCCAGATGGGCGAGGCAGGAGGGTGGCAACTCTGAGCCCAGCCTGGGCATTTTAGTGAGACCCTCCCTTAAAAAAGTAAATAAAGGGCTGGGGATGTAGCTCAGTGGCCTGTGCCAGCCTGACAAGCACAAGGTCCTGAGTTTGATTCCTGCTACCAGAAAAAAAAAGTAAAAAGGATTGGGGATGTAGCTCAGTGGAAGGTCTTAGGTTCAATCCCTAGTAACACCAAAAGGAAAACGAAAACCTCAGGCCCATCCACTCAAAAAGTTCATACTCCCAGGCCGGGGATTTAGCTGAGTAGTTCCAGTGCCTTCCTCGCAAGCGCAAGGTCCTGAGTTCGATCCCCGGTACCAAAAAAAAAAAAGGAACTGAAGAAAAAGTTCATGTTCCCAAGCTTTTGTAAATGAGGGGAAGAGGGGTGGGAGGGAAGGGAGGGGGAATGGAGAAAAAAGCAGGATATCATGTACAGACACAAACTCCCTGTGATGAATGTGATCATTGTGTATGTCTAAAATAAACCAGTATTCAACACCTGCTGCGCAAGCGTAAGGACCCGGGTTCGATCCCCGGTACCAAAAAAATAAAATAAAATAAACCAGTAAATGTTAAAAAAACACTTCATATTTCCCGAGATGTTTACATTTCTTAAACCATCTTCTGGGACCACTCTCTCTTTTGCCCACCCACGCCCCTCCACCTCAGCAATGGCCACCCATAAGCTCAAGCTCATCAATGCCCTGGCTGACCTTCGATGCCCAATCTGAGATCCAGGCACTCAGCTCCCGGGGTGGGAATATTTACCAGGACATCATCTTTGGAGACAACTTGGCAATACCAAAAATGTAAATGCCAGCTGAGCATAGGAGTGCACGCCTGCAACCCCAACACTCAGGAGGCTGAGGCAGGAGGATCCTAAGTTCAAGCCCAGCTTGAGCAGTTAAGCAAAGCCTGGTCTCAAAATAAAAAGGGGCTGGGGACATAGCTCAGTGGTAGAGGACTTGCCTAGCATGCACTAGGGCCTGAGTTCAACCCCCTGTACTGGGAAGATCAAATTGGATCACAGAACTGTGTAAGAATTGAAACTATAAAACTCTTCCTTTTTTTGGTACCGGGGATCAAACTCAGGACCTTGTGCTTGCAAGGCAGGTGCAATGCCACTGAGCTAAATCCCTGGTCCCTTTTTTAGTTTTTTTGAGGCAAAGTCTCCCTGTGTAGTTCAGACTGGCCTCAAACTCACTATGTAGCCAAGGCTAGCCTTAAACTCACAGTGATCCTCCTGCCTCAGCCTCCCCAGTACTGGGATTACAGACATGCACCACCACGCCTGGCTACAAAAACATTAGTAATGCCCGTAATATAGTATATAGCCCATATCTGAAGTACAATTTAAAGTACAGTTCCTACCATTTTGGACAGTTGTTTTTCATTTTCACTATTACACACGTGTGTGTGTGTGCACATGTGTGATACTAGGGGTCAAACTGAGGTCCTGTGCATGCTAAACACTCACTGTATAGCCCAACCCCCATTTTCACTATTATGAATAATTACTCAATGGATATCTTTTTATTTTCTTGGTACCGGGGATCAAACTCAAGACCTTGCACTTGCCAGGCAGGCTCGGTGCCACTGAGTTACATCCCCAGCCCCTGCATATCTTTTTATAGAAGGCTGTAATTACATTTGCAGTTATCTTCTCAGAATAGAATACTGAAACAGCCTGGCATGGTGGTAAATCCCTGTAATCCCAACTACTTGGGAGGCTGAGGCAGCAGGATCGAAAGTTCAAGCCCAGCCTAGGCAACTCAGGGAAATAAAATAAAAAATGAAAAGGGCTGGAGATGTAGCTCAGTGGCAGAGCACTTTACTAGCATGCATGAAGCCCTGAGATCAACCCCAGCACCACACACAAAAGAAATACTAAAACAAAGCAGTAGATCAAAGAATATGAACTTTTAGAAAAACCTATAGTTTTTCTCCTAATTATAATACATGTTCATTGTAGGAAATTGAGAAAATATTTTAAAAATAAAAAAAGAGGGCCAGGGTGCAGCTCAGTGGTAAAGCACGAGCCCTGGGTTGGATCCTCAGCACCAAAAAGAAAGAGAAAAAACTAATCCACACCAGCGTAACCAAATGTTTTATTACACGTGGATGTATTTTGTCCTAACCATATTTGTGATCAGAGCCACACGTTTCTTAATCCTCCTTTTCCATTTAACACTAAACATTTCTCCATATTCAAAGGAATGTACAGCGACTTACTGAAGCCGTCCACTGCAAGACAAGCATCTAGGTTTTGTCTCACTTTATTTTTTACTACATGGGGGACCGAAGGCCTCATCGATGCCAAGCGAGTGCTCTTCCACCCAGCTATACCCCAGCTCTGTTTTCTTTTTGGTTTTGTTTTTTCAGATACCAAGTATTGAACCCAGGGCCTCATACATGTTGGACAAGGGCCCTACAACTGAGCTACATTTCCAGCTCTTTCAAGTTTTATTTTGAAAGAAGATCTCACTAAATTGCCTTGGCTGCTGTCAAACTTTCTTTCAATATTCCTGCCTCAGCCTCCCAAGTAGCAGGAATCACAGGCGTGGACCTCAGCGCCCAAGGTCCCTTTTAGTTCTTGATGCATAAAATAATGCTGCATTGCGAGTCCTGCCGGGCTGTTCTCTCTGACCTCTTCCTTAGAACCGGTCCTCCCTCCTTCACACGATGAGTTACAGGTCAGCAGAAGCTGTCCAGCGGTCCAGGGCATAGGCTCGGGTCCAGACCAGCCACCCTGACCTTTTCCCTTGCCTGGGAACTTGAATTCTCAGAGTGGCGCCCAGAAGGGAAAGACAAGTGGAGCCGGGTTGCCCTCGGGAGACCCCTCTTCTGGCCCTGGATCCCCAACCTTTCCAAATCAGCTCAGTCCTGCAACTCTGATGTGCTCAGCATCCTCCCGCCAGGCCAGGCCCCTCAGCCCAGGCTGCTTCCAGACCACAGAAATCTTCAGCTGTGTTTACTCCATGCACTATATTTCTAGAAGGGGTGTTCCTGGTCAAAATGTCCGTGTTTGCTAAGGATCTTTTTCTGTGAGACCTTGTGTCCTTGGGAAAACCTGTGCCAATTAACAGAAAAGAGGAAGAACAGAAATTCTGGAGGCTTTTTTTTTTGAGAGGAGTTAAAAAAAGAAGCAACAGAGCTGGGCTTGGTGGTGCACACCCATAATCCCAGCACTCTCGAGGCTGAGGCAAGAGGATTGCCTAGAGTTCATGGCCAGCGTGGGTTACTCTGTCTCGAAAAAAGGAAAAAGAAAGAAAGAAAGAGAGAGAGAGAGAGAGAGAGAGAGAGAGAGAGAGAGAGAGAGAGAGAGAGAGAGAGAGAGAGAGAGAGAGAGAGAGAGAAAGGAGGAAAAAGAAAAGGAAAGAAAGCAAAAAAGGAAGAAAGGAAGGAGAAAGAAAGAAAGAGAGAGAGAGAGGGAGAAAGAGAGAAAGAAAGCAAGCAAGCCTCCCTCAGTGCTGGGATTATAGGCGTGAACTACCATGCCCAGCACTCAAAGGCAATATTGACTGCCCTTGGCACCTGATCTCAGGATCTGTGATTCTGGAAGCCTTAGCCTCTCTGTAAGAAGCCTGGTCCCTTGGCCTTGCTCCCTGGAGAGACATGGGAGCCAAGAGGCTGCTGCTGTTCCAGACCCCCCACCCCACGGAAGTCCAGCCCAGGGGCAGGACCTGTGGGGCTGCTCTGGGAGGACTCCCGACCAAACCCGGTCGGTCGGACACCAGCGCGGAGAGTGAGTGACTCACCCAGTTAGCCCAGCCCATCCCCAAGCCCTAGGCCATGACGCTGCATGGTCTCAGGCACTGATGCTGCAGGTGACTAGGCCACACCACCCTCGTGTCTGTGGACACCTGGACTGCTGGCCTGTGCACTGCTCTCAGGCACATCCACCTCCCTGAGCCCTTGGCCTCCCTCCGGCTGCTCCAGGTCAGAGGCCCAGATCCCCTCGAACCCTGCTGCCTTGCACAGCTGTTCGGAACCCGGGGCCTGTGGCTGCAGCCAGGGTCTTCAAGGGACAGCCAGGCTGGGAGCCTGCTGTGCAAAGCCAGGGAGAGAAGCCACAGGCAGAGGGGGCAGAGCCCTGTCCTCCCCAGCCCTGCCAGCCCCTAGCATTCAAGAGCAGCCTAACAGCACTCACCTCCTGGGGGCTGTAAACAGGCTGCAGCACTGACTGCTTGGTTTTTATTTTTATTTTTTTGTTTGCAGCCAGAGAGGGACTGAATCCAGAGCTTCATATTACTAGGCCAGCACTCTGGTGCTGAGCTACATCCCTAACCCTTTTTGTTGCTGTTGTTTTTTGAGACAAGGTCTCCCTATGTAGTTCAGGCTGGCCTTGAACTTGCAGAGATCCTCCTGCCTCGGCCTCCAGAGTAGCTGGGATTATAGGTATGTGCCACTATGAAGGCTGAGTCTCCACCTTGAAGGTATCCTTGGGTCACCTGGGATTCTTGTTAGGGTGCAAACCAGAACAGTCAGGTGCTGAGTGCATGGCGATTCTCTGCAGTTCTGACCACCTCCCCGGGCTCAGCAGACCTCTGCTTCTTCCTGATAACTCCTCCTTTCCTTTCCAGCCTTCCGAATGGCTGCGGAGGTTAGAGCTCCATCCTGAAGATCGGAACCTCTTATCTCTACCTCCAGCACTGGGGCTCCAGTTCTACTCATCCCTCCAGCTCTGGGATGGAGCTGCCAGGCAGCCTGTGGGAGCTTCCTGTGCCTCCAGGGAGCTTGACAGGGAGGAGACCGGAAGTAATTTGGTGTTCTTCAGATCCCTGCCAGGCTTTGGGCTTCCTGCACTATACCAGCAGGTTTGTGCCCCTCCCCCTGCAGTACTGAGGAGCGAATCCAGGAATGCTCTCCCACTGAGCTGTGGTCCAGCCTTTTGTATTTTTTATTTTGAGACAGGCTCTCCATTTGCCCAGGTGGGACTCAAACTTCCGATCTGCCTGCCTCAGCCTCCCTCAGTGCTGGAACTACCAGCTTGGGCTCCGGTGCCTGACTGCAGCCCTGCTGAGCCTGCTGTCCTTGGTTACATTTCTTCTGCCACAGAGGACGGAAGGAGAGGGTACATCCACTCTTGCATGGCAACCAAGTCCAAAGTACACCGTTCACACGTCAGTCGCACTCCACAGCCCTCTGAGTAGCTGTCACGTTAGCAGGGAGGAACACAGGCTCCGAGAAGGGCAGTGACTCACCTGAGGTCACACAGCTAGAAATGACTGGGCCAGGGCTGGGTCTCGGTCTGTCTGCCGAGCTCTGAGGGATCAGAGCCCTCTTCCTCCACAGCAGCTCCTCCAAGGTGGAACTCTTGAGGACATGGTCCTGACTGGTCCTTCCCCTCACGTGTCCCCTGGTGCCCAGCCCCACTCCGTGTCATGTGAAGAGGCACTGGGGTTCTCTGCAGTGTCCGTGCTCCTCTCTGCCTGACTCGTGGCCACACCAGTCCTGGGTTGGAAGCCACAGTGCTCCTTGCTGAGTGAACAGGAACGTGCTTTCCCTGTCCCAGCCTTCTGGCTCAGCGCCTTGAAGTGAGGAAGGCCACTGCCCGGTGGGCTAACAACTCGTGACCGGAAACGGCCCCCAGAGCTGTGCAGAGGGCGAGGCGCAACGCAGAATAAAGGCAAAGCCAGTCTGCGCCTTTCCATCCCCAACTTTATCATCCCTGTGCGGCAGGAATGAGGAGGCCTCTCTTACCCAGGCGTGGCGCATGCCTGCAATCCCAGAAGGCTGAGGCAGGAGGATCACCAAGAGTTCCAGTCCAGCCTGGGCTACACAGTGAGTGAAAGGCCAGCCTGCACTACAGTGGGAGACCCTGTCTCAGGACCCACCCAAAAAGGCCTCTCCTGGCGCCTTGCTTCCTCAGCAGTACACCCCAGGCCCAGGTCCAGAGTGAGAGACAGAAGACCCCACTTCTGAGCCTGTGCCCTGCAGAATTTGGGGACTGTGCCAGGTTGGCAGCAAGATGCTATTTTTGTTTGTTTTGTTTTAGTCCTGGGGATTGAACCGAGGGCCTTCACGCTGAGCTTCATCCCCAGCCCTTTATTTCGTATTTTTAAATTTTGAGCTAGAGTCTCACAAAGTGGCTAAACTGCCCGGCTGGGCTTGACCGTGTGATCCTCCTGCCTCAGCCTGCCAGATGCTGGGGTCAGGCCTTCGACACCATGGCCGGCCTAGCAGGAGGCTGTGATGGAGCCCGTGGGGTGCACAGTGTGACAGAGGGACGGGGAGGTGGCTGCTGCCCGCTGCCTGCCCTGGGCCGGGTCTCCCAGCCCAGGTGATGCGGTTATGGTTCAGCAGCTTGTGACCTGCTGTCCTCTCAGCCCAGGTCTCTGCCCGTGGTCCTAGCCCTTCCCTCCTGGCTTCTGTCTCTGTCAAGGCCTCCATCCTCCCCTCCTACAGGGGTGACCCTGGAAGGATGCCACTGTCCTGCTCACCCTGGACAGAGCCGCTGTGCGTTACCAGGTGGGCTGGAACGCACAACCTGGAACCCTGGGCCCCAAGCCACACCCTTCCTCCTCACCTGTAGGACGGGAGATTGGACTGCGGACTGGGCCCAGCCTGCTCCTTTTCCTCTCCCCACCTCTCCGCCTCCCAGTACAACCGGTGCCAGGCCCACTCCTGTGCCCTTCAGGTGCGCTGCCTGTGTTGCTTAGCAACAGCGGCCGCTTCCCCAGACCTGCAGCCTCCCGGCCACTCTCAGAGCAGTGCCAGCTGCAGGAGGGGTGGCGGGACCTCATCAAGGGGAGTGTGTGGGAACAAGGCCCAGAATAGGCTGGGTGTGAAACCCGAGGCTGGCTCCACACGCAGGCGCTCTTCCTGTCTTCTGCCTGCCTTCGGGGTCCCCCTCCCAGGGGGCTGTCACCTCACCTCGTGCTCCCATGGGTCTGCCCCTTCTCCCCCGGGGGCCTCTGGGGCTAATACTGGTCTCTTTCTCATTTGGAGTCCGTGTCACTTTCGATGCCCCTGTCCTTGTCCATCCTGTAAGTTCTGTTCCACATGTGTGGCTCCCAGGCCTCTAAGACTGCCACAAGCTGCCTCTTTTGTGGTACTGGGGACTGAACCCAGGGCTTTCATGTTTAGCCACATCCCAGCCCTTTTTCATTTTTTTATTTTTTATTTTTATTTATTTTTTATTTTGTGTTTTGAGGCAGGGTCTCCCTTTATAGTTCAGGGTGGCCCTGAACTCACTATCTAGTCTAGGCTGGCCTCGAACTCTCAGAGATCTTCTTGCCTCAGCCTCCTGAGTGCTAAGGTTACAGGCGTTTTTTTATTTTTATTTATTTTTATTTATTTATGTTTTTGGTACCGGGGGTTGAACTTGGGTCCTTGCACTTGCGAGGCAAGCGGTCAAACCACTGAGCTAAATCCCTGGCCTGGCTTTTTTTATTTTTGAGGCAGGGTCTCACTAAGTCACTAAGTTGCCCAGGCTGGACATGAACTTGCAATTCTCCTGCCTCAGCCTCTCAGAGTACTGGGATTATAGGCCTGTACCACCACACCCAGCTCCTCAGCCTCTCTTGTACCTCCTCCTGTCAGACGGCATAGCTTCCAGGCTCCCCGTCCTCAGGAGGGAGGCCCCTGACTGCCCCCCTCCCAGGGCCCATGTTGCCAGTACAACCACCCAGAACTCTTTGTCCCAGGCTTCGAGGAAAGGCCTGGGGTGGGTGGGGAGCAGCCCCAGGGAGTTCTACTTTTCCCATTTGGCCTGAGTTGGGCTTTGCCTTCAGTGGAACTGACACAGGAGCTGGGGCCAAAGACAGGAAGACCAAGCCCAGAAAAGAAGGACAAAGCCCATCTGCAGCCTCTGCTCCATCCCTTCAGCCGCAGTGGCAGGGCACCCCAGAGAGAGCAGGGGAGTGGGAGAGGCACTGGCTACAGCAGGGAGCTGCCCCACCCGACAGGACTTTCCGCAGGGCCTCAGTCTCTGCGTCTACCTGCCCGTCCCTGCCACCCACGTCCTTGGTCTCTGACGGTATAATCTGGGCGATAAGAGGGAGGCTGGGGTGTGGAGCCGAAAGGGACAGCTGAGAGGAGAGGAGGGTGAGGGAAGGCCAGCTCCCAGGCCAGGCATGGCTCGGGGACAGGGACCTAGAACTGGCCTCTAGCTGAGGAAGCCAAAGCCACCGGTGGGGCCAGTGCGAGGGGACCATCAGGCCTGAGGCCGCCAAGTGACCTCACCCAAACCCTGCGGTCTGCTGCGTTGCAACCTGGCGCATCTCCCAGCTCTCCTGGGTCCCCAAGTAGGAGAGCTTTTTATAGTTCAGGCCTCAACTTGGGTTTGAATAATTAAGTAAGACGGACAGAAATAGTAGCTGGACAGAGAAGGCAGGTTATTTTGGGGTTTTCTGGAACACAGTGCTGCTGGGTGTCACCCCACCCCGGCAGAGGGTGGAGCCGGTGTCAAGGCTGCCTGCTGGGAGATTCCTGAACCCCCTGTGACCATGGCTGGCCTTGCAGGGTCCCACCTCTCCTCAGAAGGGGCTCTCACTGCCCCCTTCTGATCCCAGCTACTCCCTGGCAGGAAGAGCCCTCTGCTGTCTGTCAGGCCTCCTATCTCTGAGATGGTTGCAGATATTGACAACCAGATTGATAAGCAGCTGCAAGACAGGCTGAACCAGGAGGAGCTGGAATCAGGCATCACTGGGCAGCCGTGGAGGGAGTGGGGGTGGGAGAAGAGGGGAACTAGTGGGGGAAGGATGGCGAGGGGCCAGAGGAGAAAGGCCTAAGGCACGAGAGTCTGGGCAAGAACTTCCCCTCTGGCTCCCTCAGGGGCCCCTGTCCTGAGTTTCCCAGGACTTGGGGAGCCCCCATCCCCGCTCACCTTAGACCATCACTTGCAGCCCTGATGGCACAGTACCTTTGGAGCCCCAACTACCTGGAGGGTCTATCACAGAATTTTAGAACCTGGAGCACAGAGCCGGCGGGGGAGTTTGTGATGCTTTCTCCCTTTGGGGAACAGCCTCAAGGTGGGTTTGGAGGTCAGATTTCGGAAAATACTGAAACCATTCACTCGTTCATCTTTATTCATTCAGTACACCAGTTATGAGCCTCAGGTTGGGCTTGATGCGGATACGGCAGGGGCCTGGTTCTCAAGGTGTCTCCACTCCTCACTGCTGCCCAGTGCTTGCTGTACCAATAGGTGCCCCACGAGGGCCTCCCAGAAACGTCCCGATTAGCGCTCACAGCAAGAATGGTCTAAGTAGCACTGGTCGGTTACAGTAATAAGACACAGAGACGCGTCAGAGGTCACTCAACTCAGTAAGAGTATACATGGAGTCAGAGCCAAAGTCGTATGGTCGCAATCACTGGCCAGAAGTCCCTACACTCGGAGGAAAGAGGCTGGTTCGCTGTATTCGAAGCGAAACCGCCTTTGGCTGAGTTTGTCTGGTACACACGCGGGGTGGGCCGATCAGAGAAGGGCCCTAAAGGAGGTGGCTTAGTCAGGACTCAAAGGACTAAAATCCTCATTCTGCAAATACTTCAACGAGTACCTGCCATGCGCTCTGTTGCATGCGCCGGGGACAGAACTGAACGAAGTCCTCGCACTTGTGGACATGCGTGGCAGGGGTAATACCAGGCCTCCTGTACCTTCAGAGTTGTTCTGCTCCTCCTGCTCTGGGGTTTCTCTCCCAGGTGCAAATTCCTAAACTTCTGGGAAATAGAAAGGAAAGGCCTTGCTCCAACACACCCTGCAGGGGTTGAGGACGCAGTTTAAGGTGGTGTGTGTTAGCACTTGCAAGGCACACGCACACACACACACTGCACCCTCCTATTCTGGAAGTCCTTCCTAACGTCTACCCAGCATTTCTTCTGCTTCCACAGACTTTCCTTCATCCGATTTCACTACTCCTTCCGTAGCGGTAAGCCTCCGGCCGGCCGCGCCTGGCCCTTTAAGGCTGCCTGCTTCCCCCACGTGCCGTTTGGTTGGGCGGGCGACGCTGACGCACGCGTGACGTCAATGGCAGCTGGCGGAGTCTGGGCACGAGGAGCGAAGTTGAATGGGGGTGGGGGACCCAGGAAAGAAGGCGGCTCATTTGCATTTAAAGGGGCCACTCCGAGTTAGCGATCAGGGCTTTAAAGAAATGTCGGCAAACTTTCCGTCCTGGGCTGCCGAGCCAGAAAAAGGCGTGGTGCAGGTAAAGTAGGTGGTGACTCGCGTTTGCGCTGTCAGTTATGTCCTTCCGCGGAAAGAGGAAAATAGTCCGCTGGTGCCCAAGCTGGGAGCACGTGACCGGGAGAGGGCGGGGGGGGGGCAAGAGAGAAGGAGGGAGGAGCTGTGGAGACGACTGTCAGGCTGCGTTTCAGCTGCCCCCACCCCCACATCCTGCCCACCCTACTGCAGCTGCCACCACATCCTGCCCAGCCTGGGGCAGAGAGCTCAAGTGGGGGGATGCACTGACCAAGGACCTGGCTTTGGCACTCGCTCCCTGCCCCCTGCGCTCCGGGGTGGGGCCCCTGCCCTTTGCCCCAGGCCTGGTCCCAGGCACCCTGGTACCGAGCTGGGTGGGACACGTTCTACCAGTCTATCCTTGGACAGCGCTCTGCCTGACTCCGCCCCCCCCCCCCCCGCCCAAGCCTGGCCTGAAGCGAAGCTTGTAGGGACCCCAGACCAGATTCCCATCCGTGCCTTGGCTAGCACAGTTCTCCATGGACAAACAGAAGTGTTCAGTAAAGTTTGTATAATCTCAACGCAGATGCACAGCTGCACATGCGCACATGGGAGAGCGCGCACACATGAACACACACACAGATTCATGCAACACATTTGGTGAGCTCGTTCCGGGCTAGTCCTGAAGAACCTTGAAGACCCGAGGTTGAGTACTATAGTTTGCTGCCCTCTAGGAGCTCAGACTCTGGTCAGGAAAAGTGAACCAAAACCCACAAATGTCAGGATACTGCGCTGTATACTGAGAGGATCCACAGAATAGAGTGCTGTAGGAGCAGGCAGAGGGAGAATGTGTGCACTAAACTACCGTACACCGCCGGGGAGTCGGTCCTTCCCTTCTCTGAGGGGGCAGATGTGGGAGACTGTGGCCTTTAATGGGATCACTCAAAAACTCAAGGGGGTTAGAAAGGGCGAGGTAGTGGCGACAGGGGGTTGCAGGTTGTCCAGATGGAGGTGGGGCAGGTCAGAGGCAGCCATTCAGCAGTCAGACAGAGGCTCGACCAGGAATGATGGCTCCCTGGATTATGAAACAGCAGGCAGGTAGAGAAACAGTCGGGGCAGGGCAGAGCTGGATGAGGAAGAACTTTCCAAATGAAGTTGGATTAGGGAACTTTGGGAAGGGGCAGATAATAGGAGCACAGATTGTCCTCAGCCATATGAACTTGAGGTGTGCACAACATACTCTCATTAGGACTTTGGTGGGCACCAAAGGGACTGGATCCTAGGGGATTTTACAGCAATTTGGGGCTTCTAGGTGACTTTTCTCAAGATGGACAGGCAGCCTGAAGTAGGGGAGGAAAAATGAAAGAGACCCAAACATCTGAGCCTGCTCAGTCCTTTTAAACCCAGAGTGGGATGAGAAATCTAGGGGCCTGGAGAAAAAAGATGCAGCGAGTCACTTTCAGGAACTCCTCATTTTCATCTAACTTCCAGCAGCATTACTCCCTAGACCCTTTTAGTCCTCCCTGAAATCAAGACTCTGTGGTGTCTGTTACTTCTCTCCATGAAACTTTCTCTATATTCCAAATTCTGTGCTACTTTTTGCATCCACACTTCCTCTGTTCTCTAGTGAGTTACCACAACAGCATATCAGGGTCCAGGACACTCCAACTCAGTCCCTGAGCTTTTCCCTCCACTCCCTTTTCCCTCAGGTTTGGGCCCATTAATACTCTTCCCAAGTGACTCACCTTCCTTCCTCATTCCTGAGTGCGGGACCCAACCTTCCAAGGCTGGGAGGACCAGCCAGCCAATCAGAGCCCTGGCAGGCCTGCCTCAACCTGGAGATTGGTTGGAGCTGTGGCTGGCGGGAGGCTCACCGTGGACTTACTCGAGAATGGGGAGGGGGTTTCTGGGAATCAACCCTGGGAAAGAATTTGTTCTGGGGCTGCTTGTGTTTTTGGAGAGAATCCCTCAAATAGAACTGGGGCCAGAGGGTCCTCTGGCTTGGAGAGCCTCCCAACTGGAGGCCAGTTGAGAACTTAGCTCTCTTGGTCTCCTGCGGGCTTGGCTGCCCCTCGCCCAATCTGCTCCTCTCACCCCCCAGGATCTGGGACCCAAGGTCTGAAGGCTGCATTCCCAAGCCTGTTCCTAAGAAGTCTTTTCCAGCAGCTTTGGATGTCTCCAGTCTCAACATTCTGCTTTCCCGACGTCGGAAACAGCCAGAAAATAAACACCCTGATGACTAAACGGTTTCTCCAGCTAGAGCCTGGGGAAGCACTAAAAATAGAGGCCACAAGTGAGGGGAGGTTCCCCACTGGTGGAGGCACTTTCCCATCCTGCGACTGCCACAACCTCAACCCTGGCACAGGCTCTGGCTTTCCAAGTCCTTGGGGAAGGGATGGATGTGCTCCTCCTACCTACCTTGAAGTCTTTGGGGCAAGCTAGCCCTGCCTGGCAGGGAGCCCCGACATCCTCTGCTGTTGGCCCCATCTCCCATACCAACAAGGAACTGAGAAGCTGCATTTGGGGACAAAGCGGGACACTAAAAATCAGGCTTCCTGAAAGAGGGACCAGGTAGAAGTGTTGGAAACTGAGGCCAAGGAAAGAGGAGTAAGCTGGCTTCCTGTCCAAAGAGATCCGACCTATCAGTAGAACAATCTGCGGAACTTGCCTCCCGGGTAGGCCTAGGGGGTCTTTTCAGACTACGTTGGCCCGGAGGTCTGGGTCCACGTAAAGCAGCATGAACTGTACTACGCAGTGCACTCATAGGCACTGACTTAACAATCTTCACCGCACATTCACGAGCTAGGCCCTGCTATGGCCATCCCCATTTTGCCACTGGGATCCTGAGGTAAAGTTAAATAACACGCCCGGGTTCACAGCTTGTGGGTGCTTGAACCTAGACGGCCAGGCCGCAGCAGTCAGCTCCCAAACACCCTGCCTCGCTCCTTTTTCTGCAGATGTTGGTCTCCTCAGCTCTCATCCAGAATTGGGTCTTTGTCTGGAAAATCAGGGCTAGACAGATAGAAATCAGGGTGTGTGATGAAGAACTGAGCGCCCTTCTGTTCTTCAGGATTCTTTAAGGTCTAAGCCAGATTCTGGCATTTCCTCAAGTGCCAGGTAAGGAGCAGCAGGATGCACAGACAGCAGGGTTGCATGCCAGGATGCCTGATGGGCCAGTCGTTCAGGACCAGGACACCCACACTCTTGTTGCAAGGCACTCAACATTCACCACGCCCTGAGGCAACCAGGAATTTAAGAAAATATTGTTTAAAAATCGCTGCTACTGCTTCTTTAATGAGATGCTGCTGGGTGTTTCCTGTGAAGTGGTGGGGTCCTCGGGTCCCGCCCCTTTAAACTGCCCCCTCCGCCTAAGTGCGCTGGGGCCCACAGCCCTGAAGATTAGGTCACCCGAGAGCAATGAGCTGTCGCTTTAAATTGCTGGGCGTCTGCCCAGCCGGGCCGGAGGGAAGGGGCTGTCACCGGTAGGCAGCTTCCCAGGTAGCACCCCCGCCCCCAGAAAAAACGTGGTCTCTTAAGTGGAGCTTTGTCACCCTCCGAGCGGGGCAGACGGAGCCTGTTCGCCACTTTCAGTCTCCCCCATCCGCCTCTTAGACCCCCATCTCCTAACTCTCCGGGCCCGGACGGGCGCGGCGCCAGGTCGCATGCGTGTCGCCGCCGGCCTCCCCGGGAAGACCTCCAGGAGCGCGGGGGCTGCAGTGCCGATTCGTCCGGCCAGCTCGTAGGGCCCCGTGAGCGCCGGCCCCTCCCGGGAAGGTTCCGGGCCTCGCCCGCCCTCTCTGCAGGCGGAGGGATCCGCCGGTCCCAGCGCCGTGGCCGAGCTCGGGAGGCGGCGGACAGGGTGGGGGCCGGCCCGCCTCGGCCGCCCCGGGAAGCGAGGGGCGGGGCCGAAGTCTGGGACCGCCCCGCGGAGGGCCCCGCCCCCACAGTCCCTCCCATTGGCGGCTCCCCCTGTCCATCGCCCCGCTCTCCCCGCCCCTCAAGCTAGGCTGAGCTGTGCCTACGTCGGCCTCGACTCCCGGGGGCTGGAGGAGTTACCTTTGGAGCCCGAAAGGAGGAAGGAAGCAAAATATCAACAACAGTCGGAGCGGCTCGGGCGCTCTGCCCCGGTCCCCCGCTCGTCCGCCGCCCGACCGCCTGCCCCCGCGCGCACGACGGGGGCCTGGGCCCCCCGGCGCCGCCCAGGGCCCGCGCGGACGCCGGCTTCGTCTGTGATTCCCCCGCCCGGTGCCGCGGCCTCCCGGGGTTGAAGAGCTTCTGGGCCCGGGGCCAGGGCCGCCCGCTCCCTGCGGTGACACCCCGTTCCCCTCCTAGGGGCTGGTGAGTAGGGAAAAACAGGACGCCTGCCGCTTTAAGAGGCCCCCTCCCCCACCGTCGTGGGGCCGGGTGGAGGGGTCTGGACATCCCCGCCGTGGACGGGCAGCCCGGGCGGGACTCGCGGCGGGCGGGCGATCGCGAGGGGACTGTGTGTGGGGAGTTGCGGTGGGGACGGTGGCTGGGCGCAGGTCCCCGGGGCGCGCAGGCTCGGGTGGGGCGGCGGGCGGGCTGGGGGCGCGCCGGCTCGGGCGGCGGGGTGACGACGGCCTGGAGCGCGGGGCAGGGGCGCCTTCCGCGGAGGGGGTCTCCGGTGACAGCCGGAGCGCTGACATTTTAACTGCGGCCCTCCCCCTCCCCCTCGCCGTCTGTCCCCTCCTCCTTGGCCCGAAATGGTGCAGAAGGGGGCCTGGGAGGGCGGGGGCAGCCGCAGCTGTTTGGGAAGCGGGGGAGGGCGGGGGATGTTATTCAGATGACACCGGGGTGGTGGGTTGGGGTGTGAGAGCGCGAGTCTCGGGCCGCGCTCGCCCGGTGCCTGCGGAGTTGGGACGGGGAGTAGCGCCAGAGGTGGGCACGCAGGACCCTCCTGGAGACCTCTGAGCCCCGCTCTGAGACCCTCATCAGGCTTGTCAGCAACCCCAGCTGCAGAGCCCCCCCCCCCGCCAGAAGTTTGCAGCTGTTCAACATCTGGGCAGGAGTTCTCCAGTCCTCTCTCCACCTATGCAGGCTGGGCTGGGCTGGGAGGGGGCTCTGTCTGGGGGAGCGTTGGGGGCCCTTAGTAGGGGGGACCAAATGGACTGAGGTGCACTCCTTTTCGCACGGTGTCAGCCCTCTTCCCAGCTGCTGGGGCTCACGGGGACAGGGAAAAGAGCCTGTCACCCAGGGGATTCATACTGACCTCTTCCAGGTCCCCCCAGAGGAGGAGGGCTCCTGGGTAGGGGCACCGGGCGGGCCACTGTCTGGGTTATCCTGGGCCTGCCATTCCGCTCCCCTCACCTCCTGCATTGTTGCTGGGCTGGGGGAGGTCGCAAAGGGCAGATCCTGTGTCCTCCTGCCCAGCCCCCCCATTTGAGTTCTTGAGAGGCCTCGTGTCTTTGGGCTGGGGGTGGCTCTCCTTCCCCTCCCTCACCCCCTCTGTAGTTCTCCACTGATATTCAGGGCCCACCCTGGACTATGGGAAGTTCGCCGTCTGGGCCCGTGACCTTGGGCTGCTCTGGCCTGGAGATAGGAGCGGAGCCTGCACTGGCCAGAGATTGGGTGCTCTGGACTTAGGGAGCTGTCCCCTCCCCGTCCCCACCAGTCCCCAGGCAGGGAGCTCTTAGTAGCTGAGGAGAGCACTGAAAAGGAACGTGTCTATTCACAGATGTCCGCTAACTTGTGGCCATGGGGTCACCCTGGCTCTGGGACTGGCCTGGCTGTCCTGGCTCCCACGGCCTGCCTGGGAATGAATTTCCTTCCTGTGGTTTCCCAGTGTGTTGGCAGGAGCGGGGTGGGGGGTGGGATCAGTGTAGGAGTGAGTGGCCGAGGGCCTTTTCATGTAGGGTAACTGGGGCGTGCTGAAGTTTCCATGTAGCGCTTTTCCCACCTGCCCCAGGCCTGGCACTGGGCCCTTGAGTCTGTCGGAACTCCCCTGTCCCCATCACACCTTTGTGTGTTTCCAGGTGTGTGTCCGTGTGTGTGTGTGTGTGTGTGTGTGTGCATCCACGTGCACATTTGTAAGGAGTTTCTCTGGACTGGGGAGGAATTTTAACTGACACTACTGTAGTGAGTGATCAGAGAGGTTGAGCTTTTTCCTGACATCACGCAGCACGTCTCTGTCAGAGCATTAGTCCTTCCACTCTCTGGGGCGTGCTGCATAGTACAGAGGAGCTCTAGGAAGGAAGACATACAAGCCTTGCTCTTGGGGCCCCTGCTCCAAGGGGAGAAGCAGGACCCAGCCAGAGAGCGTGACAGCCTTTGTGTTGGGGGAAGGGAAGGGGTGGGGGTTGGGCTGGAGCTAATGACTGTTGTGCCCAGTGCCTGAAGCTGAGTGGTGAAGGACTTGGAGTAGTGGCAGGTGCTGCCCCTTGTCCATCCCACTCTGTGCCTGGTGCCCCTGGGCTTCATGGTTCTGCCTTTCCTGACTCCTGGCTCCTCTCATAGACTGGAAGATGTGATAGTCTTTCTGGCTGCTGTTATATAATCTCTCTCCAGCAGGGCTTTTTTTTCATCTTTCCTGGGAGGTGTGATGGGGAGGAGAAGGCGGAGGGCATCTCCCCAGGTTGGAGGCTGGAGCAGCAGCAGCAAGGCATCTGGGCCCTGGCCCGACGAGGCCTTGGGGTTAGGCCCTTACTGACTGTGGCCCAGCCACTCCCACCCTCTCTGCTGGCCCTGCCGTGGGAAGGGGTTTCTGCTGTGCACACCCCTGACCCCCATGCCCCAGAGAGGCCTGGGCCTGCCCCCTCCAACTGGGTCAGGGAGTCCTAGTGCTTGCCTTGCCCTGGTGTGGGCCCCGGTGGACACACTTGGTGGAAGAGGGTCTGGGGACAAGCGGTGGGCCCAGCATGTGCTCGCTGCCTTTGAGCCAGCTGCTCCCTGTCTAGTCCAGACAGTGAAGGCCTTCATGGAGGAGAGGCGTCAGAGGATGGCCTGCTGGCCAGGGCAGTCACAGCTGCGTCTCCCCCAGGTCTGAAATGTGTGGGATCCCGTGCAGCCCTGGAGCCTGCCATGGGGGTCACATCTGGGGTCTGCAGCACCATGGTGGAGAAGGTCTCCATCCCTGGGACCAGCCGGTGTGAGCATTGCATCCCTTTTACAGGGAGGAAGGAAGGGGAAGATTGTGGTGGGGCCAGCACAGCCTCAGCATCACTGTAATTGCCAGTGGCTTTTATGAGCCTGTCATGGGGCCGGAGTCCGGCCAGCCTTCTGTCCTTCTGTCCCAGTTTGGTGACTTACTCATGGGGGAAAGGGTGGTGTTAAATGCCAAGAGCTCTGTTCTAGAAGCCGACAGCTGGCTGTGTTGTGGTTGATGTTGCCTTGTCTGTCCACAATGACAGCAGGCTGGATGGAGCTTAGACTTCAGGAAGAACTCCCCCCTGCAGCTCCTCAGGAGGCTGAGGCAGGAGGATTGTAAATTTGAGGCCAGCCTGGGCAGCATAGTGAGACTCTGTCTCAAATAAATAAATAAATGAATAAATGATGTAGCGCAATGGTAGAGCCCTTGCCAAACGTGCACAGAGCCCTGGGTTCAATCACCAGTGCTGTAGGGTTGGGGGGATGGGGGGCTTTACCAGCAGAGCTAGGTTAGGAAGAGAAAGATGGCCCTTAACAAGAGAGGGGATCTCAAAGCACTTTCTTCTCCAGTGCTCTGCTGAAAGGCCTTGACCTTCGGCCTGGTGGAGCTGGTGCTGTTTGGCTCCTGGAGTATTTATTTCCCCTTCTCTCCCCCCGCTTGGGATGGACAGCTCTGTGAAGCGTGTGTCCTGGAGCCAGGCAGGCAGGGTGGGGGTCGTGCAGACTGGCAGGCCCAGGTGCACCTGGCAGGCCCACGGTGTTCAGTGGCACGCATGCATGAAGGTGTGGGGTGCATACTTGGGTGTGTAGACACCCACAGAGCAGCTGCCACCCTGTGGGGGGTGGGGGTGAGCAAATGGCAAAGATGATTAAAGGATTGGAGAGTAAGGATGGGGTGGCAGACCGGAGGCAGGGAGGCGAAGGGCACAGCAAGAATTCTGAAGCAGGGGCCTGGGCCGGAGCAGGAGGGACTGAGGTTAGACCGCAGATGGGCAGGCAGGGCCCTGTCTGCAAAGTAGAGAGCGTGGCTGTGAGTCCGGGAGCCCTGGCTGATGTCCATCCCTCCCGCCTCTCCCTCTGTGGTCCCCCAGACTGGCCTTGTGTCCTTGGGTAAGTCGCCCCCGGGGCCTCTGCTTTCCAGGTGTCCCCGAGTCTCACCTTTCGGTGATCCGAGCCCCTGGGTATCTGGGTGGTTTGTCTTGGTCTCTGCTGCCCTCTTTCTCACCCTGATGAGCGAGGCCAGTCTGAGGGTCAGGGCTGCCTTTGAGTCCTTGGGCATCTGGGCGAGGACCCTCAGCCTGGGTGATCCAGCCGAGCCCTCCACACCTGACTTTGTCCTTTTCCCAGGCTACAGCCAGGGCCCTGAGGGGACCAAGCCAGGCTTCTGGCTGGCACTGGCAGTTGGGGACAGGGGGACAGAGGGACAGGGGATGTGTTCGAACTCTGCACAGGGCCCTGGTGCCTGCTGTCTGGCATCCTCCTTTCTGCCTAGGCTGGGAGGGAGGGACTTGTCCCAGGCTCTGGCCTGTGGCTGGCCACACCCAGGCGGGACCATATTTACTCATTTAAACATGCCCTCCCGGGAGGCACTGCACTCAGGCCTGGTCACTGGCCTTGGCTTGGTGCCCTTGGCCGGGTGCTCTGGGCTGCTCCCCGAGAGGTGGGCAGACAGTTGAGTGCCAGGCAAGGAGCCTTTTCTGCTCCCTGGTCAAAGGAGCCTCCCCTTTAGGCCAGATCCTGTTGGCCCAGTTCTCCAGGGTATGAGGACAGGGACTCGTGTATGGTGGGGCTGGAGGCAGGAAGCCCCAGTTTGTAGCCAGACTCTGTGGGGGCTGCTGTGACCTGCAAACGTGGTTTGTCCACGCAACTAATTTTTTTTTTGTAATTGGGGAAACTAAATCTCAGATTTAAATGATGTAGCTAAGCTTTCCCAGTTTGAGGGGTTGAGTTTTTATTTTTTAATTAAAAATTTATTATTCTTGTTATTGTTATCGTTGAGATAGGGTCTCCCTATATAGTTGGGCTGGCCTTTGAACTCTGTATAGCACAGGCTTCCTTCAAATTCACAATCCTCCTGCCTCAGCCTCCCAAGTGTGGGGGTTACAGGCATGTACCACCCACCCTGGCAAGGGTTTGGTTTTGTTTTGTTGTTTTGGTGGTAGTGGGGATTGAACCAGGGCGGGTACATGCTAGGCAAATGTTCTACCACTGAGCTTTTGTCTGAGGTCAAAGGAAGGCCCCTGCCTGGCGGGCAGGGTGATGGAAAGGAGGCCAGGGAGACCTTTGAGGAGAAGTCATCAAGTCCAGCCCGGTAGGCTGTCCTGGCCGAAGCAGCGTTAGGGCTTGGGGCAGTTGAGGGGTGTTGCCTGGACTCCCAGAGAGGGCCCTGTCTTGAGATTGGAGGGCCATGGGAGAGCCCAAAGCCAGGGCGTGGGCACAGGAGGGAAGGGCTGGAGCCCTGTGCGGGCTCCTGTCAGGACCCTTCAGCTGCCACCCAGGAGGGAGAAGCACATGTGGAGGGTGAGGGCAGTGGCACAGCCGCAGAGGAAGGAGTGTAACCCGGGGAGGGAGGCCGCCTTGCTCTCAGTCCAGCCTCCTCTTCCCCTCATCCGCGCCCCGGGCAAGTCTGTGCCCCTGTGCAGTGGGTCCCTGTCTGAGACCGGGAGAAAAGGGGAGAAGGGGAGGACGTCCGCAGACTCCCATGGGAAGGAAGGAGGTGGGGCGGCTCTGACAGCGGCTGCGGCTCAGCCTGGCCCGGGGCCTGCTGCCTGCCGCCTGGTGCCTGCCTGCGAGGGTGTGGAGCGAGGGGCTGAGAAGGGCCTTGCGGGTCAGGGCTCGGGGTGTGGGGTGAGGGGCTGCGCCGAGCCCAGCGCTGCCCTGCTGTCCTGCTGTCCTGCCGCTCGTGACTCAGGGCCTGGCCCTCTGTACCTCGCTCGGTCGTTCGATCTCCAGGGTCCCCAGGTGTACGCTTCTTATTCCCCCTCATTTCCTCCCCCCAAGCCCACCAGCAGCTGTAACACATCAGAGACCATTCCCCAGCCCCAAGGGAGGCACCTGTTGAGAGGCGAGGGGGGAGAGCAGAGCTTCGCCCTGCTGGGCTCTCCCCATCTTAGAGGGACCGAGGCGGTCAGGGACGCCCTTGACCCTGAGGTTTTCCCCTCCCGCAGGCGTGAGCGTAGGGGTGATGGGCTAGGCCAGCAGAATGGCTGCCCCAGAGCTGGTGCCTCAGACCTTCCCAGAGCCTCTCCTCTTGACCTCTGTACCTCCCGGTCAGCCCCACTCTGCCTGCCTCTGCACTGATGTCCCGTCAGGACCCTGTGGCAGGCTGAGTGGGGACAGGTGTCCCGGCCCAGCTGCTGCTTTCTGTCTCCCCCACCTGTCAGCCTGTGGGGGAAGGGGACGTGGGGAAGGGGACGTGGGGCAGGGGAGGGGAGCCCTCACCTGTTCTCGGGGTGGGGCTCTGGTTGTAAAGTTGAGATGAGAGACAGTGGGACGGGCAGAGTGGAGGGAGCTCCTGGTGGGCAGGGGCCCTTCCTTGCCAAGCCAGAGGGGTGTTTGCTCGGTGTCTTCGTGAGGGCCTGAGAAGCCAGGTTTTGGCGAGGGGCACAGATCTGGGGACACATGTCGAAGGGCCTTTTGCAGGTCCTGCCCCACCCCTACCCAGTCCTCCAGGGCCCCTGCACTGCCTGGGCTTCTCAGCCCCACCTGGCACCTCTCCTGAGAGCAGCAAGCTAATCCTGTAAGAGCTGCCTGCTGCCCGCCACGCTCCCTCCCTGCCATGGGCTTAGAGGACTGTCCTTGGAGTCCCAAGGAGCCCCAGCCCCTGCCACTGCCCCAGCGGCCTCTTTAAATCCTGGTGGCTTCTGGAGGGCATGGTGTTTAGGAGGATTTGCTCCCTGAGTGGATTGGCCTCTTTGAGGGCCCCTGTCCTAGGCGGAGGTGAACTGAGTGCTGCGCGCCAGCTGTGCCGTCCAGTCAGAGGCCCCAGGCCCCAGGCCCTCCCTCCCCGCCTCGCCTCGGGTCCCCGCAGCCCAGGCGTGGCCCCCTTGTCTGCTTCAGCCAGAGCAGCCCTGCCTCTGCTCTGCGGGTGAGAACAGAGACCTTGGTGCTCTAAGCGACCTGGAAGAGGCGCCCTTCTGAGACTGTGTCCCTGCTGCTCCCCACTTTTGCCTCTCCAGCCAGCTTTTCCTTCAGCTGGGACGCACCCCCCTTCTCCTTTCCACCGGAAGTCCCTCCTGACAGCGGCAGGAGCTCAGACGCGGCTCTCCGCTCTCGCTCGATTTCGGCATTGCTCTCATCCCAACGGCTCTCACGCTGACCCGCCCCCAAGGCCCAGCTGCCGCTTTCACTTCTGTCTCCTGAGACCCCGGGGGAAGTAGGGTGGGGAGATGGAAGGTGACACACTAACCGTCACAACCCCAACGGTTCCCGCCTCTCCCCACAGGACTTCTGATGGCCAGGGGCCCCTGTCCACCTCTGGTGTAGATGACTACAAGGGCCTAGGTGGTAGTGGAAGAATTGGTGACGGCTCGAGGGATGGGGCTAGATAGCAGGGAGGGCTTCCCAGGCCAGGAGACCCGTGGGGCTCGCTGTTGCAGAGGTGTGGCCGGACTGCAGGTGCTGTAACTGGACAGATGGAGGTCAGAGTTCGGGGGGGGGCTGGGTGTCTGCCAGCCCCATTGGTCGATCACACTGCCTGGGGCTCCGTGTCCCCCTGGCTGTCACTAACTCCCCATGCTTGCTTGGGTGGTTTCCCACAAAGCCCTTGAGACTACTTTGAGTCCAGGCTCAGCCCTGAGAGGTCCTTTCTCACATAGTGTGACCTCTAACCTTTTTTTCTGAGGCAGGGTCTTGAGGTGTAGTCCAGGCTGCCCTTGAACTGGGTATAGCCCAGGCTGGCCTCAAACTTCTGCTTCTCCTGGGGCAGCCTCCTGAGTGCTAGAGTGATAGACTTGTGCCCCCACACCTGGTTGATGTCTATCTAAAGGCATCTTTTTTTTTTTTTTTTTGTGCTAGGGATCGAACTCAGGACCTTCCACTTGCGAGGCAGGCAGTGGAACCACTGAGCTGAATCCTGGCCCTGTTGACATCTATCTAATTGCTGTAATAGGCCATCCTCTCCACTGTCGCAGGTGGGGTCTAGACACAGGATGAAGTGGAAGTAAAGGACAGCTGTCCCCTCCCATGGCAGCTCCCCCATCCTGGGGGCCACGTGGGAGTGTGTCAAGTTCTTTTAAGCTCAGTCCTTGCTTGGGCAGCAGTAGAGCACAAAGGGGGACTGAGAGCTCTAGTGTGCCATTTTGTTTTTGTTTTTTGTTTTTTTGGTACCGGGGATCGAACTCAGGTCTTTGCGCTTGCAAGGCAGGCGGTGAAACCACTGAGCTAAATCCCCAGCAAATTTGGGGGGAAGGTTTTTTTTCTGGTACCAGGGATGGAACTCAGGACCTGCGCTTGCAAGTCCAGCGCTGGAACCACTGAGCTAAATCCTCAGCCCCTGGGACTGAGACCTCTAGACCAGGTTGGTGCGTGCATTTATACACTCAAGAATGTTTTCAGGAAGAGAAAGATGGACCCAGGGTGCCAGGAGCTTTACAGGGACCCCTGGGTGCCATGAGATGCTGGGTGGGCACCCCTGTCCTGGGATGGAACCATGAGCTCGAGAAGCACGCAAATCCCCGTGCAGATGCACGGTCCTGCATGACTGGTGCTCTGGCACCGGGTTGAGTTTTGGAACTGGCCCCACCGGTGACGTGACTGACTGGGGACCCGAGCCCTGGTCTGGTAGGCACCACGGGCATGCAAGGCCATTGGGGCACCTCGCCACTGCGTGAGTGCCTGCCCTAATGACCCCCAGCCTTGGCCCGGTCGGCTGAGGGGGCTACTGTTGAGAGAGCCCCTCTTCCTGGTCAGCCCACGCCTCCTGCTCCAGCCTCCACCCACCTCCCCTCTCCACCTGGGCACCCCGCTGGCCCTTCCTTTGGGCCTCTCCAGAGAGCACAGGAGTGGAATGCCCCGGCTAAAAGGGTACCCTGTGCGGCATCCATCCCCGGGCCCGTGGACCAGCCATGGGCTGAAGCCTGAGAGGCAGTGACTAATTGAAGGTCATGCAGTGAGTTAGAGCATGAGAAGAGACTAGAGCCCAGGCCTCCAGAATCCGTGTTTCTCCAGGCTGTTCATTGCCCTGCCTCAACTCACCCTTTTCTGCTGGGATCAATCTCCTGCTGCCTCGGCTGCTCCCGAGGTCAGCCTGGGTGGCTCTGGGAACTTCCTGGGGTGGGGTCGCTGGGAGCCCACCCAAAGGCCGGGAGGGGAAGCCCTGGGCTGGGGTGGGAGGTGCTGGCACCACCTCCATGGGCGCTCCACACAGCTGCTGCAGGAAGGATGAGAGCTAGACTGCAGGAAGGACAAGCCGGACAGGGAGGAGGTTTGGGAGACAGACCTGCACCAAGAACAGGATGACCCATCTCAGGAGGACTGCCCGGGAGGGCGGAGAGACGGGAAGCCTGGGCAGGGCAGGGCAGGGAGAGGCGTCCAGGGAAGCTGGGGAAGGCTTGGGCCCTGCTCCCCACCCAGGGCCCCTCAAGTGGGTTCCTGTCTGGCACACAGAGGCTGCAGTGGCTGCCCCCTTGGTTCCTGGGTTTCCTGGGGCCTGAGAGCACCCCTGCCCCAGGCCTGCTCTCTTGACTGACCCCTAGCCTGCCCGCCCCAGGTCCCCTGGCGGTGAGTTAAAATTAGCTCAGTGCCTAGGCTAAAAATAGCCCCTGCCCAGCCCCGGGGCTGCTGGGCTGGGGGAAGGGAAGGTGGTGGGAACCAGGTTTTGGGTAGTGAGCCTGCCAGGCAGAACCTGCCTTCGCCACCGAACCCTGGAACTCCGGGGTGAAGGGGCTGAGGTGGGAGTGGGTGAGAATGGAGCCAAAGAGGACGACAGAGGGGCCCAGGAGGGCGCCTGCGGGAGAGGCCGTGAGAATGGGGCTGAGTGGGACAGGGAGAGGCAGTGTCGGGCCGTGAAAGAGACAGCGTCCACTTCCTTTGAGGAAGGACCTGCCCTGGGAACCTCAGGAAGATGCCCGAGCCCTGGGGGCGCTGGCTCCCTCCCCGCTTCTCCCAGAGGTCCTTAGCCTGTGTCTGTCCCGGGAGGCCCCAGGCTGAGTGGGAGAATGACCGGAAAGGTTCCAGAGAGGAATTGGGGCAGGCCTGGTCCTAGGTGTGCACCTGCACCCCTGCCAGGCCGGCCTCCCCTTGGGAAGCTCCTCGCCAGGGCCACCTCTGTGGGCCCTTGCCCCCGCTCATCTGCCTCCTGGCTGGACTGCAAGTTCTCAGAGGGCAGGGATGGTGCCTGGCACCCGGTGCCGGTCCCGAGCCAGGCCTACGAGTGGTTGCCGAGCCTGCCTGTCCCCACGTCTCTAGGTCTTTGTCTGGGCTCCGCCTGCTCCCCCTGCTCAGATGCCCTCTCCCTTTCTGTCCCACGCTGCCTCCTGACCTCACTGCCTCTCTGTCTCCTTTCTTGTGTGTGTGTCTGTGTCCCCCTCCCGTGTCTGCCTCACCCACGCCTCCCTCCCTCATTAGTGAGCAGGCTGCTTGAGGCCGCCTGACTGTGGGGGTGACAGGTGGATTGGATTGTCACCCCCCCTCCCCCAGCGCCTGCTGCTTATTTCATGCCCTGCAGCCCAGCCACAGGGAAGGGGCGGGAGGAGGGATGACAGCTGTCTCCAGCGCCTCCTGTCTTCCCTGCAGTCCACAGCCTGCAGCCCAGAGCAGCCTGGGAGGGAAGGATGGAGGCCGCCTAATGAGAGCGCCCTCCTCACTGGGAAGAGCAGTGGAGACCTTTGCTCTGTGATGCAGGGTGCCCACAGCCTCTCTGGGCATCTGCTCCGTGTGACCCACACTGGTGGTAGAGCTTTGGAAATGGGTGCCCTGCAGTTCCTCTGCATGTCCCAGCCCCTGTGACAGGGCCAGTAGGGCTGGGCAGCCGTGAGGGAGAAGCCGAGATATGGATGGAGCTGGCTGCTGGAAAGCAGACCTCTTGCAGGCCTCAGGAAGGACAGCCCTCCTCAGCCTGCTGCAGCTGCAGCTCCAGGGGGCTGCCCTGACTGCCCCCCACAGCCCAGGCCACCCCACACAGGAACTGAGATAGCATCATTCTGAAACCTGAGAGTGGTTTGAATATTGCTCAGGTACCAAGAGGTGTTACACTGGGGAGGCCAGGGCCCTTCCCTCTCTCTTGCCCCCTCCAAACTATTCCCCCTTTGGGTTCCTTTTGCATTTCATTTGTACTTGATTTGCATATAAACAACCCACAGTTCCTATTGGGTCTGTATCCCAGTTTGGAAAATGGCTGCTTGTGGGGACCTTCTGGATTCCCTGCATGCCCTGGTGTCCTGCTGGCCCACCTGGTCCTGCTCCTGCCTGCCCCTTCTCTTGTTTGCAAGACTTCCCTGGAGCTGCCCTTCCGCTCAGACTTGGGCCCAACCCTCTCCCCTTGCTCCTCCTGCACCTCCATCAGAAAGGCCTGCTACCCTGCCCGGCCCAGGAGTCCTGTCCTGGCCAGCTCTGCCCTGTCCAGGACCCTGCGGGGGTTACTTGTGTGGCATGGGGATGGTGCAGCTGAAGGAGTCACGGCTGTGGCCTGAGGTTGGGATGAAGCAGGCCCTGCAGCCATCCTCCCAAGAGCAGAAGGTGTCTGTCTCAGGCTCAGAGTCCTCCCAAGCCAAGGGCCAGGTCCTGGAGAGGAGGGGAGGAATGGGCCGGGCCAGGCTGGGATGGACGCACATCTGGAGAACAGACGCCCAGGCCTCCGGCTCCTGGCAGCTGGGCAGGTAATTAGACAGAGGGCTAATTGAGGAGGCCCAGGTGTTCATTAAAATCTCCCTGATGAGGTAGGAGGGAAGCTTGGACAGGGTAGGCCTCCACACCTTGGACGGGGTCAGTTTAGGGTCCTTGGGGCCATCTGGACTTCAGCTGCCCTTCCTCCAGAGTCATGGTTGAGTTCATGTTCCTGTCCCAGGGCTGCAAAGGACCTGCAGCACTGTGGAATGGACAGCAGAGGGGAGAGAGGCAGTGTGGACTGAGGCTGCTGTGGTGGGTAGGGTTCTCTGGTGGTGTTCGCACAGGGTGGGGGCAGCAGTGGGGAAGGGGCCTTGGGAAGCATGGAATTATACAAAGTGCTTTGGGCTCCCTTGGAGAAAGTGGGGATGGATGGGGCCCTGACTTCCCTCTACCAGAGGACACTCAGTGGGTCTCTGTGGCTTCCCTGCCTTCTCAGCCCTGATCCCTCTCGCATCCCAGCTTCCCCAGCATGAGGCGGGGGTGGGGGGGGCGGTGTAGGAGATCAGCCAGGGAGCTGGTTGCCAGGCGACAGTTGCCTAAGCAACTCCATCCTCTCCATCTCCATGTGCTCAGGGCCGCTCCTTAGAAGACTTTAGAATCTCACCCTCTGCACCAGCCAAGCCGAGGGCGGGGAGGGTTGGGGATGGGAGGGCAGGTGGTGGGAGGGTGGGGGTGTCCAGACAGACGAGCTTCAAGGGCAGCTGGAAGAGGAAGGGCTACGGCGACCCAGGACAGAGACGAGCTGGCACTGCAGCAGGACCAACACAGGTCAGACTGTAGGAGGGACTCCTCCTCACTGGGGTCCGAACAGTGAGACAGTCTTTTTTCTACAGACAGCCCTTGAGCCGTCAGAGGATGGACTAAGTAGTCCATGCCCTCATGAAGCTTCAGTCTCATAGGGGAGCAAGGCGTTAAGTAGAAGCACAGAAATGTAATTATTTACATTGTAAATGCTAGAAAGATCACAAGGTGGCTTTTTGAGTGTCCCGAGGACAAGGAGTGGGTCCTTTCCCAGCGTCCTGACCGTAAGGGATCGAGGTTCACTCGGCAGGCCTGCTTCTGAACAGAGCCTCTCAGCCCTTCCAGAGAGCCCAGGCTGGAGGACCCGGATGAGAAGCCACCTGGTCCTGGTATCCTGGCCTTGAGTGCCCTGCCAGCCCCACCGCATCACAGTCCATGAACTTCACTGAGACGCGGGGACCGACGTCCTGTGCCTGGCATCTTTGCAGAGCAGTTTGGCAAAGATGGGGTCACGGGCAAGGAATGGGGCGGCTGGCACTGGTTCTGGGCCGAGATGTGTGCTGGGCTGCTCACTCGGGGCTGCTGTGTGCAGGGGCTGGAGGAGGCGAGGGCCACGGCCCACCTGGAGGACGAGGGTGCTGGGTTTGTCCCCAGCAGAGCAGATGGGAGAGGGTCTTTGGAGGAGGCACAGGAGTGTCCTGTCCTCTGCGGCTCCGGCTCCCTGTGCAGAGCTCCAGCTGGGCGGCGAGACCTGGGGTCGGTCTTGGGCTGGGTGAGTGGGCAGGGTCGTCGAGCTGCCAGTTCCACACTCGCGTCCTTCCCTTGCCCTCTTTCCTCGATGGCCAGGATTTGGGGCTGACTTCAGCACCTCCTGTGGCACTTGGGGGCTATGTGGATGGGGCTGGGAAGGCTCCAGGAGGCTCAGGAGCGTGGCGGTGTGTGGGGTGTTCTCCGTCACCTCCACCTTGGGTGGCTCCCCCAGCTGGGAGAGCAGGGGACAGGCCCCTCCTCCTGCACTCTGTGGTAGGGTCTTTGGGCAGGGGCTCTGTGGAGGGGCAGCTCAAGGTTGGAGCCGGACCTTTCTGTTCCACACTCCTTACAGGACCCATGTAGAGTGGCTTCGCTGTGATGCACACCTGTAATCTCAGCTACTCAGGAGGCTGTGGCAGGAGGATCACAGGTTTGAGGCCAACCTGGGCAACTTAGTGAGACCACGTCTCAAAGTTAAATGATAAAAAGGGCTGATAATGTAGCTTGGTGGTAAGATGTTTGCTTAGCTTGCACGAGGCACTGGGTTCACTCCCTAGGACCACAGAAAGGTGGTGGGGGTGGTCGTGTCCTCCTCTTCATTTCCCAGGAAGCTCCATCCTTGATGCAGGGACTCCTGGAATGACAGGGCTGAAGTGGCCTTCAGGTCATCTTCATCCTGCCCTGGGCCTCGCTGGTCCCAGAGGCTGTGCAGCCTGTGTGCCCCTGCCCCACCTGAGTGTGCCCCTTCCCTGGCTCGACCCCTGGGGTTGTGCAGGGCCAGGTTGTGCTCCTATGAACACTGGTTCTGTGGGACCCACTGGGTGGTGTGTGCCTGTCCCCGTGCAGGGCCTTGCCAGTGCACCAGGGGCTGCTCGAGAAGCTCCGCTCAGTCAGCCTGGGCTCCAGACCCGGCCTAGGCCTCGAGAGCGGGTGGGGCCATGGGGAACTGCGCCCTTTTTTGTACTGGTAATGTTAGTGCTGTGCCCTGCTTGTGTGCTCTAGTAGCAGAATTGAGTAGTTGCAGTACAAAGTGTAGCCTGCACAGCCCAAAATGTTTTGTTTGGTCCTTTACAGGAAAAATTTGCCAGGGTTAGGGGTGGCTGGTGGTAGAGCCCATGCCCAATATGCGTGAAGCCCCAGCACCACAAAGAAAAAAGTTGCCTATCCCTGATCTAGGAGCAGCTTCTTGTTTATTTGTTTGCTTGTTTAAGCACCTGAGCCCTTTCTTCAAATAAATTTTAGGCCAAAGGCTGCTAAGTAAACAAGATGTTGCGGAGAGCACTGGTTGAAGGGAGATGGGGTCTTTTTTGTTTGTTTTTTTGAGATAGAGTCTCACTATATGATTCAGGCTGGCCTTGAATTCTCTACATAGGCCAGGGCGGCCTCAAACTCACAGCAGTCCTCCTGCTTCAGCCTCCTAAGTGCTGGGATTATAGGCCATCACACCCAGCGAGATAGAGGTCTTGTAGCTCCAGGCCCTGGGCTCTGAGCTGGTGTGGGCCACTGCTAGGGTCCTCATCCGGTGTGTCCTTGAGCTAGGGCACCAGAGACCCCTGTCCTGGCACCAGGCATCCTGGGCGGACGTTGACCCAGGATGCTTGCCACACCAGACCAGAGTGTGGGAACCACTGGCCTGGGCCAGAGGGGCAACTGGGGAGCCCCAGCAGGCTCCAGAGAGAAGGGGCGGGGCATTCCCTAGCAGCCAGACCCCGGAAGCCCAGAACCCCGTGTCCTCCGTCTGGCTTAGCGCCTGAGTGCTCTGCATGGCCTTGCCCAGGCGGCCATCACAGCCTGGCTGAGACGCCAGCCTCTCTCAGGGTGCTGTGAGTCTGGCTCATGTCCCCAGGGCCTGAAAAGCTGGGTGCCAGGCCCTCGACAGCCCCTCATTACCCTTCTGTCCAGGAGGCTGTACAGAGACGTCCCGCAGACCATGAACTGAGTGTGGGGCCTGGACGTTCATGAGCACAGTGTGAGGTACACCAAGACCGCCACCCTACAGCCCTCCCTCCCCGCACTGAGGACCTCTGGAGAAGATGGGGAGGAAAAAGATTCAGATCCAGCGAATCACCGATGAGCGGAACCGACAGGTAAGGGGGTCCTAGGGCTGCAGAGTGGTGAGGACAGGGCTCCTGGGGGAGGAGGCGCTCTGGAGGCTGACAGAGAGGAGTCTGAGCTGGGAGCAGGGCAGCCGCCTTCCTTCCCTGTGTCCCAGGACTGGGGCCTCTGTTGCCCCGGAGCTGCGCCTGGGGTGTCCTGGTCCTGGAGTGGGTCCTCCCCTCCCCTCCCCTCCCCTCCCCTCGCCTCGCCCCAGCTCTCTTGCCTTTCCCCTGCCTGCTCTCGCCCCAGCACAGAGGTGTGCAGAGCTGGCCGTCTCCACGCTTCCCTCCCAGGAGCTGGCTCTGGCTGTCTTGGCCATGTGCCGGCCAGGAGCCCCTGGGGATGAGGGCTCTGAGGCTCGTGGGCAAGCCCTGAGAGCCAGACCTGGCTGCCCACTGCCTCCTGCAGGTGACCTTCACCAAGCGGAAGTTTGGGCTGATGAAGAAGGCGTATGAGCTGAGCGTGCTGTGTGACTGCGAGATCGCACTCATCATCTTCAACCACTCCAACAAGCTGTTCCAGTACGCCAGCACCGACATGGACAAGGTGCTGCTCAAGTACACCGAGTACAACGAGCCGCACGAGAGCCGCACCAATGCCGACATCATCGAGGTGGGCCTCCTGGCTGCCTCCTCACCCAGCTGGGGCGCGGGGGACCTGTGTCCGGCAGTGCCAGGGCCGCCCAGCCCCCGGGGGTCCTTCCCCTCTGCCAGGACACCCCGCTGTCGGCTCCCAGGTGCCCCTTGCTACCTCTCTCCTTTCTGCGTCTTTTGGTCTGCTCCTGCCTCAGACTCTTCTGGTTTTCGTCTCCCTCTGTTTCCCTCTTTCCTGCTCTGTCTCTCTCTCCCTCTCTGTGGGACCCATGACTGTATTTTTTGTTTCAAAGCGAGCTGACATTGCGAACTGTTGAAGGACACAAGCTTTGGAACTCGGCTCTGGCCATTCCTGGCCATGTGGTGCTGGGCAGGTGTTTGGCCACCCTGAGCCGTGGTGTCCCCTTCCATAAAACGGGGTCAGTGCCTGCTCTGAAGGGCACACGAGGGAGGCACGAGGTGGCCCAGCTCCTGCATCTCACTCTGAGGTGCAGCTTGGGGACAGAACTTGTGCGGACGAAGAGGGGGCCTGGGAAGCCGTGGGCCTGCTGGTTGGAGATTTGAGGGAAATTAGGAAACAAAGCAAATCTCTCTGGGGTCTGGAGCATAGAGTGCCGCCCTGGGTCGCAGCAGATGTCTTTGCTTTCCTACCTCTCTTCTCTGTCGTGCTCTGCCTGTCCCTGTTTGTCTCTCCTCGTCCCTCGGGGGTCCTTGTGATGGGATGGGCAGAGCCCAACAACCCAAAGAGCCTCCCCAGCCCCTCGTGCGGCCGGTGTGTCCTGTGGAGCCCTCTGCTGCCCTCTGCTGAGCCCCTCCCCGGTCACTGTCCGGTACCTTGCGCTCTCCAGGGCTGGCTCCCCTCCCCTTGGCCCTGGGCTCTCGCACCCCTGCACCCAGGAGGGGCCAGGGCAGGGGCAGGGAGACCCTCACTGGCTGATGGTGGTGGTGCGGTTGCAGACCCTGAGGAAGAAGGGCTTCAACGGCTGCGACAGCCCGGAGCCAGACGGGGAGGACTCGCTGGAGCAGAGCCCCCTGCTGGAGGACAAGTACCGGCGCGCCAGCGAGGAGCTGGACGGGCTCTTCCGGCGCTACGGGGTGAGCCCACTCACTGCCTCTCTTGGCCCCGGCCCTCCCCCAGGCGCTGCACAAGAAGCACAGGGAGTGTGAGAGTCCTGAGGTGGACGAGGTGTTTGCCCTGACCCCCCAGACGGAAGAGAAATATAAAAAGATAGACGAGGAGTTTGATAAAATGATGCAGAGTTATAGACTGGCCGTGAGTAGTCGTGTGGAGGGCGCCTCCGTGCTGCATGGTGTGGCTTTGCGCCCCGCCTGCCCTGCTGCCTCTGAGGTGGGTCGCTCTGAGCGTGCTGCGGCTGGGAGTGGCCTCCGAGGACCTGCGATCCCTGCCGATCCCTGCCGAGAGACTCATCTCAGTGCAGCAGGAGTGGAGAGGTGGTGTCCCCCCCCCCCCCCAGCAGGAAGTGTGTAGTGATATTAGATGGCCTCAGAGGACAGGAAGGTGGAGTGGGCTCTAGCGAAGTCACCCTGGAAGAGGACCTGCCTGAGGCTGAGCTTCCTTTAGAGGGGCAGAGGGAGAGGACCGAGCTCCCCTACAGCTCTCCGAGGCTGGTGGGCGGGCCACTGCAGGCAGAGCCGGCCGGCCGACACAGGCCTTAACAGCTGTGTGTGTGAACTCTGTCCGCACTCAGCCTCTAACCCGCTCGCTCGGTGTGTCCTGCCTGGCTGAGGACTAACCTGGCTCGGGGTGTCTCTGGCTCTGCTGCAGCAAACAGATCCTCGTTCTTAGCTCTGGGCCAGAGCTGGATCCCAAAACGGCCCCCTAATGTTGTTCTTTGGTGGGACTGGCAAGCAGAGCTGTACGAGGGCCTAGGGCAGACAGCTCAGGCTGCTGGCCCTGGGATGCACAGCCGGAACCCCAAAGAACCCTGCCTGCCCTCCAGGGCAGGATGGGTCTGGGCAGGGGGACCTGGCCTGACTCCGCCCCTCTGTCTTTCTGTCTAGTCAGCTGTCCCGGCCCCCAACTTTGCCATGCCTGTCACGGTGCCCGTGTCCAGTCAGAGCTCTCTGCAGTTCAGCAATCCCAGCAGCTCCCTGGTCACCCCTTCCCTGGTGACGTCCTCCCTCACAGACCCGAGGCTCCTATCCCCCCAGCAGCCAGCACTACAGAGGAACAGTGTGTCTCCAGGCCTGCCCCAGCGGCCGGCTAGTGCAGGTGAGTGGGCTGCTGGAGTGGAGGGGAGCCAGGACTCCATCTTGCATAGCGGGCCACCCACTGCTGGGCTCCCACACTTTTGGGCCTAGGTCTCGGTCTCCCCGCCTCCTGTTCTGTCCCCAGGACTCACTTGGGAAGGTGGGGTGTCTTCAGCTCATGACCTTCTGCTTTTCCCCAGGGGCCATGCTGGGGGGCGACCTCACCAACGCTAACGGAGCCTGCCCCAGCCCTGTGGGTGAGTGCAGCTGCCCTTCTGCCTGGTGGACCTAGAGTAGAGGAGAGGACGATCCCAGCGCCCAGCCCATGGGCATCAGAATCCCTCAGCCCAGGCTCAGCGTGTGTGGCAGCGGTTGGTGTGGATGCTCAGCACCGATCTTGGTGAGGGCCAGCCAGGCAGGCTGTGAGAGCAGACAGCTCCTCTGGTTGGAGTAGTAGATCTGGATGCTTCCCGTTGAGTAGAGCTGCCTGGCTGGGGGCTGGGGAATGAGAACACTTAGAGCGGCAGTGGTGAGCCTTTTAGAGCCTCAGTGATCACAAAAATCCTGCTCAACTGGAAGCATCCAGATCCACTAGTGTCCTGTGCATCTCGCAGGGTGATGTGAGGGTTAAATGAGGTAATACGTGTGAAAGGACTGCGGACGTTGTATAGTGTGAAGCAGATGTGAAAGATAGTTACCGTTCCCGCTGTTCCTAATCTGCGTGGTGACTGTGTCACCCATTCCCCAGGGCCAGCGCGCCGGCAGCACCAGCGAGTGGCCCCTCTCCTGCAGGCCGACCAGGTCCCAGGGTCCCTGCTCGCTCAGCCCAGGGCATGGTCCGAGTGGCCCGGCTGGGCCCTGGTGACTGGGTCCAGTCTTCCACCCCTTCCCGCCCAGTCCTGCTGCATCCTGTCAGCGCAGGTTGTGGGATCTGAGGTGAAGGAGAGCGAGGCTGGGCCTGGGCCTGAGGCCCCGCGGGGTTGCTCTGGAGCCCGAGCCCTCTGCCTCAGCGCTTCCCCAACCCCTCTCCCTTTCTCTCTCTGTCTCGCTCTCTCTGTCTCTCTCTGTGTCTCTCTGTGTCTCTCTGTGTCTCTCTGTCTCTCTTTCTCTCTCTCTCCCTCTCTCCGTCTCTCTCTGTCTCTCTCTCCGTCTCTCTCTGTCTCTCTCTCGGTCTCTCTCTGTCTCTCTGTCTCTCAGTCTCTCTCTGTCTCTCTCTCTCTCTCTGTCTCTTTCTCTCTCTCTGTCTCTTTCTCTCTGTCTCTCTGTCTCTCTCTTTGTGTCTCTCTTTGTGTCTCTCTCTGTGTCTCTCTCTGTCTCTCTCTCTCTGTCTCTCTCTCTCTCTCTCTCTCTCTCTCTCTCTCTCTCTCTCTCTCTCTCGGGCCCTGGAAGCAAACCCAGAGGTGTGGGAGCAGAGGTTTTCTCTCTTGAGCCCAAGACAGGAGAGGGCTTTAGGTGACGTCAGATTGCTCAGCGCCTGCAGGGGCACTGTGGCGTGAGATGTCCTGGGTGCCATAGGTGTTGACACAGGGACTTAACAGGGCTGAGGGGCGGCCCACACTTTCCCTCCCCTCATCTCCTTCTTTCTCCAGGGAATGGCTACGTTAGTGCCCGGGCTTCCCCAGGCCTCCTCCCTGTGGCCAACGGCAGCAGCCTGAACAAGGTCATCCCTGCCAAGTCTCCGCCTCCGCCCACCCACAGTGCCCCGCTCGGAGCCCCCAGCCGCAAGCCGGACCTGAGGGTCATCACCTCCCAGGGCGGAAAGGGGCTAATGCACCACTTGGTGAGTGGGGGTCTGGGCCTGCGCTCGGGAGCAGAGGGGGGAGGAGGAGGAGGAGCAGGCCTCGGGGAGGGATGAAACTGCCTGTGGGACCGGAAACCGAGCCTGCCTAGAGGCTGGAGCACAGCAGTCCTGACTGGCACTAGCTCAGGGCTAGAGAGCGCAGGTGGGGAGACCGTGTTGTGCTGGGAGGTGGGGCGGCTGCACTGAGGGGACGCGGGGTGACGTGTCTTCCCCGGGGAGGGGCGGTGGCTGCTGGCAGTCACTGGCCAGGGAGCGCACCTGCTCGGGCAGAGGCTGGGCAGTGGCCGGCCGAGGGTAGAGAGAGGCCGGAGGCTGAGCCGCCCCTTGGTTTTATTTCTGCTCCCAGACTGAGGACCACTTAGATCTGGTAAGTGAGGCTGTGACACTTGCTGTGCCCGTGACTCCCGGCTCAGCCGCTGCCCGCCGTCCCCCGGCATGGCACGTGTGTCCTCCTGTCCTGCCTGTGTGTGGCGTGTGCTGTGTGGACTTGGGTGTTTCTAGCTGTGCTCATGCTGGGGTGCCTGGGGGGTGAGGACTGAACATGCATGCCGTGTCCTGTGTGCACGTGGGTGCATCCACTCACGCATGTGTGCGCGCGTGTGTGCAGAGGGGAGTAAAGCATCCCCAGGCCTCAGAAGCCCCAGGCCTGATGCCGGGGCTAGGCCTTGGGATCCAGCAGCCTCCCAGCTCCGTGGAGGCCCACTCTGCCCTCGTGGAAGCCAGAGCAGGGACTTCCTCTGAAGGGATGCCAGCCTGACAGTAACAGCTTTGCGGGGAGCTGAGGCCCAGGCCAAGGCTGGAGCTCCCTCCGTCCCCGTCTCTTTTGCACATGCATGCACACTCTGCTCAGCTGGAAATGGGGCAGGGCCTCTGTCCTCCCAGCTCCCTGACGGGAGGCCAGAGAGGCTGGAAAAGGCAGGCTGTCTTTGGCGGCCAACACGGTGGCAGTTTCGGCCCCAGCGTGGAGTTGGAATAAACAAGTGACTCAGCAGCAGATGGAGCTGACAGCCCCACACACGTGTGTGCACACACGCAGACACGCCAGGCCGCACGGTCCCCCCCCAGACACCAGCGCACACTCCAGGGGCGTGTGCTGCTGTGCCATGATGCAGGGTGGACTCCGGGGCCTGGCCAGACGGGGAGGGCGTGGCTCCCTCTACCCCCTGCCCAGGAGCTCGGGTCCAGCGTGCCACCTTTCTCTCTGCATGTTTAGGCGCCAAGGAGCCTGTGCGAGCACTTTTCCGTGGTCTCAGCATCTCCGAGTGCGCAGCCAGTGTGTGTGTCCACAGGGCCTTCTCCCAGCCTTGGGATCCGGGGCCTGCAGCCTGGCCTTGGCAGGGAGGGCCTGCCCATGGATGGCAGCCCCCGTCTGTGCTCTCCTGACAGACTATTTCCTCCTGCAGAACAATGCCCAGCGCCTTGGGGTCTCCCAGTCTACCCACTCGCTCACCACCCCTGTGGTTTCCGTGGCAACACCGAGTTTACTCAGCCAGGGCCTCCCCTTCTCCTCCATGCCCACTGCCTACAACACAGGTGAGTACACTTGGGCTGGAGCAGGCGAGGGGGTAAGAGGGGAGCGCCAGAAACACTGGGGGTGCCGAGTTTGAGGAAGGCCATGGATTTGGGGAAGTCTCCGTCTGCTTATAGTTGCTAGACAAAACATGCACTTTGGGGCTGGGGCTGTAGCTCAGTGGTGCCATGCCAGCCTTGCAAGTGCAAGGTCCTGAGTTCGATCCCCGGTACTAAAGAAAAAAAAAATGTTCTGTTTTAGTTATAGTCTAAAGACATTTTTCTGCTAAAGCATGTACCAAAGACACTTCTGCTAAAAATACTGTGCATTGTTTTATCTGAAACTCCGACTTCCGAGGCCCTCTTTATCTCTAACATAGAGCTGAGTGGAGGGGAAGGGAAGGAGGTAGGCACAGCGGTGTTTCAGACTGCCAAGCCCCATGCCGGGTGCGGAGAATGGGTGGGCAGACATAGTGCCGAGAGGCTTTGTGGAGGAAAACGGAGGCACGAGGGGAGGGGAGGCAGGCTGAGGAGGCCTGAGCAGCAGCGTGGTCGGGTGGATTTGCCAGCCTTCTGGGCGAGGACAGGACGGGGAAGGGGGACTCCCTCCTGTTGGCTCAGTGGGGGAGCCATGAAGGGGAGGCAGAAGAACACTGGTGAAGGTTGAGGAGGTGGAGCTGAAGGAGGGGAGGTGCTTGAGGACTGAAAGAGGCCTCTGGGTAGAATCCAGACAGGACGTCCAGTGTCCAGGCTGTCCTGAGTCCCCAAGGGTGTCCTGGCTGTCACCCACTCACCCTGCATCTGCTGGAACAGCCTGTCGCACCTCAGGCAGGCTGCTGTCAGGAAGGACTCCCCCAAGGGAGGCCCGTTGCTTGGTGTCACAGACCCGACCTGGCTGGAGAAGCTGGGTCTCAGCGCGGAGGGGTCTCTGCTTCCCCCTGGCTCTCTCCCATGAGTGGCTGGGGTTAAGGCTGTGCCTGTAACAAAAGTGGGCTGGACCAGGGGACTCCACACTGCTGCCATCATGGCCCCATCCCAGCACTGAAGCACATGAGGTGCCAGGCACCAGTGCAGACTGCAAGGCCGCCTCTTCCCTCCCTCCCAGCCCTGTGTGGTGCGGGCCTCTCTGGTGACAGGCTAGGGAGCTGGAGGACCCAATTCACGATGGGGCGCTGGGCTGCGGCGTGAAGGCCCATGAGCCACTGTCCCTAGACTGTGCATACCCATTCCCGTCTAAGTCTCCAGCCTCAGCATGGCAGAAGGAGCCGAGGCCCAAGGTTTGGGGGCTCCCAATGCCAGGCCAGGTGGGACGGTTGGAGGACCGAAACCCAAACCACTTGTTAGAAGCTGTAGTGACGTGGGCGTCCACCATGGTAGGTTTCCGTGGTCTTCAGGTCCTGCAGCCTGTGAAGCTGGTTGCCGTTGGACCTGACACAGGCGCTCAGTGGGCCAGCCCTCGGAACTCTTCTCACACCCGCTCAGGAGGGCCCCGGGGTGGACGGCAGGTGTTTCAGGTGGCCCTAGGTGTATAAACAAGCCCAGTGAGCCCGTTGCTGTTTATGTCCTGGCTTCCGTTCAAGTTCCGGCTGGGGTGATCTGGCTGCAGTGGTCTCTTGGGCAAGAGGTGGACACTGGCTACACAGGTTGGCAGTGGTGGCTCTGAGGCAGGCTTGGGGGCCCACACTCCCAGCCCCCAGGAGCCAAGCTTCCTCCTGGTAGACTCCGCCTGAGTCTGGTGGGCAGAGGCGGGACAGAGTTGGGTCTGTGTGTCCAGCCCTGAGCTGCCTCAGCATGGTCCGTCCTGGGCCTGGCTTCTTTGTTTGCACACAAGTGTTAGAAGGGCTCAGTCCTGGGCCTGTTCTTGACCTTGCTCTGCTTCTTAAATATAAGCATCTCAGACCTAACAGCCAATGGCAGGAAGCCAGTTGCAAGCATGGGCCACCTCTGGAATGAGGTGGAGAGGTCACCTAGGGTCCTGGGCTCCTTCAGTCCTGCCACTGGCTCGCTGTGTGACTTGGGCATCCTCACTCCAGCGGCTGCAGTTTCCTTGTCAGGAAAGCATTAGGAGGAGAATGGGAGCCAAGGTGCTTGGCATGGAGCTCCCTGTCCTGCCAGCAGCTGTGCCGTGGGGAGGACCTGGCCCTGCCTCCCTAGAGCAGAGTAAGCAGCTGGCCCCAAGTTGTGTGATGCTGTGCGTGTTCCTCCTGTCTTCCCTGTGTGGACAGCGGGCAGGAGCCCACGCCCCCTGACAAGCAGCAGCATGGTGTAGGTGGGGTGCCTGGCTGTGCCCCTTCCCAGCATGCCCTCTGCTGCCACAGAGAAGCTTCTTGTGGTCCTCGGGGAAGATGTTTTCAACACTGCCCCAAACCCGATGCGCCCGACAGCACCATGGAGCTGTGCCTGCTGTGGCTCTGCCGTGGCAGTGCAGACATTACAGCGTCCTTCCTGGGTAGACAGTTTAGAGAGGAACAAATGCCCTCCAGGGGCATCGCCAGGACCTCAGTTTGTGGAGCCTCAGTCTGGACCCACGAAGCGCTGTGTCCTCGCACCTGTGGCTACAGCGCCTCATGCCCCTCACTTAGGTTATGAATGCTCAGCAGACACTTGGGGATGGTAGTTGCAGAGTGGCTCCCTGGACCCCCTTGCCTGTTGGCCCCTAGGCTCTCACTGCCTCAGAAAGACTCGGCAGGTGGAGGGATGACAGACATGCTTAGACCTTCCCTGCTGTCCTTTTCACTCCATCTTCTTTTTCATAATTGTCATTATATTTTCGGGGTGTTTTATTTTGTTTAGACAGGTCTTACCATGTAGTTTAGGGTGGCCTTGAACTCACTGTGTAGCCCAGGCTGACCTCAAACTCTTGGAAATCCTCTTGCCTCAGCCTCCCAAGGGCTGGGATCACAGATGTGCACCACCACGCCCGGCAATAATTGTTAAAAGTTCAACACTTTTAAAAGCCACCTCTCTTCATCCTGTTTAAAAACAACAAACAAAAACAGTACCTCCTATTACCATGTCTTGCATTTTTCTGAGTGCCATCTTCACTGAATTTTCATGGGTTTCTTGAATTCCTCACGTGTTGCAGAACACCACCTGTCCCGTCCCCTCCGTGGCCCGCCCGAGGCTCCCTCTGCAGGTTCCTCCTCGCCTTCTCCCGCTGCAGATTACCAGCTGACCAGTGCAGAGCTCTCCTCCTTGCCGGCCTTCAGCTCGCCGGGGGGGCTGTCCCTAGGCAGCGTCACCGCCTGGCAGCAGCCACAGGCACAGCCACAGCCACAGGCACAGCCGCAGCCGCAGCCGCAGCCGCCGCCGCCTCAGCAGCAACCCCACCTGGTCCCCGTGTCTCTTGGCAACCTCATGTGAGTCCTGGGGAGGCCCGTGGGCACTTGGTGGGTGCGGGGAGGAGGGCGCAGGAGACTGTTGGTGCTGAGCCCGTCCAGCCCAGGTGCGGGGTGGGGACAGCGGCAGGCCAGAACTGACGCCGCCCTTTCTCTTCTCCCCTCCTCGGCCCCTCTGCCCGCGTGCCTCCCTCGGCCCGTACCCCGCTGTCTGTTCTCTTACTCTGCGGGCTCGCCTCACTTTCCTTTCTGTCCCCCACGCCCTGTCCCGTTGGCTGCGTCCAGCCCAGGCAGCCCCTTGCCCCACGTGGGTGCTGCCCTCACCGTCAGCACCCACCCCCACATCAGCATCAAGTCAGAACCGGTGTCCCCCGGCCGCGAGCGCAGCCCTGCGCCTCCCCCACCGGCAGCCGTGTTCCCCGCTGCCCGCCCGGAGCCCGTCGATGGTCTCAGCAGCCCTGCAGGAGGACCCTACGAGCCGGGGGACCGGGATGACGGCCGGGGGGACTTCGGGCCCACGCTGGGCCTGCTGCGCCCGGCCCCGGAAGCGGAGGCCGAGGGCTCTGCTGTGAAGAGGATGCGGCTGGACACCTGGGTACTGTAGCGCCCCCGGCCGCCTGTGCCCCACCTGTCTGCCTCCTGAGAGGCCTGAGGCCGCTGGCCCTCCCCGGCCCTTTGTCAGCTCACCAGAGACCTGCCTGCCCCGGCACGGGTCTGCCCAGTGCCCCACGGCTGGCCACCCCAGCCCTGGCCCGCGGGAGAGGGGAGCGGGTGCCTGGCGGCTGGGCCCTCACACCCCTCCTCGGTCTCCTCTCTTCACAGACATTAAAGTGACGTTCCCACCCCCCAGCCTCCCTGATGAAGAGCTGACAATCTCACCGCCCACCCCTGTCCTGGGCTCCTCCCGCTCGACCCCCACTTCCTTTCTTGTGCTCCGTGTCCTGTTGATGGTTACATTTGTGTATAATTATTATTATATTATTATTATTATTATATTTTTTTTAATTTGGATTCTCGCTTTGGAGAGAGGGATGCTCCCATCCCCTCTCACCTCCGCCGTGTTCAGTGGTGGAGGCTCTTTTTGCGGGAAGGGGGGGGACACTTTGCACGTTGTACACATATGCTGCAGGAAGGGGCGGGCCTTAGGGAAGGGCGGTGCCGGCCTTGCATGCAGAGCCCTCCCGCCCCGTCTCCCAGACAGAGGGAAAGAACCAAAAACTACCAAGCAACAAAAACCCCTCCAGTAGACTGAAACCCCAAAGGTGGCTGATGGACAGTCAGTATTCAAGGGAAGCCAGAGGGCAGAGGGTCTCCCGGCAGGGAGCACGGCTCTGTGTGCGCTGCACCCCGAGGTGTGTGGGTGCTGGCTGAGCTTCCGGGCTGGGGAAGCTGCCTGGGAATAGAGGCGGGGGCAGGGGTGTGAGGCGGCCTTTCTGGAAGCACATTTGGGGGAAGACGGGGTGGCAGGAGGACAGCAGAAGGGCTGGTGAGGGTGAGTCAGGCCCCTCCGTCCCTAGCTTCTCTAGGACGCAGTGCAATAGTGACCAGCCCTGTCAAGCTGGCCCTGTGCGGAGCTGGGGAGGAGTCAGGGAGGCATCAGGGTGGCACTCCTTGGGCACGGCAGCAGATGTGGAGGGGGCTCCTGGCCTTGCATGCTCCCACCCCACCCGGGAGTGGCCGTCTGCTCCTGAGCCCCTGCTCTGGCTCCCTCACTGTCTGCTACCTCCTGTCCCTCGCCTGAGGCCGCATCCCACCGCCCCTCTTGGCTACTGTAATTGTAAATAGTGACCTTTGGAAAACATTAGCGGTGTAACAGTCCAGGAAACTGTTTTTTGTTGTTGTTGTTGTATTGATATGAAATGAGATTCTATTTTTGTCAAAGTATATTGTAATAATAATGACTCAAACAGGCCCGTACTGTACAGACAAGATTCTTCTGCTGTTGTTCTTCCTCCCTCCCCTCCCCTCTGCTGCCCTCACTGTGGGGAGCCCAGGGCCTGAGCAGTCAGGGCATGGGTCCATGACCTGGGCTGGGTCTGAGACCACCCTGGAGGGGCAGAACCCCAGTGTGCTCCCACCCCTACCCAGCCCGAGGGGCCAGTGCCCCGCACTCCTCCTGTTGGCAGGCAGTTAGGCCAGGCTCCGGGGCGGCAGGGGGTTGCCAGCCACTGACCATCCTCACAGTATTCTGGCACTAGACACGGAACGAGCCAGAGGCAGAGAGGCGTGTGGCCATGTGTGCCTGGCGTGTTCGAGAGGGCCTCTGGCGTTTCTGAGTCTCAGCGTTCCTTTGTATTTGTGTGAGTGTGTGCGCGTGTGCACGGTGTACCTCTGTGTGCCTCTGAGGCCAGCAGGGTGGATTTGTGAATCTCCGTGGGACTGGAGCTCTCCATGCATCTCCCTCTGTCTGTGTGGCTGGGTGTGTTTCCAGCGCCTGCCCTGGCTTCCAGCTGTGTGTCCCTCACTCCTCTGTTCCTGCCCTTGGCCCTGCTTCCCCTGCAGTCAGAGGGCGCTGGCAGTCGCCCCCTTTGCTTCTCCCTGCACCCCTCTTGCCAGGGCTGCCTTCCTCTGGGACCATGGCCTCCCCACCCCACACACGTGCCCCCAGATCCCCGTGCCTGACAGTGCCCTTTCCCGGAGCCCCCACCCGTCCTGCTTTCCGAGCAAAACTGATTCCTCTTCTTCCTGAGGCTTTCTTCTTCCGCCTCAGCCCGCCAGCCAACCTCCCTTACTGCCTCAGACTTGATGGGCCACCCAGCAGGGATGTCAAATGTCAGATGTCGGGCCTTTCTGCCTTTTCCGCAGGTTGCTAGGGCCAGTTCAGGAATTGGGCTTGGTGAGGGTGTGAAAGCAAGCAGTGGGCCTGGCACAGAGGCGCTCCGCGTGCCGGGTGACTAAGTGTAGGTGCTCGCCGGTGTTGAGTGACGCCTCCTCCTCTCGGGCTCTCCCTCCTTCCCCATCTTCCCGCTCACCTGTCTGGCAGGACTTGGCCACCAGGACCCACGGTGCAATATTCGCCAGCTTTGCCCTCTGCTCAGAAGGGCGGGCCTGGCTTCTGATCACCTTGTGTGGATGTGTGTGTGTCCTTTCTCCTCCATCCCTGGCAGCAGGGAGTGGTCTGTGAGTGAATACGGGACTTTTCTGCAGCTCAGCACCCCAGGGTTTCTCTTGGGGCCTGCGGCACCTGGCTAGCCCAGACCTCAAGCGAGGACTTCCTTTATTCTTCTTCTCACAAGCCAAATTTGTCTCCACCCACTCCCTCTGAATGACTGGGCAGTCGCCAAAGTAACCACTGGAGTCATCTGATGCCCCTGCCCTCCCTGGTTCCCACAGTGTTCGGGGACAGTGGGGAGAGGCCTGCTGCCTCCGTGGGACACACACTTCCCTCCCCCACAGTGCAGCAGACTGACCCAGGCCCCCCACCTGGCCCTCCCCCCTCGGACAGGAAGGAAGTAATGCACCTTCTTTTGCTGATTATTTATTTGTTTGGAGAGACAGAAATGATGTAAAAGTGTATCTAGAAATATCTATATCTCTATATATTTTTAACTGACTATTTGGAATCCCAGGAGGTGGGGGAGCTAGGCTTTTGTGGAGGGGAGACCTGGAGCCCAGGAATTTTTGATCTCCCCTCTTTGGCCTTGCCCCACCCCTAAATTGTTGGTAGGACTGGGATTTGTATGGGGGCAGGAGGCTGGGAGGCCTGTGGAGAATCTGGATTCTCTGCTGTCCCCATCCAAGTCCCAGAGGAAGGGAGGGAGGGAGGGAGGGGGCGGGATGAGGGAGGGGCGGGCAGGCTGAGGCGGTGACCACCCCAAGCCCGACAATCACCCACACTCCCGGGGCGCCTGGGTCCTGGGGAGGGCGAGTCCAAGTGTGTGGCTGTTGATTTGTTTTAAATATTTCCTTTTGTGCTGTATGGTGATGCTTTCTTAGTATTCTACACAATAAGAAAAGGCAAAGTCCTCGAGATTCTTAATGAGTTTTGTTTGAAAACTCTTTCACTATATTTGTTGTAAAGAGGTTTACTATTAAAAGAAAAGAACACACGTTTCTGATACTTTGGTGTGGGCTTTGGTTTCTTTGGTGGGTCAAGGAGGGAAGGGAAGGACGGGAGTGAAGGAAGGATGGGAGTGGCCTGCCCAGATGTGGCTGGGCTCCGCCCTGCAGGGAGGGTGGTGGTCAGCGATGGGCTCCTGTGTCCAAGTGCTTTAGGGGTCTCTGCCAGAGGCTCTGTAGAAGACACCCCTGCACTGAGAAGTTGTCCAGTTAGAAGCCCCAGGAGGGTGTGGGCATGATGGTACACACCTGTATCCCAGCATTCTGTGAGGCTGAGGCAGGAGGATGTCAAGTTCAAGCCCAGCCTGGAGAATTCAGTGATTCAGTGAGACCTTGTCTCAGGATAAAAATAAATAAATAGGGCTGGGGATTTAGCTCAGTGGTTTCACCGCCTCCTGTGCAAGCGCAAGGACCTGAGTTTGATCCCCGGTACCAGAATTAATTAATTAATGATGGGGGATATAACTACTAGCAGGGTTTGGCCATGGCCCTGCACCGACCATTTCAGGCCCTACAAAGGCAAAGCAAGGACCCGTGTATGACAGCCAAGGCTGGCGTGCAAATGGACGGTAGGTCCACCCTGTAGGCTCAAGGCTGGCCTGTTGCACATCTTGTCTGCTGCAGGTGCACAGGGCAGGGGAGTCACAGGGTCCTCATGCCCTGGGCTTCCTCCTCTGAAAAATGCCACCGTCTGTGTTGGCTCTGCCGTCTCACAAGACCACCGTGCTTCAGCCCAGGCCAGGCAAAGCCTCCACCTCTCCCTGCCTGCCATTCCTGTCATCTTGTCTCCAGCCAGTGCGAGTAGCAGCTGCTGTGTGGGACCAGTGATGAAGGCGGAAGTGATGGCAACAGTAATCAGGCTTCCACCTCTGTTTCATCATTTGCCCTGGGGAAAGCAGGTGCCATGTTGTGAACAGCCCTATGGAGAGGCCCACATGGCAAGAACAGAGGCATCCTGCCGGCTGCCATTTGAGTGAGGTCATCTTGTCCTCCATCCTTGAGAGTTCCCAAGGTTCCCTATTCCACTGCCCTGTCCTGATGACCCTTCCCACTCAGACACAGCCTGACGCCCCCTCACACCATCGCCCTCTGGGCTTGGTACAGAGATCTCCAAGATGAGGTGGGTGTGGTGGCGCATGCCTGTGATCCCCACAGTCTGGAAAGCTAAGGCATGAGGATTGCAAATTTGAACCCAGCTGATCAATTTCTCAAAATGCTGTTTCCAATAAAAAAGGGGTGGGGCAGTGTGGGGACATAGCTCTGGGTGAAGGCCCTGGGTTCAATCCCCAGGACCACAGAGAGAAATTTCTCTAGATTTGGCATGATCCAGAAACAAGTTGAGCTTCACTGCTCTCGGGAAAGCACAAGCCTTTGGCTCGGCTCCCAGGCCTTCGGAGAGCCACCTCTTCCAGGCTTAGCCCATGCTGTTTCCTAGGCCTCCCTTGGATGCTGGGCAAGCTGCAGCAGCCACTCCGTGCCTTGACAATCCCTTGTCTGCTCATGTCACCCTTCTATTTGAAATGCTACAAGCATTTGTTTTCTATGTATACATTTATTTGTTTTTGCAGGGTTGGGGATTAAACCCAAGGCCCCATGCATACTGCACACATACTGTAGCACTAAGCTACACCCCAAACTTGTAAAAAAAAAAATTGAGACAGGATCCCACTAAATTGCTCAAGTACCCCTTGAATTTGTGATCCTCCTGCCTCAGCCTCTGCAGTAATTGGGATTACAGGATTCCCCCACCACACCTAGTGCAACAAACATTTATTAAGCACCAATTCTGGGTGATACATTATGTGAGGCATTAGGCTATGGTGACAAGGGAACCAGGGGGCTTCTGAGGTGACAGAAGAGGCACACCCAGGCCAAACTAGTGAGAACGGGAGGCTTCCTAGTGGAAGCCTTTGAGCTGGATTTTAAGACACATAGAAGTCCCTGGGCAAATGAAGGCAAAGAAGGCATCCCTTGAACACTAACAGCATGTCAGGTATGGACAGAGAAGGGGCCTTTAGGAAACGATATGCTGTGACCCAGATAAAGCCACACTTACAGCTGAGACAGAGGCAGAGGCCTTGTGTGAAAGACCTTGATCACCAAGGCTTGGACGAGACTCTGCCAAAGATGTTCAGTCATCCACAGATTTTAAGTAGGGAGGCTGGGCCATGGCTCAGTGGTGAAACACTTGCCTCACACAAGAGGCCTAGTTGGGTCCCCAGCCCCAGGCACACATAGAGACAGTTCAGAGAGCTGCTGCAGGTAAGGGTTCCTCCTCAGGAATGCTGAAAGTCAGCGGGAGGAATGCGGCTTTGGGCCAAGTAGGCCAGTCAGGGTCTTCTACAAACAGGAGTAAGAAGAAATAAGAATAGGGGAGGCAGGACAGAGGAATGGAGGTGGAGAGGATGAATTTAGATTTTTAAGAAGTACCTACTTTTGGGCCGGGGATTTAGCTCAGTGGTTCCGGCACCTGCCTCACAAACGAAAGGCCCTGAGTTCGATCCCTGGTACCAAAAAAAAAAAAAAACCACACACACAGAAGTAGCTACTTCTGCTATTTGTCAAAGACATGAAAATAGATGTTTATGAAATAAACACACATGTAAACATCACATTCTCTCTGGTGTGAGAAACTAAAAGTGAAAATAAGGACCAAAAAGAATAATAAATATTGTGAAATAGAAATTGTTTAAAATTATACAGAATGTGAGACACTTTGTCAATATCTTAAATGTTTTATGCAAAATAAAAGGTATACTATTATTAGGAAATGAGCTGATAGATTAGTAAAATATATTCTTTTAAGATCATAATACACAGTGTATTTACCATGGTTATTCTCTAATCTTGTTATGAAAAAATTTTTTTCTTTTTTTTTTTAATCGAACTCAGGACCTTGGGCTTTCGAGGCGGGTAGTGGAACCACTGAGCTAAATCCCCGGCCCTGTTTTGTTTTTGAGACAGGGTCTATGTAACCCAGGCTGCTCTTGGACTTGTGTCGATCCTCCTGTCTCAGCCTCCTGAGTGCTGGGATTACAGGTATGTACCACCGTGCCCGGCTTGTAGCTCACCCCTATTTCCATCTTTAAATCCCTTCCTATCATTTGAGGTTTCGCTCCTATAATTTTCTATCTGTTAAACTTTCTCTCCACAGTGCTGCCCAGCTGGGTGTGATTGCCCCCAAGTGTCTTAGGAAAGAATCTGCCCTTTCTTTATAACAGCTACTGTGTTTTATTCTACCTGGAAATGTTATATAATAGTTTCTATTTTCTCTCTACAACTGGACTGAAGGTTCCTTTTTTTTTTTTTTTTTTTTTCCTGGTGGTGGTACTAGGGATTGAATCCAGGGCCTTCAAACCGACCCAAGGCAGGCGCTGCGCCACTGAGCTACACCCGCGGCCCCTGAAGGTTTCTGATAAAATGCGCTGCCTCATCCGATTGTCTGGCTCAGAGCCTAGTACACCCGGTGTGTTCAGGGTGGCCAAAATGTGATAATGCGTGTGAAAGTGCACTGTGTAAACCATGAACTACCACAAATCCAAGAAAGCTGCTTAAAACTTTTTCAAAGGCGTGGTGATTTTTCGCAGCTTCTGTCTACTTTCCAGCTGCAGGACCAGCAGGAAGAAACGCAGGCTAGAATGGGGTGAAGGGCCCTTTTCCAGGGCCCAAGCTATGAATCCAGAGAAGGGTTAGAGGCCCCTGGGCTCCTACCCCAAAGAGGTGGCTCTGGAGGAAGCACAGGGTGGCACCCGATTGTGCCGGGCAGGGCCAGGGTGGCCAGGCCAGTTCTCCACAGCAGGAGCTCTTCTGACTCACCCTCGGGTCCCATGGGCTGAGTAACTTTCCAGCTCCGAGACTGTGGATACTTGTTTCAGGAACAGCGGACGCAGAAGGGACACAGGGCGACCCCACCCCAGGCTCCAGAGTGGCTCTTACTGGGGCCAAGATCCGGCTATCTGTGTGTAGCCTTAAATCACTACGTGTCCTTGGCCGGCCAAGGGCGCGTCCAGTCCGCTGCCCTCTTTCACAGCTGGCTAACCAGACCCAAAAGGAGGTTGCTTGTCGAAGCTCACAAGCCTCCTGCCGCTTCTTTCCACCCTGACTCCTGATGTCCGGTTCCGAGCAGCCAGGGCCCAGGATTTCGCGCCTCCCGCCGGCCGAGCCACGCCGACCCCTTCGCTTGAGCCCGCGCCCCGTCGCAAGTGGCCGCCCACTGCCCTCCGCTGCCTGCGGCTGCGCTTGGCCGCCGCGTGCCCAGGACACGCCCCGACACTGACGCCCACGCGGGTCACCAGCCCGGGCTACTCCCGCAAGGAGGCCAGGGCGGGCCCAAGGGGCGGGGCCGGGCTCGGAGAGAACATCGCCATCTAAGGCGAAGGGCGGGAGGACGGCAGCCGCTCGTCGTCACTCTGCACACCGGAAGCCCCCGCGCGCCAGCTCCTCGGCTGGGCCTCAGCCCGGCTGAACGCCGCGCCGACCTTCCTCACCCAGCCCTCACGCTCCCCTCCCCACCACTGCAGGGCAGGGCGGCGATGGCTGGGCAGTGGGGCTAGCCCACACCCGAAGCTTGCGGCCTGCTGCCAAGCAGCACCGACCGCCCAAGGCGCTGGGCCCCACTCGGCCGTAAGCGCGGACAAAGCCCCCAAGCTGCTCCCAGCGTCCCTCTACTCGCCATTGGGGGGAGTGGCCCCTCGGGCTCACCCCATTGGTTTTCCCAGTGATAGATCGGGCCACCAGCCAACTGCAATTCAGGTAGGACACATGCGTACACAAGAGTTAGTGCCCTTGTGAGAAAAGCCTAACCCAAGGAACTGATTTAGGGCCGGTCTCCGGGGCTGCGAGGCAGAGGTGCGCATGCGTGAATCTCGTGTTCCCGCGGCCTGCTACCCCAGAGGATGTCACCGCCCTTTGTCTTCGTGGTGGTGTCCCCGGACCTCTGGTCCTCGTCAGCGCCACATTTGGCCCAGCTGCCGCGGAGATGCGGAAGAAGCCGAGCATCTCGGCCCCTACCCTCGGGGGCGACGCGACTGTCCCCAGACACAGCCTGTGAGGCCGTGCCCTTCGTCTGTGATATCCGTTCCCCGGGGTTTCTCATCCTCCACGTGGCATCGGACACGGGGAGGCTGAGGCCTGGGAGGTGGCATTCAAGGACACGGCGCGTGTGTGGCCTGCAGCCCATGTCCCCCAGGCTATGTCTTGGGGTGGCGACGCTGACCCTAAGGGAAGGCACAGGCCTGGATTAGCCAGAAAGCATGTGGCTCATATACCTAAAAGCATTCCAGAGCAGGAGCGATCGCTCTGTTCCTGTGATCTGAGGCGGCTGCGGGATGGCGGTGCAGGCTGCCAGTCCCAGCACTCCAGGAGGCTGAGGCAGGAGGATTACAGTGAGTTCGAGGCCATCCTGGGCTACATAGTGAGACCCTGTCTCAAAATAAATAAATAGAAAAACAAAAAGAAGAAAGAGAAACTTCTTTTTAATTTTTTTAGTTTTTATTTTTGGTACTAGGGATCAAACTCGGGACCTTGCGCTTTTGAGGCAAGCGGCGGCACCACTGAGCTAAATCCCTGGCCCCAGAAAGATAAACTTGAAAGACCAAAAGAAGGATAAAGAGAGTTACCTTGGAGAGAGATTGGGGTGGGCTAGGAAGGAACAGAGCCTTTCCTAGAGGGGGCGCCTTACCTGTTTGTCTCGGAGTCTGTCCCAGCCCTTCCTGGCCCCTCCTGCCCCTGCCTTCAGCCTCCTGTTGGTGGCACCTCCCCTGCAGTCTGAGAACACACCCGTCCCTCCATACCCTAAAACTGCTTTCTTATCCGACCGCCCTGCCCTGCTCCGACTGCGTCAAGCTCTCACTGAGAAGTCAAGCATTCAGCACCCAACTAAAAAGCGTTCGGTGTTCTACTGAGTCAAAGGGATGGAGGTACACATCATCAAACCTGTTGAAAGACCAAAGACCTGTGGCCAGAGACGGGCTTGTGGGAACCCCAGGAGAGTCCTGTCAGGGAGGAGTGCTATGGGTGGGAAGGGCGGGCCAAGGTGCTGTGTGGAGTTTAGATCACACCCCGAGAGGTTGTTCTTCAGGAGAAGACCTCAGGGCTGTCTCTGCCCTCTCTTCCTTTCCGGGTGGTGTCGTCCGACACTGCCCGATGTGGAGTTGCCCTCTATCCATGTCTGCAGCTGGATCCATCCTGATCTTCAGCCTGTGTCCAGGCACACATGTAACACGCCCACAGTTTCTCGGGCCAAGTGCAACAGGAATGCACCACCTTTAGCCCTGAAAACATGAATTTCTTCTCTATCCTTTTCCTAGCTGCTGGTCACACTGCTGTCCCAGCTGCTCAAGCCGAATTCGTGTTGCTCTCCCTCCCCTCAGTGTGGCCTTGAGAAGAACAGGAACATACTTCTATTTTAGGAATTGTGCTCCCCTTTTCACTTACTAATAATGCCTTGATCATTTTATGACTTTTTCTAGCCAGCCATGGTAGCACGTGCCTGTAATCCCATCACTTGGGAGGCTGAGGCAGAAGAATCACCACAAGTTTGAGGTCAGCCTAAACTACATAGCAAGGCCCTTTCTCAAAAGAACAAGAGGGCAGGGGATTTAGCTCAGTGGTTCCACCAGCCTCACAAGCCCAAGGTCCCTAGTCTGATCCCCTGTACCAAAAAAAAAGAACGACAACAAAGACTTCTTCTACATTTTAGTTTCTGCACGGTCATTTTCTGTTCCCTTACTCTGTTCTACTCCCTTAGTGAAAGTTTGGTTTGTTTCCCTGCTTTTACTACTGGAATAACACTGCACATATGTATGTATCTTTTGTCTGCTTAGATTGAATACTTAGAACTGAGCACGGAGGATGGAGAAGAGCACAGACTTGAAAAGATGTAGTATTAGTATATGGCCAGGTTGGCCTTCCAGAAAAATGATATCCGCAGTCTGTAGCACTGTGCTTTGTTGATATTGAATATTGTTGTTTTTAACTTTCGCCAATTTACTAGACTAAATCAGACCCTCCGACTCTCAGCCCTGTCTGTCCCCTCCATCCTCCTTGGTCCCTTCAGAATGACAGCACAGCTGCCCCGGGACGAACAGCCACCTTGAAAGGCAGAGAGGGCCGCAGCCCAGTCTCCTCTGGAGGCAATTCCAGTGTCTGCTTATTACACCTTGAAGCTGGCTTTGCTGTGGTCACTCGCTGTGGTTTCTGTGAGACTTCCTAGTCATCTCAGCTCTTTGGGATTTTCCCCATTAACCCTTTCCTAGATTCCTGTTTCTCCTCCCTTGTTCAGGTCAATGTCCCAAAAGCACTTTTGTTCATCCCTTCTCCCCTAGAAGCTTTGTCTTACTTCAGCACTTCCCTCTGCCAAGGAATGCACTTGACTCTTTTCTAAACTGAGCATGGTGGTGCATGCCTATAATCCCAGCACTATGGGAAGCTGAGGCAGGAGGATCTCGAGTTCCAGGCTGGCCTGGTCTACATAGTCAGACTGTCTTGAAAAAAAAAGTCTACTCACAAATGCAAGTCCCGAGTTCAATCCCTGGTACCCCAAAAAAGTGTCTATTGCTCTCATTTGCCTCTCGGGCCCCTTAAATTGTGGATCTGCCCCTGCCTCCCGCTTGGAGCTCCTGCTCCTCCCAGTTGCTGACTCCACCCTTCTCCTCTCCTTGAGCACTTGTGACCTGTGTGTCCCCTCCATGGGTCGGGTCCACAGTCGTCTGTCTGGTTTCTCGTAGACTCCTGTGGGTTCAGTGGTTTCTGTTACACTGAGGGTTCAGAGCCCTCTCTCTTGGTTGCAGACCGGATTATTTAGATGCCTGATGGACAGCTCGACCTGGAGGTGAGTTCCTAAATTCCCCAAGTCCTAAAGTGAATCCGTTAGGCAGCTACACACACTTGTGTGCATATACACGCACACTCACACATGCACACAGAGGACAAGAAGACCTGCTCCTCCCGCCCTCTCCGGGCTGCCGGTTTCATCTCTGTAGTTCTCGTCTTTGTGCTCAATGCCACTGCATTCACACTGTGCCTTATACATATACAGTGGTTGGAGTCGACTTAAGAGTGAACAATGCCAAAGCACCATAAATACTATCTGCTGTGAATCAGGGCCTCCTGTGTGCCGGGAGCTGTGCACATGAAGCCAGATTCATCTTCCCACAGTAATCATGTGAGGCTGGTTTACTAGCCCCATTTCCATACATGAGGAAGCCACTAGGAAGCGGCAGTGCTTGGTAGGCCTTGTGGTGTTTTGTGCAGTGTTTCGCTGCCTGGTCCCTTACTTCTCCCAGGAACACATCCGGCCACTCCCTGGCCACCTGTTCTTCTATGGTTCACCACGGCGTCCTCCCTCATCTGCCTGCCACCAGCCCCTTCGGTCAGCTGCACTCTCCTCGTACCTGGAATTAACAAACCTTCTCCACTGTCATTGCCAGACTTCATTAGAAGCATAGTTTATTTTTGTGGGGTTTTTTTTTTTGGTACTGGGCATCAAACTCGGGACCTTGTGCTTGTGAGGAGGCAGCCAAACCACTGAGCTAAATCCCCAGCGCTTGTTTTTGCTTTTGACGTAGGGCCTCACTGTGTAGCCCAGGCTGGCCTCAGACTCTCAGTGGGCCTCCTGTGCCAGCCTCCCGAGTGCTAAGATCATGAACCTGCGCCCCACACCCAGCTATGAAAGCACAGCTTTAAATACCCCTCCTAGCTCTAGGAACCCCAAATGGCTCCTATTGCTGAACGAGGTTCTAATCCTTCGGTTTAGCATCCAAGGTGCTCGCTCACCATCTTTTCGGCCTAGGCTGGGATGTAGCTCAGTGGTAGAGTGCCTGCCCAGCACCCACAAAGTCCTGGGCTGGATTCCCAGGACCGTGTGTGTGTGTGTGTGTGTGTGTGTGTGTGTATGTGTGTGTGTGTGTGGTGTTCCATCCTACCGGCTTTGTGCACCTTATATTCCATCTAGCTGAGACCTGAATCTTCCACACACTCTATACTTCCTACTGTGATCTACTGCCCACCCCCACCTTTTTATTTCCAGTGCTGGAGATCGAACCCAGGACATTGTGCTGGTGAGGCAAGCGCTCTATTAGTGACCCACATCCCCTTAGTTTTTATTTTTATTTTGAGACAAGTTCTCACTACATTGATCAGCCTGGCTTCCAACTTGCAATCCTCCTGCTTCACCCAAGTAGCTGGGGTTACAAGTGTGTGCCAAGCCTGGGTATTGCTTCCCTCTTTGATTCCTTTTCTTCTCCTCCTACCTCCCTAGTTCAGACGTCTATTGAAATCCTACCCAGGCATCAAGTCCAGTTCAGATGCCACAGGTCTCACCTTTCCATAAAACCCTGTTGAATCCTCTAAGGCAGCCATCCCCCACCCTTTTGGCGCCGGGCCCTGTTTCGTGGAAGACAGTTTCCCCACGGACTGGGGGCCAGGGAGGTTTCAGGATGGTTCGTACATGTGCAGTTTGCAGTGGGGCGCCTGCTCCTGAGAAGCTGAATCTGCGGATCTGAAGGAGGCGGAGCCCAGGGAATGAGAGCCGGGGAGTGGCTGGCTGTATACAGGCACTTCCCTCGCTGAGCAGAAACCTCAGCTAGTGAGCGCAGCTGCTGTAAACTTACTGCCGTATTGTGTCCTGGCACAATATTCCAACGCCCACCCTTAGTATTTTTGCCTTTATTATATTTTTCCTCCTCTCTGAGTTTTGTTTTGTTTTGTTGGAGACAGGGTCTCGCCATTTAGTTCAGGCTGTCCTTGAACTCTCTATGTAGCCCAGGCTGGGCTCAAACTCACGGCGATCCTCCTGCCTCAGCCTCCTGAGCGCTGGGATTCCGGTGCATTCTGACGTAAATTAACACAGTGGTTTCTGTCCTCAGTGCTGGGCGAGGAGAAGCAGAGTTCCGGCTGTGAGGTCGGGCGGGGTCTGGCTCAAGCCCTGCCCGGCCCTCCCAGTCACTCATTGTGTGACTCAGCCTTGTTGCTTGGCCTCCCCGAGTCTCTTCGCTGGTGCTCTGTAGAGCTGTGAGGATTGAATAGAAAGCAAGGAAAGAGCTAGAAAGGACGCCTGGCAAAGACGAAGACTTAAGGGTTACTAGGTGCTGTCACCATCACAGACATAAAGAAAATACATGCACATTGTGTTTTGTGCATTAATGCGCGAGGTGAGCGTGTCAGCCTCTCTGGGATCCGTGCAGACGGAAGGACTCGGCTTTCAGGCCCCGCCCCACCCGCCCGCTCCGAGCGGAGGAGCTGGCGCCGCAGCCCGGCGCGGCCACCAGGGGGCGCACGCACCGGGGGCGCACGCACCGGAGGCGCAGACAAGGCGCGGTCCGGCCGGGCTGGGTCTCCGGGCCAGCCCCAGACCCCGCCCTAAAGGACCGGCCGAGGGTCGGGGGACACTGTCAGGGGCTGTGAACGTGACTCCGACCCCCGAGGGCTCCTCGCTGTAAAGCGGCGCCCATTTGTTGGGTCTCACACGGAGTCTTCCTCCTCGCTTAAACCTCTGGGCTTTTCTTTTTGAGGGGAGGTGTTGAAGTGGTCACTGGGGATTGAACCTAGGGCCTCCATACCGAGCTACCCCCCAGCACCCCTTTCCCTTCACATTTTGCGACGAGGTCTCACTCAGTTCCCCAGGCGGGGCTCCAGGTTGCGATGGACTCTCCTGTCTCGGCCTCGCAGAGCACGGGCAGCACGGCCGGGCGCCGCACGCAGGGCTCCTGCCACCTCCTGACCCCGCTCAGGCTGGAAACGCTGCTGGACAGGGGCTACAGAGCGCCTCATCTCTGCCGAAGACCAAGGGGGTTCGGCTCTGAGCTGAGCGAGAAGAGCTGAAAGAGGGGGCGTCAGGGCGTGGTCTGGAGCAGCGGGGATCGCTCGCTGGCCGGAGGGAGGGTCACCAGGAGAGAAAGAAAGGTGAATGAATGAATGAGTGAATGAATGAAATACGGGCCCCACTTGGGGGCCACTAGGTGGCAGCACAAGGCAACAAACCGGAGCAGGGACCCGGAGGGAAAGAGCCCGCGCCGCCTGTGCGCCTGAGTGCGGCCGCGCTCGCTCTGTCTGAGTTTTTCTTTCCAGTGGAGACTCCAGGGCAGGCCAGGGAGGGAGAAACGGGGCCAAACGCATTCCGAGGGTTCCTTTCAGATTCCTCCCGGAACGGGAGCTCTCCAGCTCTCAAAACACACAAGAAGCTGGGCGTGAGGGTGCACAAGTGTAGTCCCGAACACCGGGGAGGCTGAGGCAGGAGGATTGCAAAATCAAGGCCAGCTTGGGCCACTTAACAAAAACAAAACAAACAGCTGGGGGGTGTAGCTCAGAGCCAAGGCCCCAGTACCAAATAAATACAGCCTGGGATGGAGTTCAACACTGCCTGGGTTCAGTCCTTAGTAACAACACACACACACACACACACACACACACACACACACGTGTATAAGAAAGAAAGACTGGAATGCTATGCAGGAAATCTGAATTAGGAGGTTTTCAGATACCGTTCCCCCTCCGGCAATCTAGACTGATTGGGAAAAGAACTGATGACAGGAGTTTGTTCGTTTTCTTTAATCAAACAATAGTAGAAGTTTGGGGAAGTTATTGCCTTACTCATTCTTCCCTTAGGGCACCCCAGAACAACTCCCTCCTCCCAATTCTTCAGAGAGAGAGAGAGAGAGAGAGAGAGAGAGAGAGGGAGGGAGAGAGAGAGAGAGGTTTGCAGGCTTTTTTTGCCCCCAGCCTGGGTGATTTAGTGACTTAGCTAAATTCTGTCTCAAAAAACAGAGCCATCGTGGTGATGAGACTTGTAATCCCACCACTGAGGAGCCGAGCCTGAGGCAGGAGGATCCTCAGGAGTTCAAGGTGTGAACTACATAGTGAGTTCAAGGCCAGCCTGAACTACAGACACAGCAAGACTCTGTCTCAAAAAAATCAATCAATCCATGGAGAAGGCTGGAGATGAGGCTCGATGCAAAGGCTCGGGCCCAGTCCCCGGTGTGGGGCTACTAATAGCCTCCAGGAGCTGATCATGACACTTGGCCTGCAGGCAGGAGGCTTCTGTATCCTATCCAGACCCAGCAGCAAGACGCTGAGTCTCCTTAGCTTCACCCTGGACAAAGATCCTTTGCTGGCTGCTTCAGCCCTGCGGCTGCACTGTTCCACTCCCCGCCCCCGTCCCCCGCCCAGTCCTCCCAGCTTCCTGAGCACCTCACTCCTTGGTTTGGCCTTTCCTGAAGGCCCAGGGCTCGGCAGCCTCCTCCGGATTTCCATAGGTTCTTCTCCAGCACCATTACAAACCTGCCCCTCTTCCACCCAGAGGCCATCCGGGAGTTAGAGGCAGATGGCTGGTCTCTGGGATTTTGTTTCATGTGTCCTCTCTTATGCAGACTTCCTCTTTTTCAGGAATCACTGGGTATCCCCGTGGCTGGCACTTTGGATGCGGTTTCAAGGAATCTCACTCCACCCTCACAAGGCTTGCCAGCTTTCCGGTCTGGATGTAACTCTGTCCCTCAAGAGCCGAGGACCACACGGGCTGCCCGCAGTTACATCCACTGGGGCTCAGAAGGAGCGTTTAGCCCCCATTTCAGGCCTTCAGATCTGCACACCCCCAGGAAGCCTCTCACCTTCTCTGCCCCCTCCCCCGGCCTGGCCCTGGCTCATCCTTCACCCAGTTCACAATGCCTCTCTGAGGAGACCGCTTCTGAGTCCTCACTACTCCAGCTACACTTGAGCTCTTTCTCTCGCTGTAGAATTTCTGTCTGTATTTATTTACTTTGAAACAGCATCCTGCTATGCAGTACAGGACAACCTTGAATTTGCTATGTAGCTACCGAGCCCAGCTGGCCTCAAACTTGTGACCCTCCTGTCTCACCCTCCCACATGCTGAGATTACAGGTGTGCACCATCATTCCTGGCTTATGCAATGATTTGTGTCCTTGTTCTCACTCAGGAACCAGGATATATGTCCCATTCCCTTTGATGTCCCTCACTGCCTTGTAGGGACATCCAGCAAACATTTGTCAAATGAACAAATCTGGTAACTGGGAAATTCATATTTCGTCTCCCAATGCAATGCTTTATACATCTCTGTTAAATTTCTCGGGCAAATCCTAGCCCATGACATGGAGCCTGTTCCAGGCTCTGTCTTCTATGGTGCTTTGCCTAAGCGCCAGGGGCTGTGTTCACTCGTTCAGGTTCACAGCACTCCTGTGAGCTGGGCTTGCTCTCTACAAAAGAGGAGACAGAGTGGCTGGGGGGACACCCAGGATCCCAGAGCTGTGGGGGTTCGCACAGAGGCTTCCCCTTCTGCCTCCAAGGCCTGGGCGGTTTCTGTCATCCTGTGCTGCCTTCCTAAAGCCAAACATGGTCCCTTCCTTCCGGCGCCAGTTGTTTCTGGGGCAGACACCCCCCACAGTGGCTTGGCTGAGTTGGGAGACTATTTCACCAGACTGTCCTGCAAAAGTGACACAGGTTGCCTGAGTCCCTTCAGATTCTTGAGCACGTTGGAAAGCAGCTAAGCTGGCCGAAGCTCAGTAGTAAGAGCACTGCCAAGCCTGCATAATGAATCCCCTCAGTTCCTCCAGTCTCCTGCCCCCAGAAAGAAGGAAGAAGAGAAGAGGACCAGGAGGGAGGAGAAGGAGGAGGAACAGAAGGAGGACAGAAAGTAGGAAGAGGAGGAGGCAAAGGAGAGGAGGAGGAGGAAGAGAAGAAAACAGCCGAGAACAGTGAGGGTTGCAGGGCAGAATGGGGGCGGGCGAGGGGGAGAGGACCGAGGCTGTGGGAAGAGGCTGGTTGTGCACGACTCTCTTCCTCCTGTTTCTTCAAAACTAGCTCTCACCTCCTCTAAGTCTCGGCTCAAACGCCACCTTTCACTCGCCACGGCGTTTTCTAGCATTTCACTTACTTATTCCCATGGCGGGCATCACTGTTTGAGTAGAAGGTGCACCTTCATTCCTGGGCGAGGCAGGGGAGCATCCGCACCCCAGTCCTGGCCCCCACTTCCCATGAGAGCCTGGCTCGGGGACACCTCCCCCCTGCACCCCCTTCCCATATGCTTTTATTTTTCTTCCCCATCTTTGAAGCCCCTTTTCACATCAACAGAGTAATAACAAGGGAACAAGTGTGAAAAGCCATAGCATAAATGACTTTTAGATGAAATCAAATCAGTGTTGATGTGGATTTTTGTGTCCTTTTTCCCACAGTTCTGCCAAGGGAGGAGGAAAGTTCGATTTCAAAAATTCTTTCCCAGCAGTCACAGGTGGGAGAAGCTAAAAGAGACTAGAAAGAGGCCAAAAGTGGGCTGGGGCTAAGGTGGCCCCGGGGCAGGGACAGCAGGGCGGAGGGCGCTGAACAGCTAGTCCTGTACCTCCACGGGGGGCTGAGCCCAGAGACCCCCAGCCCCGGGCCCGCCCCTCTCCCCAATTCCCAGCGTTGCAGGCTCAGGAGAAGAATGCAGGTCAGGGACATAAGTGACCTTTCACACCTCAGACAAGCTAAGTTTGTTTTCTCCCATTCTGTCCAGCCCGCAGCAGGAGGGAGGGGGAAATGGGCTGGGCCTTGTCGAACTTTCTCCGGCTACAATACCCAAGAGGAGTTGAAGCAGAGGGAGTAAAGGATCTATTTATTTTGGCTCAGGAGGGACAATGTAAGCAGATGGTCTTTGATGGGATTAGCCGAGTAATCTCTAAGACCCTGGTAAATTGGAAAATGATCCATTATATTCCTCAAACCTTTGGCGGCTTCAACTCCTGGGGAGGGAGGGGCAGGGCCCCGGGGCACCTTGTTAGAAGGGACCCCCCTCTGGGGCAGCCCAGTCCGGCACAGAGTTTGGGAAGAGGTTCGTTAGCCGCACCGGGCCAGCCCCTCTCCTGAGAGAGCGCAGAAGCAGGATTTCCCCCGGCTCCCTCAGATCCTCCTTTTACTCTTCCTCTCCCCCTCTTTTAGGCGTGTTGGGGTGTCCTTACCCTCCCAGCCAGCCACCCTTTCCATTCCCAGGATGTTCCGGAAACCTCTAGGGCGAGAAAGTTATGGGAAGAGCAGAAAATTCTTAGAATTCTGATTCTGTCCATCCCACTTCCCTCTCTATCCATTCCGCCCTCACTTCCCTCACTGGACCGCCTGGGCAACCTCCTCACTGTCCTGGGGCCCAAGGTCGGGGACTGAGATGGCTGCTGGGTGAGGGGCCTGGGCGGTGAAGCCGTGAGAAAGAGGGGAAGGAGATCAGGGGCCACTCTGCCCACCTTGGAGCTCACCTGCCTGCCAGGCCGGGGCCACCACGGATGGGCGGGACACGGGAAAGAACTGAGCAAGCCTGGGACGTCAGAAAGCTGGAGGATGGTTTTAGCAAGGGCTGGTTTTTGCCTGAAGTCACCCAGTTTAGTAAATGACAGTCAGGACTGAAACTCAACTTTAAGGACTCCTAGTTCAGGGCTTCCCCTCTCCTGTCTGCTGATTTCCTCCTGCCTGTGTGCCCAGCGATCACGTGTGAACATACACACATACACACACACGCACCCGCTAGCTTTCTTGCTTTGACTCTCCCTGCCTCTTTCCCAAACACACATGGTAGGAATATTGTGTATATACTTCATGTGTTCCTAAACTGTACAATGGGATAGCGTTATCTTATTCACCTTTTAACTTTTTTACCCAACATTGTAAGGTCTATTCATGTTGATAAAGTAGTCTAAATTTTTCCTTTATTGTATATAACATTTTGTTTATTCCTTTCAGCACCTAAGTCACGTCTCAAGCTTAATTGTTACAATCACTCTTGTACAGATATCTGATTGGAACTGCATTAAATTTATAGATTTAACTTGGGGTAGTAAAGCTGGAACACAACCAAAAGATGCATTTTCCATGCATAGACGCTCCACAAGTCTCTAAAAATCAATGCACAAATGAGAAAAAGGGGGCATGGACAGATAAAAAGGCAGTGAAAACAAGTGACTCAATGCCAAATAAAAATTGTAGCGCTTGTGGGCTGGGAGTGTAGCTCCCAGAGCGTTTGCCAAGCTTGTGTGAAGCCCTGGGTTCAATCCCCAGCACGGGGAAAGAAAAGAAATTTCAACACTTTGGAGAGTATTCACTTTAAGCATAAAGGAGGCAGCCCCAGGAGGGATTTGACTCATACAATGCACTTGGGAATGTTTTGCATTATTTTAGTGTCATTTTTAAAAAGAGCAATAGTCTGCTATGTATTTATTTATTTATTCGAGGTAATTTGAGGCTGACGCAGATTCCCAAGACTGGCTACACCAGGAAGGCAGGAGGCAAGGGAGGGAGAGGGAGCAGGACGGCCCTTCACCCACTCCATGAGCTCCAGGCCCAAACAGGGAAACTGCCGGTCCGGGCGACTCCCCCCGGAGTGGAGAAGCGCTGAGCGCACCGCGCCGGGCGTCCGAGGAGAAGCCGCGGGGCGCGCAGGCGCGGGGCGCGTCGACTCGCCCAACTCCTTTCGCGGCCTGGGACGGTTGCCCTCGGGGCACCTGCTCAGGGCTTAGCCACGGCGGGCAGAGGGGGGGGCCCTGCCCTCTCAGACCCAGCACCTGCACCTCCCCCGGCCGGCTGCCTTCGGACCCCTTCCGGTGCCGCCAGGGGACCCCATAATTCCCCTCCCGGAAGCCCTCGGGGCCCCTGCTCCCCAGGCTTCTCCCTGGAAGCGGCCGCCCCTTGCCTCGGGTTGGCCCACACGGCCACACATCTAGTTCGCGTCCCGGCGAGGTCCGGAAGGTACCGAGAGCGGGCGGCCGCCCCACCCCATCGCCGCCGGTCTCAGCTGGACCGGCGCTCGGGTCCCTTCGCTCCTAGCTGACCCTTTTCTTCGGAAGGAGGAGACCGTGGAGAAAGGCAGCTGGCTCGGTGCAGGGGCTCCAGCTCCCCTCTGCCCCGCCGAGCACGCGCTGTGGGGTAGGGAGGGTGGGAGAGGCATTTTCAGGCTTGTGAGAGAAACAGGACCCCGATGTGATCCCCGACCCTGAAACCGGCCGGGTTCGTTAGGACCGGGACTTCGGGCCCGCCCTTCTGGGGCCCTTTCTGCGCCCCTGTCCATCCCCCATCTCTCTGGCCAGCCTCCCCACAGCCTAGGCCAGGCCGGCGGGGCTCCACACGCCCCTAAATCTCTGGGTCCTGGCCCTAGAGGTCGCCCCCGCAGCGGGGCAGAGGGGCGCGCGGGGTGGGGGGGATGCGGGCGCCTCGGGCCGAGCCCGCGGCCTTTCCACGCCGCCGCCTCCTGTTTCTCCCTGGCCTCCTCTCGCCGCCCCGGCTGGCCCGGATCCGCTCGGCGTCCACCGGGGCCCAGCGGGCGAGAGCGCGCGCCCGGGGAGCGCGGGCCCGGAAGGCGGCGGCGGGGACGAGCGGTTCGTGCGAGCCGGGCCACCCTTCGCCCGCCGCCCTTCCCCGCGGGCCTCCTCGCCGCTGCGGCCAGTGCGCTTCCTTTCACCTCCTTGGGCCGCGTCGCGTTCCCCGGGGGTTTTCTTTGGAAGCGGATTTGCGTTTCCTTTTCGTCTCCTCCCGTGCCCCTCTCCTGCGTCCCTCGCCTCCTCCCGCGCTGCAGCCCTTTCGCGGCGGCCGGGAGCCAGGGCCCAGGCCCCCGCGCCTCCCAGTCCCGGGCGCCCCCGCGGAGAGCGGGCTTCGTCCCAAGCGGGACGCACTGGCCGGGCCCGCACTGCGCACAGAAGCCCGGCGACACCCACGAGCCGCCGGGGGCTGCAGACCACGGACCGCGAGCCGCCCCTAACCGAGTCTGCCGCAGTCTCCCAGGCCGATCGAGAGAGCGGGGAGGGCGGACACACAGCACACGCCGGCAGGCACGCCGGAGCCCAAACGCGCACACGCAAGGAGCGCGGAAGTCCACGGGCCTGCACCAGCCGGCTCACACCGGACTGGGACTGGGACCTGGCCTGGTCGCACACCCTCAGCGGCCCGGGGCGAAGGCACCGCAGTGATCCAGGGTGGGAAGGGGACCGGCCGGGTCCTGCACACCACCCAGGCCAGAACCTCTGCATTGCCCGAGCGGGCAGGGGCTTCCACACTGGCTGCGCCTGGCTCAGGGATGCAGCTCAAACCGGAGTCTGAGCCCCAGGAAAGAGCATCAGAACTGAGAACCCCACGTGCAGCAGACTGAAATGGGCCCTGCACGGGGAAGTGGCCGCGGTGTCAGAGCTTGGGGCAGGCAGGCTCAGGGCGAGGTGTGGATTCCCTCCTGGCAGATCATGCCCAGGGCTAGATTCTGGCCAGGTTCCCATGTGCAGACTGCTATTTGTGTGAAAACAAGCAGCAAGGTGTATATGGTTCTAGGAATGAAAGTAATGTGTGTGCAGATATAGGTAGCAGTGTACACCTAGAGGATCTTTGCAGTTTGTGGACACTGTTTCCAGGTCTGGCTGCCAGCCCAGGCTGCTCTGTGGTGAGGCTGCTTATGGGAGAGCCACATACAAGGATGTATCATCAAGTCACCAAAGGAGGGGACTTGGGCTCCTTCAGGGGGTCTCCCCAGGTAAAGGGCTGAGCTCCTTCTCCAGGAGGTCTGGAAGGCACCCTCTGTAGCAGCAGCAAAAGCTTGGCCAGGTGTGCCTGGCCCATGACAGCCTGTCCGTCCTCAGGCAGCTGATGTGTGTGCAGAACACACTGGACAAACATACAGATCCCTTCAAGGGCATGCACAGGTCCTGGCAACCATGCCCAACAAGAGTCAGACAGCACAGTTAAGGATGTTCAGCTAGATTAGTTCACCAGGGAGGCGAATTTGGTAGAAAAGAAGATGAAGTTAAGAGGTATTTATAGGCTGGGGATGTAGCTAAGTGCTAGCGTGTTTGCCTAGTATGTTCGAGGCCCTGGTTCAATCCCCTGCACCATGAGAGGCATTTATGTGCACACACAGAGTTCTATAGGTTTGGAGCTTAATTTTTTTTTACAGGTGAGCCACTGAAATAGGAGTGTATAGAATAAAAGATGAAGACTGGCCTAGTGAGGCTGTCCAGGCAAGAGTCCATCCAGGGTCCAAACAACTATTCACATCCCCAGGGACAAGCCTGGTGACAAGGAAAAGCCTTCTACTTGCAGTGTACTAGCCACCACGTACACTATCTGAGCCAGGGAGAGCAGGCAGAAGGCAGGGCCATGTCCCTGGTCCCTGTGTGGCATAGAGAACAGAAAGCTTGGCACCTGCTGCAAAAGACGCCTTCCAGACCCTGGAGAAGCAGCTCAGCCCTGTACCCCAGGAAGACCCCCCCAAAGCAGCCCACTCTCCATTCTGTGGTCACCAGCCTGTCACTTGGTCTGATTTCCACGTTTCTCAGTGTCTTCTGCTGTTTGTCTTTCTCTCTCTGCCTCTTCAGCGCTTTCACTATTCTGTATTATGTGGCTACAAAGAAGGAGAAACAGCTGGATCCTGGAGCAGATATAAATACCAATGCTCTTGATAGCTGCAGAGACCATGGGTGACAAAAACCCATCCGATGAGATGCTGATCTCTACATGGACATGACAGAAATTTTTATTTTCATGTAAAAATCTAAGTACGGTTTTGAAATTTTGTTGCTTTTCAGTCTGTTGGCTGCTGCCTCTTTGGATGCCTGTCTCTATTTGCTTCTCTCAGGGACATTTCTTCTTCATTATGACACTCAAAGCCTCGGACTCTTCCTTAGAAGAACCCTCCCTTTCCCCTGTACTGCACTCTTGGAGGGGCCAAGGGTGTTTCTGGGGCTGAGGGAGCTAGACAGCCACACTGCACACAGAGGTGGAGAGAGACACTGGGAACTTGACAGAGGCTGTACCTCCAGGGACATAAAAACGGCTTAGGGGTAAAGGAGAGATGCTCCCTTAGTGGAGCGGGGAGGCTCTGAAGTGCCAGTGGCTGCTCCACGGCTGCAGCAGGGCAGAGAATAGGGACCCAGCTCTAGAGCAGGCCCTGGGGAAGATAGGGGAAACCATCCTCACAAACTAAAAGTTTCGGCTCTCAGTCAGGATCAGCGACAGGGCTCCTGGGATGATGAGCACTCCCTGGAGATCCTGTTGCTGAGGGGAGGACTGACCCACACCAACCCCAGCCCCAAGGAAGAGAAAGGGCTCGGGGTTCAGGCTGGGTGGGAGAGAGGAAGGTCTGGAGTCAGCGGACCTAGTCCCTGGTGCTTGTGTTCATGGGTGGATTGGAGTAAATGAGTGAACCAAAAGCGCAGCTGGGGTGCCGGGACCATGGGTAGGGGCAGCCTGAGGGAAAGGGCTGCATCTGGAGGCACGGGCTCTGACGAGGCTCCAAAGTGCGGGAGCCGGAAGAGCCCATCCCTTGACCCCCAGGTAAACAGGTCCTGGTTTCCTAGCCAGACCTGGGGTCCCAGCGCCCCAGGGACTCATTCAGAGTTGGCTCCCGCACTCCCTGTGAGCCTGGGGTTTCTCTCTCCCTCTGTCTCTCCCTCCTTCCCTCTCTCCCTCCCTCTCTCCCTCCCTCTCTCCCTCCCTCCCTCTCTCCCTCTCTCTCTCTCCCTCTCTCCCTCTCTCCCTCTCTCTCTCTCCCTCTCTTTCCTTTCTCTCCCGGTCTTTGCTTCACAGCTCTTCGGCCTGCATTTGTCTCTGTTTTCAGGTCTCTATCTCTCCATCACACCCCCTCCCTCTTTGTTAATTCAAAGGCTTCACACTGAGGCCCTCCCCACTCCTCCCAGAATAACACTGAGTAAAATGAGATAAAACCCACCGCCCGCCCGTAGGTTTTTTTCCTGTCCTATTCAGCCCCCTCCTCCAGGGCTACAACCCCCTCTTATAATGTCAGATAATTGCTGGTGTGCAGCTCTGAGAGCCAGAGCTGATACCAAGGAAGGAGAGGGGGAGAGAAATAAATAATCATCTGCCTCCATTCAGCGTATATAGGTTACCTGATTTGCATATATGCTAATAATGCTATAATTACCCTGCTGTTCTGGCCTGTGATCAAGTTCTATAAATATGTAGGATAGCAAAGCGAGGCCTAGCAACACCACCCCCAAAATCATCGCACATATGTCTGTATATGTGTTCGGGTGGCCTCAGTCTCAGAGCTGTTCTTTGTTATCGCGCACGGAGCCCGGCTCTTCCGCCTTTCAGCCGCCTCTCCTGTGTTTCGAGGCAATTCCGAGGGAGGAGGAATGAGAAAACATGCTAGGTTACGTTTGATTCTCAATATTAATTTCATTATCAATGTTATGGCTATTTTGAGGAAGATCAAAGATATCCCAGAATCACTGAATTTGCTATCAGCACCTGAATGCTCCCACCCCCACAGGCCCCCCTTGGGGTGCAGGTTGGGGTTAGGAAGACCCCAGTTTGGCCTATTAAGTGCTGGCTCCAGGAGAGGAAGTGGATTTGCCTCACCCCAATCTACCCCCACTCGAGCGAGCCAGCATCTGAGCAAACCCGGGCAAAGCGCACAGGGGGTGTGCAGATTTTTGGGCGATGTGGATGGTGGTAAAAATGGGGAGGAGACTTAAAGGAACATAAAAGAGGCAATCCACAGCTGTCTGCTTTAATTATAATTATCCCCTCCTGCTTCCTTTCCAACTAATGAGGGGGGAATTTAAATTTTCGCCCCCTTGTTCCCCTCCCCCCTTTCCTGGCTTTGAGGGGTGGGGTGAGTTCAGGGTCCTCCTCCCCTTCCTCCCCAGCCCCTGGTTACTGGGAGAAAGGCAGACTCCAGAGGGCAGTGACAGTATGAAGAGATTTGTAGGAACAAAAGAAGGACAGGTTTGGATTGCTGGACACGTCCCAGAGTTGGAGGGAGCCCCCCATTCCCCTGGCACCCCTCCCATCACCCCCAGTTCCCCAGACAAGGAACTCAATGTCTTCCAGCCAGTGAGAAAGGAGCTAATGGGAGCCCTGGTCTAGAGGGAGGGGAGGCAGAGGTGGGGAGCTGGGGGGTGCAAAATTAGTCTCAAAGGATCTTTATTTCTGAGCTACTGAAGCAGATGTAATCACGGGAGAGCAAAATAATCATAATGGGAGGAATGGGGGAGGGGGGCTGGGCTGCAGTGGGGGGATTGGGCCAGGGGTGGCCGAGAGTTGGGCGGCTGGGAACCTGGAGGGGGAGTCTGTGCCCCCTCTCGCCCCTCTGGAGTCTCCCTACGCTGCTGGGGAAAGAAGGGCTCACTCTGTAAATCTGACCTCAGCCCTCAAAATCCATCCTCGGGAGCGCAGGGCGGCTGGGAGGGGAGAGCCCCTGCCCCGGGAGGGAGGCCGTCCGGAGAGGGGGACGAAAGCCCTGGGGAGGGTGAGAGAGGGAGCGGCAGAGACTCAAGTGGCCTCCAGGTCTGTGGGACAAAAGTTGGAGGGAGGTTTGTGTACGGGAGCAAGGGGAGGGGTCGTGGGGAAGGGGGGCTTTGACAATGAACTTGAGACAAACTTCATTAACATGCAGGCCTGCTGTCTGTCACGTCCAGCTCAGGCCGAGTTCCCATGCAGGCCAGGCGGAGTGGGAGGGAGCGGAAGGGAGGGGCCGAGGGGGGGTGAAAGAGAGAAGACCGGACCATTGTACCACTCTGGGCCCCAGCTCCCACCGAATATCGGACCCCAGCCCTGGAGACGGGCCCGAATTGCGCTCCTGCTCTGAGAGCAAGATGATTTATCTCCCGCTTTGAGCCTAGGGTCCCACCTCCCTCTTCTGTCTAGACTTCCAGAGCTGGCCACCCTCGGCTCTCAGCCTTGCCTGCTGCCTTCCGATGGTCACTTTCTCTTTTGCCACTAAGATCTGGGTTTCCCGCCTGTTCAGCTGACTAGGTTAGGGGGCTGGAGGAGGGAGCACCCCAACCTCCGTGGCAAACCGTGCGCTTTCTGTGAGTCCTCTTCAACAGCCCTCCCAGCCTCCTCATGCCCACCGTGGAACCACTCCCCCAAGTGAAAGCTCAGAGGAGCCTGTGACTGGGCTACTTCTGTCCCGACCTTTCCCTCCTTTCCTCTGGGGACCAGGAGGACCTGGAAGAACAATAGCAGCCCTTAGCCCCCTCCTCTTCCAGCCTCAGGTTAGAAAAGGCCGCAGGGGGAGGTAACAAAGGCCACTTCCCACACAGGCGGCAGGGAGGGGCTGCATCAGTGGGCTGTGATTTTGGCGGTGCTGATGTCTCCAGATAGGGCAGCACCCCCGTTTTGCTGCCTTTCGGGGAGAGCACCAAGAGAAAGAAAGAGAGAGGCAAATGAAATTCCTGAATGGATAGACAGATGCTACGTCATGAGCTGCATCCTCCACTCCACAAGAGGCCAGGAGCTGGGGGAAGACAGGCAGTCCGGCCGGTCGCAGGGGCCCACGCTCCTTGGCGCTCCTCGGGAGGCTGGTAAGTGGCCACTGGGGTCCAGAGAGGACCCTGGCTCCCTCAGACGCCTGAGCTGGGGTGGGAAGGGACCTCCTAAAGGGAGTCAGAGCACCATCGCCCTGCTACTCTGCTACTGGCTAATGGAGGCTGGTTCAATGATGACAGAAAGAAAGGGCTGATAAAAGATTCAGGGGGACCCCAGAGGGGTGAAGCTGGTGTCCTGACGAGGAGCTGGCCGCGGGCGGAGCTTCACCTCCTGCGGCCTGGGCATGTACCGAGGAGCAGTGGCTCTGCCCGCTGCCCTAAGCGCCTCTGCCCCTCCTTCCCCCGGCCCCTGCCAGCCCAGACAGCCCACTAAGTTTGTCAATGGGATTGGAGGGGGAGCTTTGGGGTCACGTCACGGTGCTACTGATCCTATTAATCCGCCCCTCCCTTCTCCCCGCCAGACATGGCCAACATCTTAATGCTGGCACCAGAGCGGAGGCAGGAGGGCAGGCTGTGGTGGAGGTGGAAGGGAAGAGAATACTGCTTCTGAATTTGGGCTTCCGAGCTTCCTTCCTCCCCGTGGCTCCTATTCCCTTCTGCCCAGACTCTAGGTTTTAGGGGAAGAAAAAGTCTGAAGGGAAGGACCCACATTTCCAGGAAGGTGGAGAGCAGAATTGAGAAAAACATCCAGAAAGATGTTATAGAGATTTAGATTATTTCATTCCCCCTCTCCTCACCCCTTTTCCTATGGGCTGGCAGGGGACCTTCCAGGCAAGCAAGGGGTTTCTCGGATGCCTGGGCTCAGATGGGGAGAGCCCAGCTCCAGCCCCTTCCCCAAGCCTTAAGTGGGGGTGGTTTGTCTTTCTGGTGTTGTTTTAAGAAGGGCCAGGGCGGCGAGAAGGAAGCCATTCTCCTGCCCGGAGCTGTGCAGGTCAGAACAGAGCCAGGATCTGGTTCCCCAGAGGCTGAGGTGCCAGTGTCATAGTGCACACGGGACTGTGCCCCCACCACTGTGTCCCCAGGGCAAGGGTATGGTGGTGCCCCTGTGGGTGGTGGGGTGCAGGGCAGTGGTCAGTGAGGAGAGGTGTAGCTATCCCACAGACACAAGAACTGCTGCTAATTCGGGTGGAAGAAGGAAGCACCAGTTGTCCTGGAGCCTGTTTTCAGGCTGGTCAGATAGTGTTAGGTAGGGACAGAGCAGCCCTCTAAGACAGGAGTTTCAGACGGAAGCATCTCTTTATGGGTTGGATGGGCTAGCAGATCCTCGGCTCGGCTCGGTCAAGTGAGTCTTTGAGCGAGTGGAAAGTTGGGGATATCCAGAGCACCCCTCCTAGAAAGCAGGCTTGGACTTGAGGCTTATTCCTGCTTCCCAGTACACACCCCCTTTCTGATTCCCCCTGCAATGAGTACCCTACTTTCTTGGTTAGTTGTGTGGAATTGAGTTTGAGGTAAAAGAATCCATCAGCTTACCCCAACACGCGCGCACGCGCACACACGAGAACACACCCACACTCATCAACACACCATACCAGCATTTTAGGAGTTTTGTTATCTATGCACATCATTCCCCCAAACCCTAATTTAACCTGAAAGCGAAGTACTGGGAAGACTACAAAGGATGGACTGAGTTCTGTGCCCAACATTAAAATAATAAAAAACAACTGATTTGTATTCATACCTTTTGTGTTTGTGAAAAAGGAGAAGGCGAAAATTGATAGCTACTGATGTCGTTGTGGATCCTGAGAGGCACACACACACAGATAGGCGATAGGTAGATAGAGAATGACAGGGAAGGCTGGGGAGAGCTGGTGAGATAACAGACAGAGACTAGCTTCGTCTGCGATGCCCACCGCACTTTACAGTTAATAATGTCATCAGATCCAGACAGACAAGACCCCCTCACCCAGACCCTTCACTCTGTCCACAGCACGTGCTCTGGTGGACCAGGAGCAGCAGCAGCCTGGGAGGAGGCAGGGTCTGCTGGGTGGGAATTATTAGCGACTCTAAATTGAAGACAGATTTCCACCGTGGCCTCAGCTCAAAACCCCTGGGCCTGAAGGTTTTGGATGGCAGAGCAGGAGGGTGTGAGAAGAAGGCCAGATCAGAGTCACCCGGATAGGCTGGAGCGGCAGGGCCCTGCCCAGCCTGCAGTCCAGGCTTTTCTCTTTCAGCCTGCGGGATGCCCTGGAGCCCCGCAAAGGAAGAGGAGAAGCCAGACACCCAGGTCCTGGGGTCGCAGTGCCAGGGACGTCGAAGGAGTCTGGGGCTGCTGGGGAAAAGGCACCCAAGGCCTCTGACCCTTGTGTTCTCCTTGCAGGAGCTGGGCGGCTGAGAAGGAGTGGCCTCGTTTGTTCCTGGTGTCATCGTAGGTGGCTACCTTTGGCTGTTGGGTATTTATTTTCTTCCTTATTGTTTGTGGTGGTGGTGGGGCTGGGCCAGGGAAAGGGTAGCTGGCTTTATCCCCTGTGTTTTCTCCAGTCTCCTCACCCACCCACCCCCCTGCTTCCCCGTCTGTCTACTCTGCAGTGAGTCCTATGTAGTTGGTGACAACGGAACATAACAAGGTAGCTTGGGAAGAAAAAGCCACCCTGGTCAGCTCTGACTGTGCCGGAGAGGAGAGGCAGGCATGCATCTGGGAGCTCCCTCTTCCCCGGCAGGCTCCTGAGGATAGAGGGAAGGTCAGTGGACCTGGCAGAGGGGTTGGGCTGGAGAGGGGAGCACATCTACCCTGTGTGGGTGACAAGGTGAGAAAGGAGGGTGATGCTGGTAGAGGTGCATGGGCCAGAAGTCCCCGTGAGCAGGAGCAGGTGTGTTGCCATCTGTAAGTGTCAGGAGGGAGGGGTACTGCTGCCATACAGGTGGATTTGCCCTAGCATTTGTGATTAAGTTTGAGTGTGTGTGTGCACTCACGTGGTCCTTGCACGTGCATCCTTATGCCCCTTAAGGAGGCCTTTTGCCGCTGTCACTGTAGGGGTCTCACAGAAAGGGTCCAGTCTGGAAGAGTCAGCTGAGCTTCTCCAGCCTTTCCAGGCCCCCGGGGCCGGTGAGCAGTGTGAGGCTCAAGGCCAGCCTGGTGGTGTGTAGACTGCCGGCCCCTCCACCGGAGGGAAAAACGGTCTTGGGGAAAAGAATGGTACTCCCTGGACAGAACCTCCCTCCATGGTATCTCCATGCTCTCTAACCTCGTCTGCATGCAGATAGATATAGAAATATATATCCTATATTCACACACAGCCTCACCATATTTTTTACTGCCAATTCCCACTTTTATTTGTCCCAATCCCATAGACAATGCAAATATTCTATAGCAAAAGAATAATGTATGATAATGTTCAAAATGAGGATGCATTCATAAGACAGAAATAAATATCTGCACCTAGCCTCTCTCAAATGCGGCTTTCATCTGCGTCTTTAAGGCAAATTAACCTGGTAACTGAAACAAAGAGAAAATATATTTTTTATTGAATTACCTGAATATTTCAAGAGAGTAGTTCACTGCCAAAATGTGTTTTGGGACCCAAATTATAAAGATTTATCCCAAAGCTCTGTCCAGAGTGCATAATTCTGGCCATGTTTTCCTCTCCACAGTCCCCTTCCTTCCCGCAAAGACAATAGGTGAGCAGCTCACAGTGCTGAGGGCACAGCAGGGACCCACCACAGGCTCCTGGCTGAGAGGGACACAGACTCACATCCCCACAGGGACTCAGGGCACTCTCCCCAGAGCCCCCCAGAATTTCCCTCGGAGAACTCCGGGTGGGGTCCACAGGTCATCACTCAGAGAGACCCTAGCGAGCTGTGCCATGTGCTCTGGCCAAGGCCTTCTTGGAGAAGCTGAGGCTGGCGGGCGACCCAAAGGGTGCCTACCCATTTTGCTCCGGGTCCTGGCCTCCCGCAGGCCTGCCTGTCCAGTTAGTAGGTCTTCCGTGCTCAAAGGGAGTGCGGGTGGCCATGGACACAGAACCCCACAGACAGACATGAGCCCCATCCTCTCTCTTCACCCATCTACAGCTGATCAATACCCTGGCTCCCCACCACAACACCCACAAACGGCGAGCCCAGACTAGCGGATGCACACGTGCACGCGCACACAGACTTCACCATCACTTCCTGGCCCACTGTGTTCTCCACATATTCTGCCTGTAGTTTACCTACTTTGTTTCCTCCTGGACAAAGAAGATGTCAGAGATTGTCCCTGCCCTCCAGAGGCTGTCCCGTTTACCACCCTCCAGGTAGTTTCTTGTCTGAAAAGGGAACAGCATGGCTTGATATTCAACCAATTCCAACTCCCCTGCAGGTGCCGGGTTCTCCTCGGGGTCCTTCTTGGCTTCTATCCCTGTCTCCATTGGAATCAAGACAGATACCCTTGAACCAGAGCAGTGGGAGCTGGGTTGTCCAGCAAGCCCGGTCAAAATCACATAGAAATTGCTTCACGGGAACATGGACAGAATGGGGGTCCATGTGGACGCAGTCAGGGCAGTTTAGACCGCTGTCTTTTTCTTTGTGCGTGTGGAGGGTGTTCTCTCCTTAGTCTGTACCTTCTATTCAAACTGAACACCTCCCAGAGCTCAGGCCACAGTAAAAGGCAGAAGGGCCTCCTTCTTTATCTAGCCACATGGGGGAATTTTGATATATGTATTTTCAGAAGTCAGCTAAATACGTCCATGTTTCTCTTGGCATTGGTTTTTGAGGAATTCCAATTAAGTCTGATTTGATGAGGGAGTCTCTACTAGGAAAACAAAAAACCTGCGTCCTGTACTCTTCCCTCTCAACAAAAATACAGCAGTGGCTGAAAGGTTGGTCTCATGGTGCTGGAGGGGGGAGAGTTTTCCTCTTCTTCTGCTTACAGCGCTCTAGGGAACACAAGAGGGAGAGGGAGAGGGAGATACTTGTGAGGAAAGTTGCTGGTGTGTCTGGAGAAATGCAGCCCCAATTTGGAATGCAGCTAAGTGGTTTGCGGCAAATCTTTGAGGGGCTGTCTGTCTGAGTGGAGAGAAAAGGCCAGAATGCCTGGTGTTTCTCTGGGGGATACAGGGGTGCATTTAGGGAAGGCATTAGCAGCATGCTGCCAGGCAGGTCTACCTGTGAGTGTTTAGGGAAGTTTCTTTTTTTGCACCTGTCCTGGAGGAACAGGGTCCTCCTGTGTATTCTGAACTGCAGGGCACCTGGGAGGGGACAAGAGGGAACAGTGGAGCGAGTGGATACTCTATCCCTGCCTGTCTCCTCTCCTCTCCCACTGGCTCGGTGCTCCCTATTCCAGGGTGTGTGTCTGTGAAGTATTGGCACCTGGAAGCCTTCCCCTGAGGTAAGGGCCTGGAGACCCTGTGGAAGCTAAGCCCGCAGAGGGAAATGCTGGGGAACACCCTGTGACCATTCTAGTAGGGAGCCTCAGGGCCCTGTTATTCCAGCATGTTCTGTCCTTGAGGGACGCACCAGCTTAACCCACTGGCCATTCGCTTGGCTCTAACCAGCTTGGCTTTGTCCTAGGTTGGGCACACTCACAGTAAGACAACCTGGGCAGGCCTGGGGATCAACAGTGGTCCCTTGGACGGCACCCACCCAGGGACCACCTAGCATTCAAGGCTCCAAGGTCACAGGAGAGGCCTGTGTTAACCCTATTCCAGCTCCAGGTGTCTCTGCTTCGAGTCACTTAGGGGAGTGCAGGGTGGCGTCGGCTCCCTGGTGGGGCAGCAGCTCCGAGGAGCCCACCGACTGCTCTCCATGCTCCTGGAGGCACCCCGAATCTGGGATCTGCTGCCAGCTGCTGCATATGACTTAGGCTCCCGTTCGCCGCACAGGGTGGGTGAACCAGTAGTGCCCTGCTGAGCCTGAGCCAGGGCTGGGGAGTGGGCTGGAGGCTGGAGGGAGCCTTGCTGAGGCCAGTCTTCCCTCCAGCCTCCAGCCCAGAGCTGAGGTCCCCTTCCTGCAAGAAGGGAAAGAGGTCTTGGCTCGCTCAGGCCCCAGTGTCCCCCGGAGGAGTCCCACACTTCCAGAATCTTCCCCTCTCTGTTTTGAGCTGAAAACATGGGAGGTTCCTGCTCATCCTAAAGGTCAGGGGCGCAGTTTGGGAAGGATCAGAACCGGAGAAGCAGAGAACATCCTGACGGGAGGAGGGAGGAGAGGTCGATCCTCCGGTTAGCTGGTTCTTTCGGAGGGGATTTCGCGCGATCGCTGTTCTACCTTCCCGCCTCCAGCCGCTGCAGTACACCTAGGGCCAGAGTGGAAAATGTGTGTTGGAGATCAGAGCCACCAATAGCAATACGCTAGCCTTGCCAGGCGGGTCTCGGAGTGCGGGCGGCAGCCGGAGACTGGGAATCGGCGCACAGACGTGGTAGCCCCTCCCCACCCCCGTAGCCGTTCCGGCAAAGAGGGGAGCCCCAATTGTGAGCGGCAGCCCAGCCCGGGAAGGGGGAGGGCGGGGCCGACTGGGGACCGAGGGGTGACGTCAGGCTAGGTAGAGCCAATCAGAGACTGGCCTGGGGAGGGAGTGCGAAAGGATGAATGAAAAGTCCGGAGCCGGAGCGCGCGGGGCCAGAGCGGCGGCGGAGGCCGAGCGCGGAGGTGGGGAGCTGAGACCCCCGCGAGCTGTTCTGTCCCGGCGTCAGCGGAGCGCGGTCGCCCGACACCCAGGTCCGCGATGCCCCGCGGGCTGCAGCCGCGCGGAGGACGGCGCCGAGGGCTCCGGCGGGCACCGGCGCTCACGTAAGTGGCCTGGCCGGCGTGGGCGCAGGTGGGCGCGCGCCGGGGAGCCGCTTGCTGTGTCTTCCCCTCCGCGCCCTCCGGCCCTGGACCTGCCCTTGGTCGGCCGGGCCAATCGATCGCACCCTCCCACCCCTAGGCGGCTCTGCTCACGACCCCACCGCGATCACGCGTGGGGGCTTCCGGGCCTCCCAGTGCAAAGCTGCAAAGCCGCTCTGGCAGGCTTGGTGGGCCGGGCTCGGCTCTGCGCGCCCGTCCCGCGTCTTTCCCGGATCTCTCGCTGAGTGAGGCTTCGCTAGGGAGACTCGGGGCGCCCTACACCTGCTCCCCAGCATTCCCTCTCCCGGCGCGCGAGGATTCCCCCACTTGCTGGGGTACCCGGGCCTCACCCCTCCTCCGTTGGCAGCCTGGCTCCGCTCTTCCCTCGCGGGCCCCCTTCGCCCCTGCCGCCCTCGCGAGTGGGGATGCGGCCGGGCCACTCCGCGCTGCGTTTCCCACGCAGGCCCGCCCCGGCCGCTGACGACCAGTCTCCGGAAGGGGCGCTGAAGCCCGGCGGGGTCGGAAGCCTCGGCGCGGTCCCTGCGGGCTTCCCGGGTGGCGCGAAAAGCCCGAAGTCCCTCGTCCTGGCGCCGGCGGGACTCCCTTGTCGGAGAAGAGAAGGGGCGGCGGGAGGCGGGAAGGGGCGGCGGCGCTTTGGATCTGGGTGGGTGATCCCGGACCTGACACCGGCCGGCCCCTCCCCGCGCCTTTTCCGGCCTCTCGTGTCGTACCCGGTACCGTCCGAGTCTTGGATCCGTACCCCATCTCTCCGCACCCTCCACGCGTCTCCTCCCCAGCCCCCGGGCTGCGACTGGAGGCTGCGGAGGCCCGGGCGGCGGCGGCGGCCAGGCGGCTGCGTGGAAGAGGCGGCGGCAGCCAGGAGGCGGGGTTGGTTGTTATCTTTGGTTATCTAGCTGTATGAGTGGTGTGGAGTCTTCATAAAGCTAGATAACCGAAAGTAAAAATAACCCCATGCACGGCGCACAGGGCCGGGGCGCGCGCGCGCGGCGGGCAGGTCTGGCGCGGAGGACCCGGCCACTCAGACTCCCCGGTAGGCGGCGCCCCGGCCCCTCCCTCCCGCCGGGCTGGCTCCGCGCCGCCCGCCGCTCCCGGGCAGCTGGGTCTCGGCTTGAGAGCTGCGCCCGGAGCAGTGGCTGGCAACCTTTGCAGGGCTGTGCAGGACGCGCGGGACTCCGGGCCCAGGCTTCCGGAGAACCTGGGGGCGCTGGGGAGCAGTTTCCCTCCAGGCTGCGCGGGTATTGCTGGCGGGTGTTCGAAAACCCTGGTCTGGGCTTTGGCCCTCTCCCCAAGCAGGTTTGGTTGGGAGTGGAGAAGGCCCAAGGGGGCTGAGGGGCACAGGGCCGGACCGCTGGGGCGGAGCAGGGGTTGAACCTACAGAGGAACCAATGGGACGGGCTGAGTGGAGACCCTTTTGCCCAGCCTGAGATCTGGGGCCACCGATGCAGAATCTCTCTGCTTCCTTTCCATACTCTCCCCTCCTTTGGACACTGCAGTAAGTGATCCTTTAAAAATATCTCCCGCTGCTTTGTCCTGAATGACCAAAGGGGTTGTGGAGTCTTTCAGGGAACCCTACCCTCTCACCCCAGCCCTGCACTTGGAGATCGCAGCCAAGAGCAAATGGCCTCAAGGAGCTGGAACACAAAGGACTTCGTAGTTTAGTGTCTCTGCTGCCCCGAGAAAGCAAAGAATTAGTGAGATTAATCAGGCCCTTTCCTAAAAGAATCCATTTATCTGGCCTGACCTAAATATTTTAAGCAAAAAAAGTGTTAGGTGGAGCTGAGAAGAGGAGGGTCTAGAGTCGCTTAGCAGAGTGAAAGTAAATGTGGTCAAAGGCAGAGGCTCCCCACATCTCAGCCCGTTTCCTGGCCTTCTGGGACACAGGGCAGGGAGGCAGGGAGGAGTACAAGGGGGCAGGAGCGAGGACTGGGCAAGACGACATTTAAAATTTCCTCCCAGGACCTGATTATTATAGCTAGAGGATAATGATTCAATTGTATATTATGTGGGAGAAATATTGGAGAATTCAAACATTTTTTTTTTTTTTTTTTTTGGAACTGGGGATGGAACTTGGGACCTTGAACTTTCCAGGCAGGCAGCAGAACCACTGAGCTAAATCCCCAGCCCTCAGACATTTTTAATCATGGGCTGCAGGGAGCTTGGAACACGTATGACTCCTTCCCTTAGAGGTTTGCAGGCTGGAGAGATTAGCACTTTTTCAGCTGCTTGGAATTTGGGTTTTCTGGAGGGAAGGGGATGGAGCCTGGATTAGAGAGAAAGGGAACAGGCTTTAGACTGGGACTAATAATCCCCAACACTGTACCTGCATGCCTTTCTTCACCCTCCCAACTCCAAGGACTGTTGTCAACCCCCTTTTACAGACAGCAACCATGCACCAAAAGGGCTTCAAACCCAGAGCTTTTCCCCGCCGCCCACCCGCCGCTGAGGCTGCCCTGGAAGGGAGGGAACAGTTCCGGAAAGAGGGGAGGCAGCCAACCAAGGACAGCCTGATTGTGAGGCATCGAGAAAGAGGCTTCCAGACAGGCTTGGTGCTCCTCCTAAACACTCTTTGCCTAAAATATTTAGGTCAGGACAGATAAATGGGTTCTTTTAGGAAAGGCCCTGATTAATCTCTCCCAGCTACCTCAGAGGCTGAGGCAGGAGGATCACAAGTTCAAGGCCTGACTGAACAACCTAGTGCCTCAAAATAAAACTGGGGGGGGGGTTGAGACAGGGTCTTAATTTGTAGTTCAAGCTGGCTTGAACTCAGTATGTAGCCCACGCTGATCTGCCTACCTCCCCAGTGCTGGGATTACAGGCATGCTTCACTTCAAAATAAAAATTTTAAGGGGCTAGGGATGTAGCTCAGTGGTAGGACATTTGCCAAGCATGGATGAGACCCTGAATTCAATCTCCAGTACTGCCCCCCAAAAGCTTTCTGGTTGGTTTCTTTTTCTTTTCTTTGATTGTTTATTTTTATTTTGTTATGTTGCTGGGGATCATACCAGGGCCTCAGACATGCTAAGCATTGACAAGCTCTCTACCACGGATTACTGCCCCAGCCCCTGCTGCTCTTTTTAACTTCTGTATCTTGTTAGAAATGTGTATTTGGGGCCCAGGGATTTAGCTCAGTGGTTTCCTGGCCTGCTGCACAAGCACAAGGACTGGAGTTCGTTCGATCCCCGGTACCAAAAAAAAAGAGAAATGTGCATTTGGGATCCTCAGGTTCATCCACGTGAAATGGAGAACCTGTACTACTAAGCACAGTGAGTTTGTTATTAATGTTGTCTCCTAGGAGCACAGGATCCTTCAGAGGAGAATACAGGGCCTCAGGGAACCGAGAGTTGAAGGGTTGCACCCTACAAATCAAGCACCTCCGTGGGAAGGAGGGATGGAGGCCAGGAGGGATGGGGGAGGGTTTATGTCTGCATTGTGTGTGCTATGGTGTGTGTGTGTGTGTGTGTGTGTGTGCACTTGGACGCATATGGGTGGGGTTGCCAGGACAGTGATGGTGGCTGTTTGTAAGCCAGTGTGAGGGTGGTTGTGTGTGGTACTAGGGAGCATGGTGGGGGAGTAGGGGCCCTGGCCACTCCCAGATAAACCCACTGCAGGAGCAGCACAGGCGTGGAAGTGATGCCCCCATAGTCCTTCCCTCCTCCAGGTAATCCCAGCAGCAGATCACAGGACAGGGAGGCTGTGGCCAGGGGCTCCAGAGAGCCTGCTTAGCGACAGGTCAGGAAAGCCCCTGCACCATCATTCCTCTGCTTGTGTCCAGAAGCTTTAGTTCTGTTCTTTAGGTCTTGCTAAGCCCACCTAACTTACTGGAAAGCAGATTCTATGCTGGAGATTTAGCTCAGTGCTTCCACTGCCTGCCTCGAAAGCACAAGGACTCGAGTTCGATTTCTGGTACCAAAAAAAAAAGAAAGGAAGAATTCTTGGAAAGCAGATTCTAAGTTGATTGTTGGTTTATCTTTTCCCCTCAATCCCTCATCCTAATAACCTCCTATTGAATTCAGCTCAGGCAGGCAAAGCCAACTTTCTCCTAAGTATTTGACTCAAGTTTACATTATTGCTCTTACCCTCACCCTGGGACATTTTTTCCCCCTAGCTCCAGGCATTGAAAGAGTCTTGTGGAAAGGTCCTTGTGGTCATAAGAATTATAATAACCACCACAGCCTGGCAGCCTGGGGAGAGAAGAAATGGAAAGCATGAATGTCTCCGAACCAAAGTCCATGTTTAGGAGCCAGCATTTACAGCTATGCACTTCACTGCACCATCTATTTACTTATATATTTTACAGTACAGTATTGGGGATTGAACCCAGTGCCTTCACATGGAGCTACCTTTCCAGTCCTTTCTAAATTTTTTATTTTGAGAAAGGGTCTATAAGTCACTAAGTCATTAAGTTGCCCAGGCTGGGCTCCAACTTGCAAACCTCCTGCCTCAGCCTCCCTGAGTGCTGGGGTCACACAACCAGTGACCTCTGAGTCTTGATTCATATATCTCTGTAATGGGGATAAAAATGATGCCCTTAATATTTTTGTTTTTGTGGTGCTAGAGATCAAAAGCCACTGCATTTTATCCCAGAGCTCCCTCAAGGTCGGTCGTTAGATGCAGCATACAAAGCATTCTCTGCAACCCGCCCCACAACATTTGTGGTGCCTGTGGGTGGGAGAGGTCTTTAGATTGCAGGCAGGTCCAAGGCTCCAGTTTGGAAAGACTACTTGAGAGTGTGTGCTTGATCTCAGGATGTGGAGACCCAGCTCTGGTGTGTTTGTAATGGAGGCTCTTACATTCAAGGATGAACAACTGCCTCCTCTTTTTTTCAGCTTTGAGAATCCAGAAGGGGCTCCTGGGGGCCTGGTGGGAATACAGAAGCCTGTGGGGGAGAAAAGGCTGAGCCCACATGGCAGAACAGCCACTGGCCTGGCGTATTTATGAGAGAGTGTCTGTCTCAGAGGCCTCTTGCATTCTGTTCTTCCAAGGTTGGGGAATTGCAATGGTGGCACTTAGTTCCTTGCTTCCCTCGCTTCCCAGTGTTCTGGGTCAGGCCGACCTTCCCAGATTCCTTTCCTGCGCTACGCGGACCTCAGAGATCAGGGAGCATAGCACTGTCTGGTCCCCAGCCCGGCTTCTAGGTCAATGCTTTTAAATCACCGAAGGAGACTGGGACAGAACTAAAGCCATCCCTGGGCCTTTGAGGAGCCTGAGAGGCAGGACGATGGGTGGAAAGTGGGCGGGTGTGCGTGGCTTTGGAGGTTGGAGGAGGTGAGTGGAAAGGGGAGTCCCCTCCTCCCCTCCCAGGCTCTGCCAGGGCTAGGGACACCCCTCCTCCTGCCCTAATCTCCCCATTAAGGCAGCTCTGAGTTTGTTATGACAGCAGCTGAAGGCGGCTGAATTGCTGTTGGCTGTGTCTGCTAATTGGCCTGAAGGGTTGGAGTCTGGACACTGAAAGGGACCATTGTTGCTGTTTACCTTCCACAGCCACCTCCTGGGGACCTCAGGGTGAAGAAGGGGAGCAGTGGTCCTCAGGTCTTTCCACCTACGCCTGCTTCTGTGGGAGGACTGGCGGGGGGGGGCAGTTCGGGGCCTCACCTTGGGCAGCAGGGGCGTCCACAGCCCAGAACAGAAGCCCAAGGCCTGGGAGGCTCCAGGCCTGGCCTGGGGTCATCTGTGAACTCACGGGCACCTTGGGCAGGGGACCTGTGTGCCTTCTTTCTCCTCCCTGTCTGTGCCTTCCTTCTTTAGGGGTGTCTTCCTCCAGCCAGCAGGCTTCACCCCTGCACTTTTTCTTATCTGCTTCTTTCTAGGCCACTGATTCACAACTTGGTTATGCATGAAAATCATTAGGGGAGCACTTTTAAAAAAATACAGATGTTTGGCCCAGCCTCAAGCCAATGAAACCCTGGAATGAGGTCCAGACTTCAGTCTCCTTTACTGAACAACTTGGATTACGAACAATTGTGTAGTCTCATCTCTCTGCCTGAGACACACACACACACACACACACACACACGCACGCACACACACACTCCTTGGTCCATCCCTGCCTGTTTTCTGCCTAAGTGCTTGATATCTACAATGCTGTCAGGCAGGGTGGTGTCTCTCATCTTTATTGCTAAAGTCCTTGTGGGAGCCTTAAAACTTAGAGCACCCTCCCCCCCAACCTGAGCTCTTTCCTAAGGGCAAAAAGAAGCACTGACTCCATCTCCTTCTGGATTTCCCACTAGGGTCTAGAGGGGGTTGGGCTAATCCAGGGCACCTCAGTTCGGTCGAGATAAAGGGCTGGGAAGCTCAGAAATTCCTTGGCTCTGACACTGTCCTTCCTTCCTAACCGTATTGGCCATTTGGAGGTCTTTGGGGAGGAGACGTTCTGCTGGGTGCATTTCCCCTTTCCTTACTGTATCCAAATGTTTCTGCTTCTCTTCCTTTTAGTTTCTGACCAGAGCTGGGGCGGGTGGGTGCCCCTCCACCCTCCCGCCCTCTTTCCTTCCGGTGGATGACGGAGCCGCGTCCAGCACCGCGGACAGCTCCCGCGGTGAGTGAGGCGCCGGCCCTCTGGGAGGGTGAGAAGGGGTATTCCTGCCTCTACACCAGATGTCAAACGCTCTACGACTCCGACTCTGAGGATTTGCTAGCCTTTGGCATTCCTGTCTGCAGGACATCAGATTAGTCCCCTTGTGAGGACTCAGAATGACAGGGCCTGCTGCAGTAGGAGGAAGGATGAAAGTGAGATTTTGGGCGGAGTCATCCTAAGGCGCTGTGAGACTTGGGGTTGAACACCAGGGAAAGCTCGCTGGAGCCCTGTGCCAGCTCACAGTCCCAGAGGAGTGAAGAGGGTGATCCAGGGTGCACAGCTGGTTGGTGGAAAGCCAAGATGCAGACGCTGAAGTCAGCCTGGCCCCTTCTACACATCTGATGCCTCCTTAGGACTCCCCTGGGTTAGGCAGAGCAAGTCTAATGTGGTGGTGGTGGGGGTCACAGGTTGCTGTCATACAAAAAAAGGGCAGGATGCACATCTGGGCTTGTGGAGTGTCCATGAAAGCCAGAAAGAGGTAAATTGGCTGCTGTCCCTGGCCTGGAGGGGGCCTCCCGGAAAAGTGCAGGGGAAGGCACACCTAGCCATAGCCCGCAAGCCATGAGAGAAAAGGCAAGGAGCCACCATCTGCCAGGCCACAGAAGCCAGTGGATGGCCACAAGGAGTCTCCAGAGGCCAGCGGGAGTCACACAAACTGGAACGAGGCCTGGGAAAGGCCCTTCTGTGTGCCCATGCCTGCTCCCCCAACACCGTGAGCCTAGGAACAAAGAGGCCTTTCTCTTGGATTTGATGCCGCCATCTCTGGCTGGCAGTGCCAGGTGGCGAGGGCATGGGGGGGGTGTTGATCCATTATCTAACCCCCCACCTCCTAAGTCCTCTGGGGCTGGATGTTGGGGAGGTGGGTGCTCCACAGCTATGTTTCCATGGCAACCACCCCCACCCCCCCAAAGCACAAAGAGAGACAGCTTTCACCCCACCTCCAGGAAGAACCTGGGTCTGGCTGAGAATCTTCCTCTGGGAATACTCATTCTGATGCACAAGCTATGGCATGCATAAGCATCATGCTCTTAGCACCCAGAGCAGAAGGTTCTGGCATCAGCGGCCATATAGGCAGGGAGGCTGGTGTACCCTGTCTGGGCAAGGTTGTTCAAGTGAGCACCCTCCCATGAACTTAACCCTCCTCTCCCCAAGCTCTCCTGCCTCTCACCTATGGCCAAGGCCATCCTAGGTCTTCTCAGTGAAGCAATGGGCCATGAGCTTCTACTCCTTCCCGGAAGTGAGGGATATCCCATCACCCCCGAGAAACCTCCAGGTTGTGGGACCGGAGAAGAGGAGGGGGCCATTTGTAACACCCTCCATCTGCACCCTCCACCATTACTCATTAAGCATTCTGCCCCCTCCTTCTGCTCGTTAGACCTAATTTGCATACATTTGCATAATACGATTCATTTGCATTCCAGGAGGCTCATGGTAGAAGCCAGGAAAAAGGGGGGGGGGGGTTAGAGAAGAGAGAAAAGGGGAGAGATTTTGTTTTCATCAAAGTGTGGGGGGAGGGGTCTGGGGAGGTGGCAGGAAGAGGACAGAAATAAAAACTCACACTACTTTCTTTCTTCCCTTCTGCCCTCCCTCCCTGGGCTGGACTCAAATGCCAAAGAGAGATGCCAAGGGGCCGGCTTTTCTGTCCTTTTTTGTTTTGCTTCCTCCGGCCTTGGCTCCCCAGCCTGGCCCCCCACCTTGTTGGGCTCAGGCTTCAGAGAGAAAGAGGCAGGGGTAGGAAGCAAAGCTGTGGGAACGGAAGCAGAGGGAGTGAGGGAGGCCGCCATCTTAGGTAACTGGCGCCTGTAAAATGGCCGCCTCTGGCAGGTGTGGGCTGACAGCCAGCCTTGGTTGGTGGACATGGAGAGTGAGACCGTAGGAAGGATTTTCTGGCTGATCAGGAACATGGTTGAATCTTCCTACTAATGGAGCGAGGAGAAGGGGAGAAGAAAGAGTAGGCCAGGAAGAGACATGAGATTCACCACTGAAGCAGGATAGTAGAGAGAACTCAGCACTGTATGTAGGTCCCAGAGCACTTGGAGCACTGTGGATAATGTTGAAGGCACTGGGGATATCAGAGCGGGGGTACCAGCAGAGAAGGGAGGGTGAGCTGTGGGCAGCCAGGATCATCTGCCAATTTGCAGGTCTCTCAGGCCAGTGAAAAGCCATTGTGTGTTGGAAGTGACGCTTCATTTCCTCTCCTCAGCCTAGCAGGCTGGCCTCCATCCTCATAGCGATAGTGAAACTGCACTCTCTCAAAACCCACTCATGGCCTCCTCAGTGGGGACTGCCGACCCCTCCTCAGGATGGGCCCTCCTTGTCCTCTGTGGAAAATTTCATGCTGATATCCTCCCAGGCTTCCCCTTTGGCCTTTGGTTCTTCTGTTATACATCAATTATTTCCTCTTTGTTCCACTCATTGAGTCCTCTGAATCAACCAGTTCCCCAACTGTATGTGTTCCTCAAGCTTCCACTGTGAGCACTCAGTCATTTTCTTCCTTTCCTGTCTTCTTCATTTTCCTCACTTCAGCCATCCACTGAAGTTATACGCTTTCACTCATTTCTTTAATCTTGACCTGCCTAAAACTCCAAGTTTACACCCCAACTACTACCTGAAGTTGCAGCCATTAGCTCCCAGGTCAGAGATTAGAAAGATCCCATACCCAGCCCCGAGCTGCAAGGGGTGCTGGGAACATGCCTGTGTTCTAGCTTCTGTGGTGGCGGCGTGGAAGTACCAAGACTCAGGGAGCCATGTCCAAGGGTTTGGTGCTAACACTTCTGCTCCCCATCTCTGTCAGTGGCATCAGACTCTGAAGCCCTCAGGTTCAAATTCAGGGCACTATCCTGGGCTTGCCCCTTCCAAGTCATTCCCCTCAAAACTTGTTACTTCCTCCTTTGTGGCACATCGTGCATCCCTCCCTTTCGTTCCCTTGCCTCTGCCTGCATTCAGCTCATTTACTCGGCTAGCATTCGAGGCCTACTGTGTGCCAGGTGGCACGTGAAGGAGAAGGTAGAGTCCAGAGCTGCTGTGGGGAACTAGCAGTCTACCAGAAGGCAGACGCCATGCAGGCCGGCGCAGAGGGCTGGAGAGGCCTGGAGAAGGGGCCTGCAGGCCCCTTTAATCTCTGAGGGAGGCTTCCTGGTTAAGTGTGTACACAGGCAATAAGGGTTTGTCAGTCTAAGGAATCTGAGGAGGTGGGTGGTGGAGAGGAGACAGCATGTGTTTGGGAATCTAGCCTGTACCTCCAAAGGAGTTCCATGGTTAAGAGCCAGTTCCAAAAAAAAAAAAAAAGTATCGAGCCAGGTGTGGTAGCATACAGCTATGAACACAGGACTTGGGAGGCTGAGGCAGGAGGATCCACCTCAAGTTCAAGGCCAGCCTGGGCTACATAGGGAGACCCTGTCTCAAAAAACAAAACAAAAAGAGAGAGCCTGTCATGCCACATGAGGGAGGCTAGATTTGCTGATGGGGTGCTGGGGAAGAGAGACCCTAGGCATAGGATATGGGTGGGGAACAATGCAGAACTACTCCAAGGAGGGCTAGGGACCCCCACATCCTGCTGCCCACCGAGCCCAGCTCCCAGCAGACATCTTCCTGGCTCTTGGCTGGTTCCGGATAATTCAGGAAAGTGTGAAGGCCTGGGGGCCACCTGAGGGAAGGATGTGCCCCTGCCGCCCCTTTCCAGGATCTCCCCCTGGCACACACACACACCCACGCACGCACGCATGTTGTGGTAACTCTGGGGAGAGACATGGAAGAGCTGAGAGCCGAGGTTGGGTCTCCAGCACACTGAGCCTCCTGGGGGCACACGAGGATGCTGGCCCTGACTTTGTGGGGTAACCAGTGAGTCTCTGAGCTCTCTTGAAAAAGACAAAGTTCAGAGGTCAAGGTCTGCATGGCCAGGCAGCTGGAGCAGAGAAACAGAGGGGTGGCTGAGAGGGCTCTGTGGAGAAAGGGGGTGAGGAGCAGGAGGGGCAGCTGGGGAGATGAGGAGCTGGAATGGAAGCGGGTGCCCACTGCCGCCTTGCCCCCAGGCCAGCTTTGCACAAAGACCTCTCTGTGAGCGCTGGGCAGTGTCCCTGTCAGGTGAGAGGGTTTAGCTGCCTTAGGGCCCTGGGGCTGGGGCAGTATGGAGTTGGAGGAGGGGAAGTCTGGACCGGAAGCAGAGGAGCTGAGGCCGTGCAGAGCCATTTCCAGTGGGACAGCCTCCTGTCCCCAGCTCTAAGCTTCTGTCCCTGCCTGCTCCCCATTTTACCCTGCTGTGCCTGCCAGGTCTCTCTGGCCTTCCTTCTGCAGCTCACACAGCGCTTTCCCAGGGCACCTTCAGGCCTGACAAACCCGAGGCTCCTCTCCTCTCCTGGCAGGGCGGAGCGGCTGTCAGGGTTCCCCCAGTTCCTGCCATGGCCCCTCTCAGGGGAGAGCCGAGAGGGATGGTGGAAAGACAAGGCTGACCAAGCCAGAAAGGAGTCCTGAGGCCACTTGTTCCCCGGGGGACATTCTCTGACCTCCTCCACGGCCAGGCCCTGGTGGCTCCGTGATCCTCCTGGCAGCTGTTTGGATTAGGACGCTTGCAGAGCAGAATGGCTGCAGCCACTGCCCCAGCCTGCACCCGTGCAGATTTGGTGAGTGGGGCTCTGTCACGGAAGTGGGAGATTTGGGGTTTTGGCCCAGCTTGGACAGGCTGGTCGGGATGCAGATTCTGGCTTCCTTCCCTTTCTAGCAGGGTGGCCTTGGGGTCTGATTTACCCTGAGGATTGGCTGCGTGTGTAAGGAAGGCTGTGTGCACATGTCCTGATAAAACTCAATGCCAAGGGCCGGTTGCAGGGCCACTAGGTGGGTGAGAGCGATGGGAATGATTCCTGGGGTTGAAGTGTGGGCCTCAGATGGCAGGGGGGAGAGCAGAGGGGCTGGGGTGCGATCCCAGATGAGCCCGTTCAGGGAACTCAGGGCCCCTGTGGCTGAAGCTCTTGGGGTCTGGACCAGGTGAGCCACTGGCTGAGGGGCTGAGCGGAGCTTGTTTTCATAGTGTGGTGTTCTCGACACCTTCTCAGGAAGGATAAGCTGCTGGCCACGTGCACAAGGACCCAGCAGTGCTGGGAAGAGGAGAGGCAGGCGTCCCCAGGGCCCCAGAGTGCCCATAAGCAGCTGCACCCACCACTGTGTCCTCCAGGGCACCCAGGCCACATTACGGAATCGCTACGACGTGGACATGCATGGTACCCCGGAGTCCTGGGCCCTGGCTTTCTGCTCAGCACTGGCAGGAGTGAGCTAAGTTCAGTCTGTTTATACTGCCAGGCATGGGCTGGGAGCCTTGGAGCAGGAGGGTCTTTGTCTCCAAGCAGTCACTCCTGTCATACAAGCGAGAATCAGGAGGAGCAAAGGCATTGGCATCGTCCCCCGTAGATAGCAGCAGGGCCCTCGGCCCAGCAGGGAGAACCAGGTGAAGCTGGCATATGGAGGGAGAGCCCTGGGCGCAGGGCATGAGCTTCACCCGGCTGGGCTGCCTTCTGCTGGTCTGGTCCATCTGGCACCAGCTGGCCTCCCAGCACCGTCCCCGGAGCCAACCCACTCCTTCCTTTGCTGTTGCCATGACGATCGGCCGCCATCTTGTACTCCAGTGACCTCCTATCTGGGTTTTCCCATGGGGCTCCTGGAGGATAGGAGCTAGGCCCCCGTGAGTTTATCCCTTTCTCCAGATATTCATCCAATAAAATTCATATTGATACATGATTTTTTAAATGGCCAAAATGGAGGCCCACTATGCATCAGGCTCTGTGATAAGAGCTCTTTATGTGTTTATAGCTAAGAAAGAATTAATGAGCTAAGATTCAAGAATTCCTGATCCAATTTCCTGTCACAGAAACAGATTTTTCCTCTTTCCATCCAGGAAATTCTACAGCCTTACTTATTCCTGTCTTGGGAAATCCTTCCTAATGTCTAACCAAGACCTGCACTGCTATAGCACCAGTTCTTTGACCTGTGGCTTGACATGGCTGAGTGGAGAGGTAAGGAAAAACCTATACCTAGCTCTGGCTACTTCAGGGAGTCTCCTGGACCCCAGGTATTGAGAAAGAGAAACAGACCCCTCTGGCTTGGTGGAGGGACACCCATCCCTCTGAAGACTCGCCTGTCCCTGCTCAAACTGTTTGTTTGCAGAAGTCAGTGCCCAGAGTGTTTTGAGTAGGAGGGTCTTTTCTTCCTTTCAGCACCCCCAAAGGGGGCTAGAAGGGACAGTCTTCCAGGATTTCTGGTGGGGTTCTGTCGGAAGCCAGCCTTTCCCATCCCGCCACCAGCGAGTTCCGGCAGAGTCCCTGGGAGACGCTGGGGTGGAGTTCCTTACCTCTGGAGCTCCACAGAAGGCAGAGAATGATTACTTTGACCTCAAGGGGCATCTAGAGGGGCCAGCTTTGCCCAGAGGACCCTGAATGAGGAGCAGGTAGAAGAAGGAGGCTATTTTCAACCAAGGAAGGGAGGGCTGAAGGAAGGGACCCGGGGATAATTTATGATGTCATTATTCCCCACCCCAGTTTTCCAGCCACCACCCCTCTCCCCAGCTCCCTACACTGTTGCTAGGAGACCCTGGCTTGCTGTGTCTGGGGCTGGCCATGGAACCAGGGCAGGAGGCTCTTCCATCTGGACTCCTTCGCCCTCATTCAGGGTCCACCACCACCCTTCCCAGGCCCTGAAAGACACCCATGCCTCTTTTGTTGTTCCCCCAAATCTAGCCATCCTAGGGGGTTAGGGCTCCCGGGCATGCTGAGGCTCTAGAGTAGGGAGTGGGGAGGGGACAGAGGGACAGAGGTTGATGGAGGGGACTTGGAGGAAAAGCTGCCCACTCTGGGACACGTGAATCAGCCCAGCCCAGGACAAAGGTCACAGGCAGTCAGGGACATGGGCCTTGAGGCGCCCAGGCTTGAGGAGACATTCCTTAGCTCTGGGTGTCTCCCCAGGTGAGGACAAGGCAGAGTTCTCATCCCTACTACACTGTCAAGGTCAAGTTCAAGGTTAGGGACCTCAAAGGGGAGGGGGAGCCAGGGCTGGGAGGGGAGGCTGCCAGTCCAGGGGTGGGAAGGTGACCCTGATCTCAGGCAGCAATGGGGTGCAGGGAGATCCCCTCCTCTTTCGGAAACTGCATCCCTTCTCAGAGTTTGAGGCTCTTGGAGAAGTCAGTTGAGGTGAACTTGGGGGTCTCTGAAGTTGCTGTCTCCCATCCAGGAGGAAAAGAAGGCTGTGCCTGGTTTCCGGGCAGCTGGCCCTGCTGAATCCCCCCGGCCCCCTTTTGAGACAGGGTCTCACTGTGTAGCTTTGAAGCCCAGGCTAGCCTTGGACTCAAGAATTCACCAAGTTCTGGGACCTCAGGCGCATGCCACCCCACTGGCTGCGTGTGTCTTTCTCAGACTGGCTTTCCTCCTCGCCTCAGGAACGGGGAGCGGCCTCGAGTGGGCGCCTGCTCGGTCCTGCAAGTGCATTCTCAGCTGTTATCTCAGTCTTTCCAAGAGCCCTGAGCACTGGGCCATCCTGTCCCCACTTTTTACAGGAGAAATCAAAGCTTCAAGAGGGACGTGTCCCTCTCCCAGAGTAACGGGGGGTGGGGGGAGTAGTAAATGAGGCTGAGCTACAAATGGGGCTTTGTGGGCCCCAGAGTGCATGCTCCCTCCCTCCCTCCCCACACTGACTCCCTGTGGATGGACGGAGAAGAGGACAGATGGCCTCCCCCGAGTCTGAGTCTGAGGGGTGCTGAGGATGAAGACTGGACTGATGAAGAGGCTGCCTGCCTGGAGCTTGGAGCCACCCCAGTCCACTCGGGTTGCTCTCTACCCCAGGGAAGCACTTGCCCTCCCGATGCCCAAGCCACATTCCCTGGGCTTCCTACCTGTGCCCTGCACCTGAATTCTTGGGATGCGAGGCTCTGCGTGGGGAGAGCCCCAGGCACTGTCTTGGGCTCCCTTGTCACTGAAGCCCCCTAGCACCTCGCTTTTCCTGATGGGGGAGAGGCTTCCAAGGCCACAGGAAGTTTCCCCTCTGCCTTCACCTCAATTTTCCATTCAGAGTACTTTTTTTTCATTCTTGACTGATTTTCTTTTCAGGACAAAAAGTAGAGGCAGCTACTTCACACAGTTGTCCTGGGTCCCTCCAAGAAGTCTTCCTGTGGGGCTGGGGATTTAGCCCAGTGGTTTTGCCACCTGCTGCGCAAGCAAGCGCAAGCGCAAGGACCCGAGTTCGATCCCCTGTACCAAAAAAAAACAAAAACAAAGAAGTCTTCCTGTGTTGGTGCAAGATGAGGTTCAGCTCCAGCAGGCTGAAGCTGATGAAGGCCGAGCAGGAGTGGGGAGGACCCAGCCCCAGTCTGGACAGCCCAAGCCCCCTGGAGTCATCGAGGATCAAACCTTGTCTGACCCATTGCTCCCGTGTCCACCAGCTGCGCACCCTCGACCTGTCATCTCAGCTGGGACGCCCATGTCCTCAGAGAGCAGAATCTGGTCTCGTGTTCTAATAAAATCTCTTGACTATCGAGTGACAGCAGTGGTGGTGTGGATGTGCCTGGGTGGGTGGCAGGAGGGCTCCCTGGAACGGGTCAGTACTAATGAAGCCACAGTGTCACCCAGGCCAAGCCTCCGGGAAGCCAGGACCCAGAAGGAGGCTCCTCCCACCCACCGGGCCACCTCCTTGCTATCGAAAACCCCGCCCATGACCTGTTTTATTTAGGGGCTGGGGATTTAGCTCAGTGGTTCCTGACACCTGCCTCACAAGCGCAAGGACCGGAGTTCAATCCCCAGCACCAAAAAATAAAAATTTTTCTTAAAAGTTTTATCTATTTTTATTCATTTATTTTGTTTTTTTGAGGCAGGGTCTCTATGTAGTTCAGGTTAGCCTTGAACTCACTTTGTAGCTCAGGCTGGCCTCAAACTTGTTGACAATCCTGCCTCAGGTCTCCCAAGCACTTAGATGATAGGAATGAGCCATGATGAGTTTCAAAATAAAATTTTCTTTTGGTACTGAGAATTGAACTCAGGCCCTTGTGCTTTCGAGGCAGGTGCAGCGCTGCTGAGCTAAATCCCCGGTCACAAAATAAAAATTTTTTAAAAGGCTAGGAAAGTAGCTCAGTAGTTGAGTGCTTGGCTCACATATGCAAAGGTCTAGGTTCAACCCTAGAACCGCCAAGAAAGAAAAAGAAAAAAGAAAGTGGGAGTGAGCCTTCGACCTCATTTTACCTCTAACGCATCTGTGTCCAGCAGGTGCCTGCTGGAGAGTGCTAGCAGTTTCCAGACTGCCATCACCTGCTATGCTCTCCTCCCACCCCGCCCCAGAGACTTCTTCCCATCTAACAGTTCCTGCACGGAATTACACTCTGAATCCCAGAATCTTTCTAAATTAAAATGCTACTACCCATGGGAAAGGGAAGATGGGTCTCCTTCCCAACCCTGCCCCCAGCCTCACCTTCCTGGCCCAAGAGCCAACCTCTGGTACCGAGTCCCTGAGAGGCTCCTGGAGGGTGCTCAAGGCACACGCACATGCACACGCACACACACACACACACACACACACACGGCCCTCGTCCATCTGCATGAGACACGGCTGCCCACGAGGCCTGCAGCACGCGGGTCAGGCCCTTCCCAGAGCCTCCTGCCCAAGCCTTGTGGCCTCCCTGCCTCCTGATTTCACAGAGGAAACTGCAGAGGGGAAGGACCGCGTCCTGGTGCTAAGCATGGCAGGTGCCTGGCTTACATGCCAGGTCTTCAGGCCCCCAGGAGGGCCCACTGAGGCAGCGCACGCCGTAGGAGCAGTAGGAGTGGTATTCATTTCACCCCAGCCTGGCCTATCCGAGGGGCTGAGCCCAGGCCGCCAGGTCCAGGCGGTGGAGCAGGATCTGGCCCCACCAGTCAGCACCAAGAACACTGCTGCCTGCCCCTGCTTTTGTTTGGACCCAGAGGCTGGAGCGCAATCTTCCCAGGGCCTCAGCCTCTGGTGTCGGGAGCCTCGGCAGGCAGTGGCCACTGCCCCTGACCACCCTCCGCCTCACTAGTGGCCTCCTGCTTGTCAGGCAGGCTCCTGGGTGAAGGGCTGTGGTGGCTGGAGCAGGTGGGAAGGATTCACTGACAGGAGAGGAGAGGGAGGAGAGCAGAGACCCAGAGCCAGGCGGGCAGGAGGACTGGGTGGGGGGGCCAGCTGGGGGCCGCTGGAATGTGCTCCGAGTCCCACTGAGTCTATGCAGATGAGGTCTGTCTGTCTGTATGCAGATGAGGAGCGAGGGCATTCTCTTCTCAGGGTTACCATAGAGCCCAGCCCTCTGTCCCTCAGGCTCCAGCTGCAGGGCAGACGGAAGAGGCCAGACCTGGGGAGAGGCAACCTGCAATAGAGGGTTAGACTCCAGGAGGGACTAGCCAAAGACAAATGGCCAGTTCTGGGAAAGAAACTGAAGGTAAAACAGGGAATACAGAGGGGCTCCTGCGAGGATGGTGAAATGGTACAGGCGGACCTCCAAAGAACACCCAGGTACAGGAACACAGCAGGCCAGCTGGCAGACAGCACTGCAAGGGCCTGTGGCGGGCAGAAGGAGAGGAGCCGGGACGGACAGCGCCCTCAGCTCCTCTCCCTGTGCCCTGGAGCCCACGGTGGCCCCATGAGGCCCTTTGCAGAGGGCGTAGGGAGGCGGAGGCTCCAGGCCTGGTCCAGGCCGCAGGCGGCTGCATCCTAGACCGCCCTCCACCTCCCTGGCCAGCAGAGCCTGCCACAGCCCTTCCGACCTGAGGGAGATGCTGAGGGCAGCCTGTGCCCCAGGGGCACCCTGGTGGGTTCAGCATAGCAGGCTCCCATCTGCGGGCTGGGGGTGAGGCTTCTGGGGCAGCTGGCTGGGCAGAATCTGAGGGGTGAGGCCAGGACCCATGAGGCTGGTACAGTCGCCTTCACTCAGCATGTCCAGACCCAAGCCGGCCCAGCCCAGGGCCCCTTCCTTGAAGCGCAGAGGCTAGGGTGGAGGGACTCTGAGAACAGCCCCCCTTCCTCTAGCGGCTCCCAGCCCCCCACATCCAACAGGGCAGCCAAAGCCTCTATAGGGGGGCAGCGGGGAAGAGAGGCCTCTTGTTGGTCTGCTCCTCGTGCCGGAGGCTTGGCCTGTGCCAGCCCTGGCACGGCCGGACTCTCCTTCCTGGGGGTGCCGGCCAGCCCCACCCGATGCCCAGCTCCACCGTTTCCTGGGGCCTCAGGGCTTTGGCCATGGTCCCAGCTGAAGGATGGCAGGGAGTCCTGGCCCTCCACACCCCCTGCACCTCGCCATTCACACGCTGGCCCCAGAGCCGTGGGAATGCTGGATGGCAGCTGGGCATCCATGCCCAGCTCTGCCCACCCCCAGCCCCACAGACCTCAGAGAGGGGAGAGGAATAGGCTGCCCCCCAAAAAGCCCCTCCAAGATGGGCCCTAGAAATCCTGAGCGCTAATTATGAATCTGGGGACAAACAAAGCATTTGCAAGTCAATTAGTGACAGGACTTTCCCAGGAAAGGGCTTCATCCAGGCTGGGCTTCAGACAGGGCCACATGCTGGGTCATCCTGTCCCTCCCCCACCTCTGCCTGGCCTGCAGCTCCAGGAGCTCACCGTGTTCTGCCAGCCCTTATGTGCCGGGGGCTCCAGGGCCCAGAGTGGCCCGGGAGCGAGGGGCCAGGGGGGCTTCCCTGAAGTTAGCTGGAGCTCACACAGGGCTGCCACCAGGGGGCGTATGTCGCACCGGCCTCGATTCCACTGCCATGGGACCTGCTGGAAGGAGATGCAGAGAGGGCAGCCCTCCCAGACAGGGTGGCTGGGGTGACAGGAAAATGGAAGTCATTGTGAAGCGGCCAGAGATGCCTCCAGAGAACTCAGAGAAACCAGGACAAGGGGAAGGCAGCTGATTTCAGGCACCCCAGCATCTGTACCCAGGCCAGGAGGCACAAGGCCCTCAGGGTGGCAGTTCCCCTGGTGGAGAAACTTCCAGGTAACTAATCGGCCAACCCCATGGAATAGGAGACACAGCAAGCTGGGTGTGGTGGTCCACACCTGTGATCCCACACTGAGGGGGGCTGAGGCAGGAGGATCACATCAAATGTGAGTCCTGCCTGGACAACTTCATAAGGCCCTGTCTCAAAATTAAAAAAAAAAGTTTGGGGATATAGCTCAGTGGAAGAGTTCCCTTGGGTTTGATCTCAAGTACCAAACAACAACAGAGCACAGGATCTTGCTTCACACAGCCAGAGGGAGGCCTCGGCTGGGAGAGGGGCTCTCTGTGAGGGAGGACCCCTTAACTGGGGGGAGAGAGGATGGGAAAGAAAAGGGGCTGAACGGGGCAAAAGCCCTAGAGCCACCCCTGCCATCTGAGGGAGATTAAGGGATTATAATTAAAGCACATGTGAGGGGCTCCGAGCAGGTGGGTCGGGCTGGTGCTAACGATCTAATTGCTGCCCCTAGTCGGGCTTCCCAGGGCCTGTCTGCGGGGCCTGTAATGAGGGGAGGGGTGGGGGTCTTTTCTGCATGCAGAACACCCCAGCTGGCTTGCTCACACCCCAGGCCCTCCCTGAGGAACCAAGATGAAGGCCCAGAGAGGACCAGGAATGCGGAAAAAGTGCGCTTGGCCCGCCCACCCAGAGGAGGCTCTGAGACAGAGAGGGAGGGGAGAGCCAGAGGGAAGGCCTTGGAACAATTAGGGCCACCAACTACTGAAACTACTCTGCTCACCACTGCACTGTGCTAATCCTCTAGCAACTTCTTTAACCCTGGTGACACCCGCCACACCATGCAGACTTCAGGGAGACACCTGCCCTAGCCCGGCCCTCCAGCTAAGTAACACCAGGGTGCCAATGGCCAGACCCTTCTTCCTAGGAAGGGACAGGCAGGGAAGCTGGAGACAGGACTGGAGGTCAGGAGCAGGCAGGCTGCAGCCACAGACCGTGGCTAGGGGAGTCCGCCTCACACACCTGTGTGGCTTCTCCCTAGGACCTGGACAGGCATGGGAGTCACCCCTCTGGGCCTTGGTCTGCTGTCCCCTCCCCATGGAAAGCCCCCCTTTCACTTCCTGGCCACCCCATGCAATCCCGCCCCCCTGGCCCTGGGGTCTCCTGTCCTCCTCCGGGCCTGGGCTCCTGGACAGGAGTGTGGGTTTACCAGGGCCTGTGAGGGGAGGGTAAGTCTGTACCTTTATGCACAAAATCCCTGAGACACAGTAGTTCTGGGAGAACACGAGAGAATCCAGGAACATAGGTCCTCTCTGGGATGGGAATGGGTTGTGGAGACCCTGGTGGCTGGAAGAGTCCTTACCACATAGTACACCCTTCCGTGCCTTAGAGCTTTGCTCTGTATGAAGAAATCACTGGGCCGGGGACTTAGCTTAGTGGTTCCGCTGCCTGCTGCGCAAGTGCAAGGACCTGAGTTCGATCCCTGGTACCAAAAAAAAAAAAAAAAAGGCCAGACATAAAAGAACTCGAGATGCCGCATTTGAGAGGGACTGGTAGCACTTGGGACCCATCTCTGTACCATGCCTCTCCACCACCATCTTCCTGGCTCAGCTCTCCTGGCCACTGCGTCCAGTCAGCCCCTGTCCTCCAAGAGCCTGGAACTCGCCACCTCCCTGTCCCGTTGGCCTTTCGGAGACACCCGGATTCTCACTCGGGCGCTGTGAGCCAGTGTCTGCCTGTGAGGGGCCAGTGGCAGCTGCCCTACCGCAGCGAGGGGTGCACGGAGCCCTGCTTGGAGAGCAGCTGCCACATGCCCGCAGTGCCCAGGCCCAGCCACCCCGCTCCTTGCTCTTCCCCGGCCACATGCCCTGTCTGAACCTTGGGCTCCACCTGTGCCCTTCCCTGCCCACCCAGCTGAGCAGAGGGGAAAGGCGCTCGGGCTGGCTTGCCTTTGCTTCCTCACTTGGAAAGTGGGGTTGCGCCCAGGAGCTATTACCTGGTGCTGTTGGGGGATCAAGCGAGACAATGGCTGTCAAGTACCCGGTGCAGGGTGGGGGAAGCAGGACTCGAAATTGGTGGCCATCATTATAGTTATTAAATGGGAGGGACCCTGCAAAACGTGCTCATCCAGGGAAGGGCTCCTCATTATTGCTGGGCTGGGGGTAATGAGGCCTGCAGTAACAGCCCCTGGGCGCCAGGCCCCTCCAGCCGGCAGGTGAAGTGAGGAGTGAATGATGCATAATGGGACACTTGGGGCTTAGCGGGTGGGGCTTCCAGGAGCCCTGGCCGTGGCTCCAGGTGCCGGTGGACCCAGGAGCAGCTCCTGCCCACTCTGAGGCTGGTTCCTCCTTCAGAGGCCTGCCCACCAGTCACCCTGGCCCGCACTCGTGGGCACTGAGCACCTGCCCGGTGCCCGGCCCTGCCCTGCACCCTGACCTCTGACCCCGAGCCCTCTGACCTGGTGTAGGACAAGGACGGGTTCAAAGCAAATAAGCGGGACACAGAGATGGGGAAGAGCCGTGAGGCAGGAAATAGCCCAGGGAAGGCAGGGAGCCGGGTTTGAGGGGGTAGATTGGGATTTAAATATCAGGTGCTTAGAGAAGGCTGGATTTTGTTTAGCTTTTCCTCGGGGAAATTTTTAAATAATCCCGAAGTAAGCAGAATAGTGTAAGGAGCCCCACCTACCCATCAGGTAGGTCAGCTACCCACCCCTCTTGTTTATCTACGCCCTGTCCTGGCTTCCCCTCCTGGTGCTCCCCAGTGCTCCCCGCTTACTTTGAAGCCAATCCCAAGGGCCTCCTCTTTTGCAGGTGTAATTTGCCAAAGGAGGTGAGGAAGCCCTGGTGTGTCCTGTGGGAGGGGGCGTTCAGGCAAAGGGACACAGTGGAAAAGCCAGCAGGCTCCGGCCTCAGCTCTGCCCCAGCTGGGTGTGTGACCCTGACAGTCTCTCCACCGCCCAGCTTCTCCCAAGTGAAGTGGGGCGAGCACCGAGCACCCTCATCCCTCAGGGCGTCTGCAGCAGAAGGAGAATCCCCGAGGGCTGAGAGTGGACCAGCAGAGGTCCGGGCCACAGGCCTGGCCCTGGAGGAGCCCTGTCTCCACTGCGTGGGACAAAGCCAGGTACCCATGAGGCGGGGCCCGGGGAGGAGCCTGGGGTACCCCAGTCAGTCCAGCAGGCCATGCGGAGGGGAGGGGACGTGTTTGTTGCCCACCACCCGCGCAGATCGGCCACTGAACCCCGACTCCTGGGCACAAGAGAAGGGCCAGGTCTGAATGGCCAACTGTTCTGGGGAGGCTCGGGCCCTTTACACACCCTCCCTCCCAGGGCGATTATCACCCTGGGGGCAAGGACACAAAGAGACCCTCAGCTCCTTCCCCTGGGCGCAGACAATGGGCCATTCACAGGCAGGGACCCCAGCCCACACCTGGCCCTCTCAGGCAGCCCCCGACTGCCCCGTGTCAGTGGCAGGGAAGCCAGCCGGCTGGGCACTCCTGGCCCCCCCAGCTCTCCAGCAGCCGGATGGACAGGGCGAGGTAGGAGGAGGCGGGCCTGCCATTCACTGGCACCCTCACTCACTCGGAATTTCGCTCCTCTCGAAGTCGATGGGAAAATGGGAGGGAATAATTAGGAAAATCATTAGCGTCTCAAGGCCCATCTGAGAGGGATTAAAGGATTAAAAGCCTTCCAACTGATCTCTCCTACTTTAAGGTTGTTGGGGTTTTGTTTCCAGGGTTTTTTTTCTTTTCTTTTTCCCTGGGTTAGGGGAGACTGAAGTCTTGGTGGATCCTCCTTCAAAAGCCTCAGCAAAAGTCAAGACATTGACGTGAGCAGTGGAGAATAGGGGCAGCAGGTGTGTGTGGAGAACTCCCCTGGCTCACTTGTGGGGCAGGGGGGACAGAAGAAGGGGATGCAGAAGCCCGGCTGGGCCTGAGGGGAGTGGACAGCTCTGGGAGAGGGACCTCAAGGCCTCAGCCTTGCCTGGCAGGCCGCACCCATCTCCTGGTCCTAGCTGAGGGGCAGAGGTTCCCCTCCCCTCCCACCAAGGTGAGCCAGCCCCCCCCCCCAGGGAGCCTGGTCACCTGTCACCTGGGCCTGGGGGTCAGGGAGGAGAGAGCAGAGGAGAGAAATGAAGGAAAGGGAAGGGAGGAGGGGAAGGGAAGGAAAGCAGGAATCACCAGGGGACAGGCAAGAAGGGCCAAAATAAGAAAACCCATTTGGGCTTCTGCTGTTTGCAGGCCTTGAGCAGCGCACAGTCCAGCCAGTGGGATGAGCAGACGCAGGCGCAGCCCACTCTGTGAGGCCAGGTGACACAGCACAGGGGTGGGGAGGCTGCGGAGGAGATAGGCCTCGCACCTCGCCCGGCCTGGAGTGGGCAGGGATTGCTGCCCTGGGTGAGATGGCTCCGGCTGGCTAGTGAGCCTCCCCCAAGGGCACACGAGGGGCACTTGGTGGCTGGCAGGTAACCACTGCAGGCACATCTGTCACCAAACCCAACACAGTGTCTCGCTGCCTCCTGAAGTGGTGCCCTGGCCCTTAGGGTGGAAGTCACCATCGAAGGCAGCAGGCGAGTGGGGACTCCGGCGGGCAGACAGCTGGAGTTGCTGGAGGTGGGGTGGGGGTGCCAGGACGTGCCCACCCTAGTGCATCCTGGCCATTCTGGGAGGACTGCTGCGGGCACAAGGGGTGCCTTCTCCCTCACGCACACCGTGCCTGCGTTCCTCTGGGAAGCTCAGCTGAGCTCTGCACCCTCAACCCTCACCTGGGGCCTGGGGCAAGCGGACGGGCAAAAGGGAGCTGTCCTTCCCAAATGAGGGGGCACGAGCCACCCCAGCCCAGCACCTTGCTGGCACCACTAGTGGTAGATACTGGCGGCTACTGCCTGGCACAGCATTAATAATCATGTTTATTAATGGTCTTAATTAGCAACTGCCAGGGAGAAGCCCTGTGCTAATTCCAGCAATAATCGAGGCTTGTGGGGCGTGGACAGGAAGGGTGTAGAGGGCTGGATGGCTGCAGGTGGGGAGCAGGACGGCCTGGGTGGCTGCAGAGGCTGCAGAGGGGACCCCACCCCTACAGGCTCCCGAACCAGGGAACCAGGGCTCCTCGACCTCCCACAGTGCCGCCTCTCCGTGGCGTCGGGACAAAATGAAGCGTGAGGAATCGTGGGGAGGCGGGGGACTCTGTCTGTGCCTTTAGAACCAGACCCCAGACGACAGCCCATGGGATGGAGGCAAGTCTGCAAAAGCCTGAGTGAAATGAGCTAGAAGGGGATTGAGAACAAGCCCCACAGTGTCCTGGAGCCACATTCCTTGCTCTGGGGAGGCGGAGATGGATGGTGCTGAGCAAGGAAGGGGGGACGGGGGGGGGGGCTTCTCCAGCTGAGGGCTCTTCTGCCAAGAGCAGGGTGGGAAAATCAAGCTGAAGTGCCCAGAGGATGCTGCGAACAAAGCCCACTTCCTCTCAGCCTCAGCCAAGTGGGGCCTGGGGACCCAAAGAGCAGCCCAGAGAGGCCAGGGTCCCATGGCAATGCAGGCGGGGGCGCCGCCATCAGGGCAGAGCTGTGGTCCACCCTCTTGGGGGACCCACCCCAGAAGGCAGACAACTGCAAAGGTCCAGCGGGGGGGGGGTCCAGGCCGGGATGAGGCCCAGGGGACTTCGGGCCTCTGGAGGATTCCCGGTGGTGCTGGCAGCCCTGGATCAGAGCTGTGGAGGACCAAGCCGGCCAGAGACCTGGGCAGGAGGGTGGTGGGCGAGGAGCTGCAGAAGGGCCGGGGAAGGCAGGACTCTGCAGCTCTCAGGCCTGGACCCTGGGCCCAGAGACTCATCTATGTTTCCCAGGTCCACTCCCAGAGGCTGGGGGACAGGAGAGAAGGGGGAGACCTCCGTGCCATGTGGAACGCTGTGCCAAATCACTGGCTTCGAGGCCATCGCTGGGCCGGGCGTCTGGGACCCTAGCTGCACCTCTGCCTTTTCTGCTTGGTGCCTCTCAGTGCCACAGAGGCCCAGGACATCATGGGCCAGTTATCGTTTTGGTGCCACCCTGACTGATTTTTGTCCTGCACTCTGCTTCCAGGGCCCAAAAATCTCTCCAAACAGCCCCTCGCCTGAATGGCAGGCACCCCAGTTCAAGAGTCCCGTTTTTTTGAGGCTGGGATGGGACCCAGGGCCTCCCCCAAGCGGTGCAGGCTCTACTCCCCACTCCAGGCCCCTCGCTCTGAGTCCTGGAGGATCGGCCAGTGGGAGCCCCAGCGCCCGAGGCCCGCGGGAGTGGACCGACTGGGGAGACAGGTGTGGGGGACAGGTGCCCACCGCTGCTGCCCACCGCTCCCGTCCTCGGGGCGGGGCTCGTGGATCGCAGGCGGCGGACAATGGCGCTCTGTCCCCGCGGCTCATGCCCCGCCCCCAGGCCCGGCTGCCAGCCCCTTTCAACCCGGGGGGTGGGGGCGGGCGGCGCCCCGTTCTCACGGCCGTTGGGCATTTGCATGGCCCCATCGCCCGCATTGTTCCCGGGCCCTCGGAGGGCGCACGGCCCGGGCGTTCGGGCACCGGCTGGGGGCGACGGGCGCAGACAAAGGGGAGGCGCGGAACGCTGCGGGAGCGCGGACTGGGGTGCGGCGCGCCTGCCCCGACGGCCGCCGCCCGCGCCCGGACGCCCACGCCGTGTCTAATTCCTGCAGGAGCCAGGGCGCGCCGTGATGTGCATCCCAATGGCGGGGACCTCGGGCCTTTCCCAGGCTGCGCGGGCTTCCAGCCTGGGTCCTCCGAGGTCAGGGGCGCAGCTCCAGCTCCCTGATGCCCGGAAGCTTCGGCCACGGCCACAGGCACAAAGGCACCCGGGCCTGCGGGCCCTACACGGATATCCCTGCCAAAGGCGTCCACAAGGTGCTGGTGCGGTGCCTCTGGCTTGCTAGGTTGCACCCTGACCCCACCACAACCTGTCTCCCATATCAGCCAAACCCCTGAAGGCAAGAGGAGCCTGCCCCGTCTGTCACTGACCCCAGAGCCCAGGCACTGGGGCTGCACAGAGTTCACCAGTGGGCAAGTGCCTGATTGTCCCACACCGGGAGTGATAATGGTGCTGATGAGAGGGGCTGCCTGGAGGGAGCGATCTCATTGTCCCGAGGGGTGAGGAAGGGGCTCCCTAGGCTCCGTGCCCTGCTGCCCCTTGACCTGCTCATTGTCACCCTGTTGACCCAGCCTGAATGGATGGGCCACCGTGCGGGGGACTCGTCGTCCTGAGTCAGGGGCCACAGGCGACAGGGGGAAGCTTGGCTCCTGCTCCCCAGGGGCACCTGTCCCCCTCCCACTGGAAGGAGGCATGGGATGGTCACCCCCACACCCCAGCCCTAAACAGTGGCTCAAGCGGATGAAGCAGAACAATCTACAGAGCACCCCACATTCAAGGCAAAGCTGGGAGCGGGGGGGGGGCAGCGAAAAAGCAAAGGTGTGGTTCAGGAGAGTTCAGCCCTGGGCAGAAGCCCCAGATAACGGCGCGGGACCGCAGGACGCGGGAGTGGTGTGGCTCAGAAGGAACCAGAGGGAGGGGTAGAAGGTCAGGGTGAGAAATGTCGGCGCCAGGAGAAATGAACACCCACAGCTTTCCCACCCAGAAGAGGCTGGTGGGGCAGAGCGGCATGCTGCGCTCACTCAGCTCTCTCGACCTATTAGAGGAGCGCTGAGGAGCTCAGGAGCTGGGGGTCTGCAAGCTGTCCCCGGCCCAGGCAGAACCGGTAGCTGAGGCCAGAACGGAACACGCAGGCGCACTGGGGGAGCTAAGGGAACAGAGCCCCTCCCCCACTCTCCTCCCCTGCGCCCCTCGGCCCTGGGCCTCTGGACCCGCCAAGCTCAGTTCGTCCAGCCGCAGTGGGCGCCTGGTCCGCTTAGTCCCGGTCTGTGGGGAGAGAAGGTTCCAGGCCTGGGGTACCGAGGGGAGAGGACCGAGGGGCCCGGGCAAAGGGGCGCTAGCCTAACGGAGGTTTATCTCTGTGCGATGACAGATCTGAGATCCCTGGCATCTGCCTGACGTGCAGTGAGGCGCGGGTGCTTACAGTAGGCTGTGGCAGGAAAGCCCGAAGACCAGCCTAAAGCAAACAGGAAGGGATTAGGCTGCAGGAAGGACTTCCACTCTTCCTAAAGCAAGAACCGCAGAGCCAGGGAGACTGCAGCGTCTCTGCTGGATCTAGAGCGCCCTCTGGTGGGCAACAGTCTTCAGGACAACAAAGGCTCTGGGGCAGCCCCCCCTCCCCCTCCCCCTCCTGCTCAGGCCCAGCCCCAAGACCCCTCCCGTTGCCCCTCTGCGGTCTCAGGACAAACATAGGTAGCGCCCAGGTCAGTGGTGGTGAACAGCCGGCTGTTACCCTTGAAAGCTCTAAAAGGTTCACCATCCCTGACCTACGTGAAGGCTGCTTCCAGCCCCTTATGCCTGTTTTAGGTTTTAGGCCTGCTCAGGCTGGCAGCAGTTTAGGAACAGGAAGAGCATCCGGGATTTCTGAACAAGCACGGGCCCTTTGGCCCTGGAGAGGACCCTCCTGGTGGGACATGGCATCCTAAAGGGAGCCCAGCGGGCCCAGGGAGGGAGGACTTTGTCACCGCTAACAGCCCTTTCTGCCCCAAGGTCCTACTATTGTGTTAGAGGGGAGAACGGCCCATTCCCATGGCACAAATAAGAGGAATCAGAGTCCTTGGTGACCATGGTGTTTATCGCCCCAGACAGCTAGGCCTGCCCAGGCTGCACTGTAACTGTGACACGGACCCCTAAACTGGCAGCCCCTGGGCACTTCGCTGTGGGCCCTTCACCCACGTGTGCAGGCTGGTGGCCAGTTACAGCCTTGCCTCCCCCTCCCCACGGGGGAGCTGTCTTTAGGGACAGGAGGCTTCTTCCTTGAAGCAGGAGAGGAGGGAGCTAAAAGACTTCACTAGGAGGAGCCAAATATCATCATCTTCCTGCTGCAGTGCTGGGGATCAAACCCTGGTTCTAACACACGCTGGGCAAGTGCTCCGAGGCTGAGCTGCAGCTCCCTGCTGCCTTCTAAAAGGGGGTGTCCTCTGCAGAGCTGGCAGCACATCAGGCCCGAGTGTCTGGCTCCTCCATGCTGAGAGGTGCCTGGGCTTCATCCGAATGCTCACCTGGTACCTGAAAGGCAGGGGAGGGGGCAGGGTCGCCCCAGGGAGCTACAGGGACAGCCCAGGGGTGTCCACCAGTGGAGGAGGAGCAGATGAGGCAGGAAGGAATTAGTGGTGAGCACGGGAGGCGGCAAGTGTGGGAGAGTTGAAGGGCCCGGGGCTAAGAGGCTCTTGCTGTGTCTCACCTCCCAGTAAATCTGGTCCTCATAGCACTGGGAGTCCGGGGGAGAGTCCAGGAAGGGCAGCCTCAGCAGGAGCCCTAGAGGCAGGAAGGGAGGGTATGAGCGGTCACCCCCATCCCTGGAGGGAGGCTGCCACCAGTGCCCAGGGCACAAGCTGGGAGGCACCACGTCAACGTGGCACCTGGTGCAGGCGAACCACAGCCATGTTGGCTGAGCACCTAGTGCATGCCAGTCCCTGTGCCAAGTGCTTGACAGGCATCGCCCTCCGAGAAATCACAGAAACCCTGCAAGGTGAATATTTCCCTGTGTTACAAAGCAACCAAGGGCCAGAGATGCTAAGTGGCTTGCCCAAGTTTGCACAGTTGGCAGGTGATCAAACTGTGACTGTCATGACCCAAGGCTGCTGAGTCTCCTGTGTCCTCCTACATAGCAAGGCCACTGGAATATTTATGGTACAATCAAGTTACTCAGTGAATGAGCTGAACTTCAGAGGGTGAGAGCCTCTGGAATCCTGGGTCAGCTGTTAGCATTAAGGCTAGACATTCGGAAGCACTGCCAGTCTGCCTCTCTGGGAGAGGCTGGGGCTGGGGTAGGGGGGAGGCCAGATTGCCCAGTGGCCCCTCCAGGCCTCAGCCTGAGGCTGGGCTGCCCTCTAGCGGGCTGAGGGAGCAGCACAGGGAAGCCAGTCAGGAGGAGTCAGACACAGACCCAGCCCAAAGCCAGCTCCACAGCCTGCCTGGGCACCAGGAGGGAGCACGCACCCCCCTGCACCTCTCCTCCCTGAGGAGGCTGTCCCAGCCCCTCCACCTGCCCCTCCCCTGGCACAAGGTAGCATCTGCACAATAAATCCGTGAGCAGGGGAATCAGTGTCAAGGACATAGGATCCCAGCGCCCTCCTCCTGAGAACCCCTCCTCTGCTCTCTCCCTAGAGCCTGGCAAGCCCCACCCAGCCAAGCTCACTCACCAACAAGACTGCCGCCCACAAAAGCAAACGCCAGTGTGACAAACAGCCCAAAGAGCTGGTAGATGGCCTGCGACCTGGCGCTGCGCTGGCCCTCAGCTATGAGTGGAAAGATGTTCTGCAGGCTGTAGGAGAGCAGACAGTGGGGCCAGGAGTGGGTTGGAAGGGCAGGGATGGCCAGGGCCCTGGGCTGGCCATCGTATGGCACTCACCCGAGTGGACACCCAGCAGCGAGGTGGCCTCTAGGGAACCTTTGCCCAAGCCAGGCCACAGGGGTTCAGCGGACCCTTGTGGGCTGGCGGACCCCGTTCACCACTGCTCTGCAGCCCCAGCCCCACCAGACACCTCTCAAGCCTCAGTCTGAGGGTCGTTTTGCTCTCCCTCCCTCTGAGCCCCAAATTGCCAAAAGAGACCCCAAGGGTCATCATCTCCTACTGCCCTTTAGTAACGCTCAGCACTCCTGAAATCATTTGTTCAACGACTTTCTGCTGTGCTTGACCAGGAGGGCAGTCCCTAGGTGCATCTTGTTCTCTCTACTTTCCCTGGCTCACACAAATGGACGGACAGGTGGGTGGGTGGACAGATAGGTGGGTGGTTGATAAGGTGGATGAAAATACACAGCACACAAAGCATGAGATGGGCTGGGGATTTAGCTCAGTGTGAGCGAAAATGACTGCCACGTGGGTTGGGGGAAAACTCACCCATCTCCGTAAGCTTCGTGGGTGGCCAGTGCAGTCACAAGGACCCCCAGAAGGGCCCCCAGGATGCCTGGCATCCCATGGAGGTTGTGGACACCGCAAGTGTCCTGGACTTTGAATTTGGATTCAAGGATGGGCTGGAGGACAGGGTGGATAATCAGGTTCTGGTGCCCTCTCCCACCCCGCCATGGGGAGGTGGGAAGAAAGCAACTCCATGTTCTACCCAGGGCCAAAGAGGCAGCTGTACCGTGAAGAACTTGTACCCCAGCGTGGAGACAGTCCCAGCCAAGAAGCCAGCTGCCAGGGCCCCGAAGGGTGTCAGCATCATTTCACCCGATGTGCCCACCACAACCCCACCAGCCAGTGCTGCATTCTGGATGTGAACCTAAGGGCATAGGGAAGGGCAGGGCATTGGAGGCCCTGGCAACCTCACACCCACACATGACCCAACACCACCCACCAGAGACACCTGCTGCTTCCGGAAGTCCTGTCCTCTAACTCTCCCTCTCCTGCTTTCATACTGGCTCCTCCTGCTCTGTTCCACCACTACCAGGGCAGAGGGGCCCGGGGCTCATTACCCTGAGACTTCCCTGCAGGGCTCAGTCCTTCCTCGGTCAGGCTGTCCCTGTGCCTCCCCAAGGCTCCTCCGCATACCATGTTGAGCCGCCCGCCCCCGCCGACCAGGGCTGACAGGGCAAAGGTGCTCAGTGTGCTGGCGGCCAGGGAGTAGTAGGTGTTGAGGGCTGTCCGGTGCTGCGTGTCCCCCAGTGACGTGGGTGCAGAATTGAAGCTTGGCCAGAAGATCCACAGGAAGATGGTCCCTAGAGGGTGGCAGCCAGGCAGTGAGCAGTTCGAAATATGAAATAAAAACAAGCCGCCTACTCACTCAGCAATAGCAGGTACAGAAGGCGTGACATGAAGGGATCGCTGGTGGAAAGCCACAGCATCAGGGTGTTCATAAAGTAACAGGAAAGGAAAGGGTAGCCAGGCGCAGTGGCACACTCCTGTGATCCCAGCACTCGGGAGGCAGAGGCAGGAGGGTTGCTGTGAGTTTGAGCCCAGCCTGGGCTACATAGCAAGACCCTTTCTCAAAAAAAGGAAGGAAGGAACACACAGAAGAAATGGACAGGTTCCTAGATGCATATAAATGACCAAAGATGAATCAAGAAGACATAAAAATTCTAAATAAACCAGTATTAGTCAAGGAAATTGAAGATGTAATTAAAAACCTACCTACAATGAAAATCCCTGATGGATTCACTGCTGAATTTTACAAGAAATTTAGAGAAGATCTAATGCCCCTACTTCTCAAACTCTTCAATGAAATTGATTTTTTTTTTTTTTTTTTTTTTGGTACCGGGGATCGAACTCAGGAACTTGTGCTTTCGAGGCAGGCGCCAGAACCACTGAGCTAAATCCCTGTCCCTCTTCAATGAAATTGAAAGGGAAGCAATAATTCCAAATTCATTCCTGGAAGCAAGCATCACCCTGATTCCAAAACCAAAGGATCCAAGCAAAAAAGAGAGAACTACAGGCCAATCTCCCTAATGAACATAGATGCAAAAATCCTCAATCAGATACTGGCAAACAGAATGCAGAAGATCATCAAGAAGATCATACACCCTGACCAAGTCGGATTCATCCCAGGGATGCAAGGATGGTTCAACATATGGAAATCAATAACTGTAATACACTACCTTAACAGAGCCAAGGACAAAAAACACATGATCATCTCAATAGACAAGAAAAAGCATTGGACAAGGGCCAACACCCATTCATGATAAAAGCCCTACAGAAAATTGGAATAGATGGTCTTTATCTCAATCTGATAAAAGCCATCAATCACCATGCCCAGCTTGTAATAGCTAAATCTTGGAAACAGCTCAAATACCCATCAACTGACAAATGGATAAAGAAGATGTGGTTTTTCTTTACACAGTGGAATATTACTCTGCCATAAAAAGGGATAAGTCGGAGACATTTCTAGCTAAATGGATGAATTGAGACCATATGGTTTAGTGAAATAAATCGAACACACATGTTTAAATACCACATTGTTTCTCTGGTGTGAGAAACTGAAAGTGGAAATAAGGACTAAAATGTATAACAGACACTGGGAAATGGGAAGAAAATGTTAAGATGGGAAGGGGAACAGGGAAGGGGGGGAAAGGAAGGAAGGGACAAGAAAAAAGAATAGAAGGAAGAAACTGAAACAACGCTTTTGTAAATAAGGAGGGGAAGAGGGTTCAAAGGGGGGATGGGAAAAAAGGAGCAAGATGTATCATGTGCAGGTGAAATTTCCTATGATGAATGTCATCCCTATGTACATCAGAACATGTTTTGGTTCCAAAAAAAAAAGGGAAAAGGGAAAAGGCAAAGTCCACAGACACTAGGCACTACGATGGTACACAGGAAGACAATTTGCTTGTAACTCCAGCCCCTGTTAGGCTGCTCTAGCGGCCAGGCCTGCAGGCCAATCCTAGAGGAGAGAAGGCTGGGGCCGTGGGGGCGCAGGAGGCGCAGGGACCCCAGTCCTAAGTGGCCCACGGACTGGGTAAATCCGCCCCCACACACGCAGCCTCCAGGGGGAAGCTGGGGAGTAGCGCAGGCAGGGCTCTGCCTGCCTGGAGACCCACACCCAGCCAACGGGCCGCGGCAGAGACCGCAGAAGCTCCAGGATTCGTGGAAAGCTCGGCAGCCTTTAGGCTTCAGGGCAAGCTTACCTCGGTCTGTGGGGCAGGGAACCCGGGGAAGGAGAAGGCAGCTGGGCAGGCGGGGTGCTAGGTTTGAACCAGATGCGTCTGGCAGGAGCTGCAGGGAGGGCTCGTGAGCAGGAGGAGGAGAGGGTGGGCGGTGCCTGGGATGAGGGTCCCGGGCCCCAGAGGCCTTAGGGAGGCCGGGTGGGTTCAGAAAGACCGCTGGGAACGGTCTGAGGCATGAGCACACCCTAGAGCTTAGACCGGGATCCAGACCGGAAGGTGGTTCCCTCCCAGGACCCCAAGGACCCGAGGCAGCTTCCCCAGACCCCCGCCCAGAACAGGCATCTAGAACCCGCCCGTGGTGCCCTCTGGCCTCACCAATCATAGCAAAAAGGTCGGAATGGTAGGTGGAGCTCTGGCGGTGCTTGCTTTTCTCCAGCCGGGGCCTGTAGAGGACCCGAGAGAGGACCAGCCCGAAGTAGGCGCCGAATGCGTGGATGGTCATGGAGCCGCCAGCGTCTCTCACCTGGGAAAAGTGGAGGAGGGAGAGGAGGAGCGGGAGGGGAGGGGAGGGGAGGGGAGGGGGGAGGCAGCCCTGTCCCTGCCCACAGCTCTCCCGCTCAGCCCCGCCCACTCTCTCACCCCCAGGAGATGGAGGAGCACGAACTCATTGGCACCGAACAGCACCACCTCCAGCAGGGCCATGAGCAGCAGCTGCGCAGGCCCGGTCTTGCCCAGGATGGCGCCCAAGGAGATGAGCAGGGCCCCGGCGCAGAAGTCCGCGTTGACCATGCTGAGGTCGGCGGAGAAGAGAGAGAGGGGTGGGGAGGGGCAGACGTGGCCGGCGGGAAACAGCAGCCGGGCACGCGGGAAGGGTGAGGGGCAGGAGCTGAGCCCTTGCAGGGCACAGGGGTCACCCGCGCCTTCTCGGCTGACCAAGCTACAGTGGATGGAAGGACCAGGCCCAGAGCGGAGCTGCTGCAGCCGCTGCCCTCTCCGCCTCACTTTCTCCGTGCCCACGAGCCCTAGGGTGACAGGCCCCAAGGAAGAGAGGCCATGGGACCAAGTGTGGGGCCAGGTGGGGCAGCAGCAGTCAGGGAGGGCCCCGGTGCCCACCTCTGCACGCCAACGTGGATGTGGCTGCTATGGGACGAGTGGAGGAAACCCTGGACCAATGTGGACCACTGCAGGGCAAAGGCAGCCAGGAGGAAGGTGAAGCCCACGCTACTGAAGCCATAGCGATGCAGGAACACCATAAGGAAGCCAAAGCCCACGAAGACCATGGCGTGCACGTCCTGGAAGCCTGTGGGGCACAGGGGTGTGGGCCCTGGGCTGCTCTGGCCACACCTGGCCATCAGCGGAGCAGCAGCCTGCCGCCTGGCTCTCACCAGCCAGGGCTGCCCTGAGGTGGGGCCAGGCCCGTAAAACTCCCAGCCCGAGCCACCTGCACAGAGCCAGCCAGCCTGGGGCAGTGGGACCCAGACTACCCCTGCTGCGCCCTGTCAGGCAAGGGACTAGAACCTCCGGCTCTGATTTGCTCTCTGCCCTGCTCATTCTTCCATCCGTGCTCTGCTCCAGCTGACCAGTTAAAGGTCCAACCTGTGTCAGGCCCTCCCCCTCCATGCTCAAGACCTTTCCCTTTCTTTTAAATTTTTCCTTCCTGCTGGATGTCTAACTTCCATCCCTCATCCATCAGAGGCCGGATGTGGTGGCTCACGCTTATAATCCCAGCACTCGGGAGGCTGAGGCAGGAGGATTGTCCTGAGTTTGAGCCCAGCCTGGGTTACATAGCGAGACCCTGTCTCAAAAAAAAAATATTAGGAAAAAGCTTTAAATTGTTAATGGAGATTATGTTGAGGGGAAGGGAATTGAAGGGGGGCAGGGCCGCTAAGTCCCCAACTTCAATGCAGATGGCACCCCCTGGAGGTGTGCCCAGTGGAGACTCTGGGAGAAAAGATTTCTTCCTTCTTTCCTTTTTTTTTTAACTGGGGATTGAACAAGGCCTTGCACTGAGCTGCATCTCCAGCCTTTTTTATTTTTAGATAAGGCCTTTCTCACTAATTTTCCCAGTCTGGGCTTGAATTTGGAATCCTCCTGCTTCAACCTCCAGAGTTCAGGGGTTACAGGTGTGCACTACCACACCTGACTTTTTGTTTCTTTCCATAGTTTGAGTATTTTAACTTCATAGATGAACCCCTTCGATGTATAGTGTGTTATTGGGGTTTCTGAGCAGGAAGACATGGACCCTTTTATGTTTGCTTTCTAATCTGTACGACGCTGCATTTAAAAATAAGCCAAAGGCTGGGCATGGTGGCACACACCTGTAATCCCAGCTCTCAGGATGCTGAGGCAGGAGGATTGCTGCAAGTTCAAGGCTTCCCTGGGCAACTCAGTGACCTGGCAATTCAGACCTTGTCTAGAAATATAAAGAGGGATGAGGATGCGAAGGCCCTGGGTTCCATCCCTAGTACAGCCAGAAAGAAAGAAAGAGAGAAAGAAAGAAAGAAAGAAAGAAAGAAAGAAAGAAAGAAAAGAAAGAGAGAAAGAAAGAAAAGAAAGAAAAGCAGACACACTAAAAATATTGCGTAAAATACCTGCAGCCTCTGTATATAAGGTATATATAAAACATCAGTGATTTCTTGTCTCTATTGGGTCCCCTCCCCCAAATATCTCATTTCATATATGCAAATAATCCAAAATCCAAAACACTTCTGGTCCAAAACATTTCAGATAAGGGATATTTAAGCGCTACACAAGTTTTGTTGTAAATTACCTCAAATCTCTTGTAAGAAGAGGCAGATTATAAGGGGAAAAAGTCCTGGTCACTTTCTGTTTAATCTGAAAGGGGACCAACAAGCCAGGAAATTCTTTTTTTTTTTTTGGTACTAGGGATTGAACTTGGGTCCTTGCGCTTCCACAGCAGGTGGTGAAACCACTGAGCTAAATCCCCAGTCTAAGCCAGGAAATTCTTAATGAACTTTGGAATACAATCTACAACTTTAAGAGAAACAATCTCATGCTTTTTTGGGTGCTGTGTATAAGGGCAAAGAGAAAATTAGTTCACAAGCAGGGGGCTGGATGTGTGCTGGGGTTTGTGGGCCACAGCTCAGCCACCAGCCCCAGGGCCAAGGGCACCAAGGGCAGAAGCCCTGCCAGCCTCACAAGTGAACCCCATCCCTCCCACCATGGCTCTGCAGCCTGCCTGCCGAGGCACCCAGGCCCCTTAGGACTCTGCCTGATGCTGCCTTCCTTGTACGACAGCAAAGAGGGGGCCGAGTCTGTCCTTGTGGGTCCACTGTGCTGAAGGACTGCCCGGGACTTGTCTTAGATGGCAGTGATTACATCTCCTTGTCCAGGTTTGTTTGGAAGCAAAACTCAATCTGGAGTCTAAACTCCAAGCAACCTCCCTCCCCAGGAAGTGCTCCCCGTCTTCTCCCTGAGCTCCGCCTGGTGAGGGCCTATTCCAGCTGGAGCCTGCATGGTTAAGATGACCTGCAGACACTCCCTCTGGGGTCCCAAGGGGGTGCGCTACAGCCTGCCCCCCAAATATACAGAATTCAGTCAGAGAAGCTATTGCCCTCCCTCGTCCCTTACTGCCTCCCCTACTGGGTGACTGGACAGGACAAGATCACGGGACAAGGTGGCAGTTACAGGCAGGTCTTTGGTATCCGACAGAATACATTGAACCTGGCTCCCCCACCTTCTGACCCTGTGACTTTGGACAAGCCACTTGGCTTCTCTCAGCCTCAGTTACTTATTCTGTAAAGCAGAGATAAAAACATGAGAATCGCTGGGGATTTAGCTCAGTGGTGTCGATGCCTGCCTTGAAATCACAAGGTCCTGAGTTTGATCACTGGTACAAATAAATAAATAAATAAAACATGAGAAACAGAAAGCTGGGTATGGTGGTGCACACCTGTAATCCCAGCACTTGGGAGGCTGAGGCAGGAGGATCACCATGAGTTCAAGCCCAGCCTGGGCCACATAGCAAGTTCAAGTTCAGCCTGATCTACATAGTGAGACCCTATCTCAAAAGAAAAAGAAAAAAGAGGAGGAACAGGAACAGGAAAAAGAGAGGGAGGAGCAGGGGAGGCTGTCCTCCCACTCCACTCCCACCAGCCTCAGGACAACTGGCTGTAGTCTCTCGGAGAGCCCACAGGCCTCTGGCCCTGGTCACATCCCTCATGCCTCACGTCTTCCAAGAAGATTCTGAGTCCATCAATCATAAATCCCTCTCCATGCAAGTAAGGTTTTTAAAAAGACAGACTAAGAGACTGAGGTATCTTTAAAAAGACCATCCAGAGCCAGGCATGTTGGCATGCCACATCTGTGACCCCAGCACCCAGGAGGCTAAGCCAGGGGGATTGCAAGTTAAAGCCCAGCCTGGACAACATAGCAATTTAGTGAGAACTTGTCTCTATTTTTTTAAAAAAGTCTGGGGGCTGGGGATTGACTCAGTGGCACCACACCTGCCTCGAAAGCACAAGGTCCTGAGTTTGATTCCCAGTACCACCAAAAAGAAAAAAAGCCCGGGGATATAGATCAGTCCTGGTACCAAATAAATGGCCAGGGATTTAGCTCAGTGGTTTCACTGCCTGCCTCGAAAGTGCCAAGGTCCCAAGTTCGATCCCGGGTACCAAAAAAAAAAAGACAATAAATAAATAAATAAATAAATGGAATGTCCATTTTTTCCCTTAGAACCTATGCTCATATTTGCTTCCACATCACCATGGCTTCTTTCCTTCCCCTCTTTCTTATTTTCCATCAGTTGCCTCATGGAGTAAGAAAGGTGTGTAGTGTGGGTAGAAGCTCTACCGTGGGAATCAAAGAGACCATGTCTGGCTTTTCTGAAATTTGCCGTGTGACCTTGAGCACCTCAAAGGACCTCGCTGGCTCCCTCCGCACATGGGAACTGGGTGGACCAGATGGCTGGAGACGGCCCACACTGCAAACCAGACAGACGGGCCCCAAGTGGACCTGCCCTGGCACTGGCCAGGCCAGAGCTCGCCAAGAGCTGCAAGTTCCCTTTCATCTCCTGAATCAAAGGGCCACAGCTACACTTCCCTTCGACCCTGACCCCTTCCCCGGACACAGAGACAAGTGAGAGGCGGGCTCATCAAAGCCCCGGGCTCTAGGGACTTCACAGGTTTCTCCTGCCCAAACTACCCCCACATCAGGGTCATAGTCCACAGGGATGGCAATCTAGAGCACAGAAAGAGGCAGCGTATACTGTAAGGGAAGGAAGGAAGGAAGGAAGGAAGGAAGGAAGGAAGGAAGGAAGGCAGGCAGGAAGGAAGGAAGGCAGGCAGGCAGGCGGGCAGGTGGGCAGGCGGGCAGGCAGAAATCCCATCCTATCTATCTTCTTGCTGCACTCCTGGAGTGGAAAGCTGCCATTGAGAACCCAGCATTGCAGCAACAGAACGAGAGAGGCTGGACTCCAGGGTGCTTTGTAACAGGCAGGACTTTGGGCCCTGAGTGAATTCAGCACAGGGGAGAAACTCCTGAGGGTTCTGGGAAGCAGCCAGGTCAGACCCTCACACACAGCTTCCCTCTGTCTGCCCCTGGGCCATTTCTTCCTGACTCCTCTCTGAATGAATGAAAGTGAGGTAATAACAGCCCAGGATGTTTTATAGCAGACTTGTACACCCTATGCCTCACTGAATGTCTATCCTTCACTGAGGCATCCGTCTTCCTGTTGCTCAGATGGGGAAAACTGAGGCCTAGGGAAGACCTGCTCAAGCATTTGTGCTGAGTGTGGGAGGTCTGATACTCTTGGGCCCAGCTCCCCAGACCTGACTTAGAAGGCAAGGCCCCTGCCAGGCATGGTTATGCACACCTGTAATCCCAGCACTTGGGAGGCTGAGACAGGAGGATCCCTGTAAGGTCAAGGCCAGCCTGGGCTACATAATGAGTTCAAGACCAACCTCTAATTATATAGCTACACTTGTCTCAAAAAAAAAAAAAAAAAGTGCTGGGGATTTAGCCCAGTGGTTCCATCGCCTGCCTGGCAAGAGCAAGGACCTGAGTTCAATCCCCGGTACCAAAAAAAAAAAGCAAGGCCCCCAACCTTGAGGGAGGGGCTTCGTCCCCACAGGGGGATAACCTCCCCATCCTGAGACTTGTTAGCAAGTGATTCCAGTTCTGCCCTCACATAATGGGGCTCACAACCCCTCTGAGACAGCTTCCTCCCTGTGAAACAGCCAATAACCCTGCCTCGCCTCCTCCTCATGACTGGAGGCTGCTGCCCTGTGGTGTGGTCAGCTGGTTCTCTCTGATTCTGGAAGGGTCAGCCTTGGGGTCCTGGGGAAGAAACACCTGAGGCCAGGCTTGGCAGCCCACAGATAGGAGGGCTTCATATCCAGTCCCTGGCACCTCCGCCGGCCTCTCCTGCCAGCAAGATTCTCCTTCCTGCGGCCGGGGTGGAGCCCCTAAGGGGGGCAAAGGCTCTCAACAGCCTTCCAAGGCCCAAGAAGGCCAAACAGGAGGTGGGGGAGGGAGTGTCCAAGCTAGGGCTTTAGCTGTGCTTCAAATCCCAGCTCCCTACTTCTGAGGTGCGACCCCAGCCCCTTAACTTCTCTGCACCTCATCTTTGTCTCACGGACTAAATGAGACCACGCAGGCGCCATCCTCAGCCCTGCACCCCAAACGCAGTGACCCTAGAAAAAAGGGGCCCTTAGCTCCCCAGAGGGGAGATCGGAGCCCCGAGCCCCAGCCCGAGCCCCCTGGGAGCGTGGGTGTCCGTCCGCGCCCTGCACTCACTTGGGTAGCGAAAGTAAAATTCATTGTTTGCGCTACTGTGGTTGCCCCCGTGCCAGAGGGCAGCATCGGTCTCGCGGTTGTAGCGAACGAAGATGGCAAAGAGGATGGCGGTGGCGCCCTGGAAGATGAGGCACAGCAGGGGCAGCTGCAGGCGCCGGCCCGCGGCGCGCCGGGGAGTCCCGGGCATGGCCCCGGGCGGAGAGGGCGCGGGCGCTGCGGGGACTTGAGGCGCTCCCTGGCTCAGCTCGGCGTGCTGACACTCGCGGGACGAGCCCGACGGGTTCCAGGGTGAGGCCCCGCCCACGGGACACGCCCACTGGAGCCCCCCGCCCCCCGCCCCCGTCTGGACCGCAGGGAGGAAGAGCAGCCTCTGGCGTTGGGCATGCGGACCCCAGTTCCTGTCTCCCGGCTCGGCTGACCCTGGCGCTGTTCGGTGGGGACAGATCTTGGGAGTGACCCTGGAAAGGCGGCTTGTTCTTGCTCCGCTGTGGGGCGCAGCTGTTCAGGACCTGGCGGTGGGAGGAGGCGCCCGCCCTGTCGTACCCAGGGTGACTGGAGTGTCTCCCACAAACACTGGGCGGGGGGCGGGGGGTGGAGAAGCAGAGCTGCTTCCCGGGGAGCTCTGAAGGCACAGGAGAGAGGGGACATGACACGAAGCGCGGGCAGCACGGGACTGGCCTTGTAGGCTCCACTGCGCAGGGCCCGAGGCTGGGGTCCGGAGTCTGGAAAGGCCTTGAAGGCCCTGCGAGGTGCACGGGTGCTGCCCTGTGGGCGCTGGGCCACTGACAGCTCTAAACTGGTGGGGACCACCTCATCCGCACCCCCACACCCCACACTGCAGGTGTTGACTCCTGACACCAGCAGTCCCCGAAGGACTTGTCTCTTCTCAGGAAAGAGCAGGGACTCGCTTTGTCCCACCCACATATTCCTTCCCCTCAGTGACTGGAGCTGCAGGCCTAGCGTGCACTCGGGGAGCTGGATTCTCTGTACCCAGCTTTCCCACGGGCCCAGCTGGGGCGCGGGGGCCTGCCTCGGCGCCTGAGGCCCCGGCGGGCAGGCACTGTGCTCCACAGCGGCCCAGCCCAGTCGGCAGGGAGTTTGTTTTCAGACCCCTCTGGGAGGGCGTGGCCTTTGGGCAACTGGTCAGCAGCCAGGGGCTCCTCTCGGCCTAACCTGCCCCAGAGAGCTTCCTAAGCCCGGTGTGGGGGCAGGAGTTGCTCTGGGGTCCCTGGGAGGGGAGGAGCCTTCCATCGGCTGGGCTTTCCCTGCGTCTGCAGCCTGCTGCTTCTTTTTTTTTTTTTTTTTTTTTTTGGTACCGGGGATCGAACTCCGGTCCTTGCGTTTGCAGGGCAGGCGGCAGAACCACTGAGCTAAATCCCCGGCCCTGCAGCTGCTTCTGATTCCAGTCCCCTCTATCTCGGTCTCACCTGCTGTCTCCATTCACGTCTTTGGAGTCTTCTGGGTCTCTGACTTTCCCTTCATTGTTCCTCATTCATTCATTGGCAAATGTTTATCTAGGGCAACCCTGGGCAGGTCCTGCGACTACAGCCATAGACGCTGGTCACCGTACATACCATGGTTGGGTCCTAGGGCCATGGCCTGGTGGATGTTGACGAGTTTCGGGTTGTGGTAGGGCTCTCCCCTGCAGGGAAGGGCAGGGGAGCTGGGCCAATCTCTGGAGGTACAGAGGGACTTTCAGGAAAGATATTCACCAAGGGCCGGGGATTTAGCTCAGTGGTTTCCCCGCCTGCTGCGCAAGCGCAAGGACCCGAGTTCAATCCCCGGTACAAAAAAAAAAAAATATTCACCAGCCTGTATGGATGATCTTGGTATTTTAACAGTCTGCAGCTACCAGCTGGTATCTTCCCTAGTCCAGCAGTGAGCAAGATCTTATTCCAAGGGTCCCCCAAACCTTCCACTCCCCGGAGGGTACCACCCAGAGGGACCACTGGCCACCACCCACCAAGCCCATGGCCTTCTTTTGAATCACCAAGAGCCGTCAGCCTTTGCCCCCCACCCCCACCCCCGGCAGCTCTGATGGATTAAGAGGGTTGCCTCTTGATCTTTCTTCCACATTAGGCCTCTGAGGGGCCCCTGACTGCAACCCTGTCTCCGTCTCCTCTTCTGCTGGTCTGAGGTTGGCCCAGTCCTTGACTTTCATCTTGTTTCCAGCTGTGACCAGCCAGATGCCTGAATGGTGATGGAGGGAAACCAGGGTCTGCTGCCCGGGCCCAGCCTGGGGACCAAGTAGCTGAGGTTACTAACTCGAGGTTGCTCAGAGCTGCTCTCTCCCAGGGTCACCTCTTTCCTACTCCCTGTTCTCTTGGGTCAGGAACCCCCAGGCCACTTGGCTCCTCTATTTTCATTGAGCCACCCACAGTGTTTACAGGAGGAAAAAGGGAAGATAGGAAAGCACCAGAGTAACTAAGGTACTCTTCTTTCTTTCCCCTCCTTCCTTCCTTCCTTCTTTCCTTCCTTCCTTCTTTCTTCCTTTTTCTTCCTACCTTCACCACCTCTTTTTTGCGGGGGGGTTGAGACAGGGTCTGACTATGTAGTCCAGGCTGGTCTTGAACTCACTATGGAGCCCAGGCTGGCCTCGAACTCATGGCAGTCCTCCTGCCTCAGCCTCCAGAGTGCTGGGATTACAGGCATGCACCACCACCTCCTTACTGTATGACCTCAGCAAGTTACTGAGCCCTCTTTCAGTCTCAGTTTCTTTTTTTTTTTGGTACCGGGGATCAAACTCGGGATCCTTGCACCTGTGCAGCAGGCGGCAGAACCACTGAGCTAAATCCCCAGCCCAAGTCTCAGTTTCTTTATCTGTGGGAGTAGTAATAGTTCCTTTGAGGATTCCGAATAATTTATGTAGATTTCTGGCATTTCTGCAAATGTTCAGCAGGTGTAGTGATTATTATTATTCTGATTGGTTGAGGCTGAGGAAGACGGACAAATGTATGGTTGGCTCCAGTGCTCTTGGGTGCATAGTGTCCCTGAGGAGAGGAACAGGGAGGGACAGGCACTGTCTCCATGCTTTCTCCTGTCACATGCTGGAGGGAGCTCAGTAGCAGGGGCTGGGGCCTCGGACAGGTGCATTTAGGAAGGGCCATCAGACAAAGCTCCAGTGGCACAACTCTTTGTTTTGATTTTGTTTGAGACAGGCCCTTGAGGCTGGCCTCAAACTCACAGTGATCCTCCTTCCTCAGCCTCCCTGGTGCTAGGATTACAGTCATGCACCACCACGCCTGGCAAATATATAGTGCACACACATAGCTCATGGGAAGTTCATATGGCATGTTATATGTTATTATTACGTTTTTTTTGGAGTGCTGGGCAAGTGCTCTACCACTGAGCTACATCCCCACCCCATGGCACAATTCTTAAACAGAGATTTGGGGATGGGCATAGCTTTCCTTCATTTGACAACCATGCATCGAGCAGCTGCTATGCCTAGCCAGTGATGGGGCAGTCAGGGTTGGCTTCCCAGAGGACGTGGTGCCCGTGCTGAGACCCTCGCCTAACTTCATGATAAAGTCAGTTCCTGTATCTAAACACTCTGAAATGAAAACAGAAAAGAGCCTCTGCTAGACAGCTCAATGCCCACAGAACCCAGACTCAGTCCCCCCAGAGGCAGCTGCTGTGGGCTGGTGCAGAGTGGCATTAGTTACAGTCGCATACATAGACGGCACCGTGAATGACTAAGTATGACCACATCGGCCTCCGGACAAAAGTCAGTCAGAACCGGATGCTTATGTTTGTTGAGCTTCCTTCATCGGCAAACTAAAAATGACAGTACCTTGAAAAAAGTTTGTCAGAAGGCAATTATTGTAAACCCCAATTTTTTCATTCACTTACTTATTGAATACACTCCATTTGTGTTCCTGCTCTGTTCTCCACCTCCGCCGCCACCGAATGCAATACTGTTTTCAGGATGTCAAGCTGGATAAGATGGAGACTCAGTTTCTAAGGCCCAGCAGCAGCCCTGCTTTGAGACAGGGTCTTGCTAAATTGCTCAGGCTGGGAACTTTTTTTGGGGGGGGCGCGGGTACGGGGATCGAACTCAGGTCCTTCTGCTTGCGCACCAGACGGCAAAACTACTGAGCTAAATCCCAGGCCCTGGGAACTTTTGATCTTCAGGCCTCAGCCTCCCAAAGTGCTAGGATTATAGGAATCCCCAAGGCATGTGGCTCCAGGGAAAGTTTTTGAAAGGCACAAAACTGCAGGAAGTAAGAATGTGATCCAGAATGAGAGGGGCAGAAGTCAGATTCCTAGCTCTGTCCAAAAAGCATTTTGGACCCATTGTTTAACCTGACTTGAACCTTAGCCTCCTCGTCTGCCAGATGGAAGTGACAACAGTGCTGACTTCACAGGAGCTATTGTGCAAGTCGATCCCTAAAAAGCACGTGATATGTGCTAAGTCTCAGTAGCACAGACACAGTTAAAGACACAAGTAAATAAATGCTGTGGCTGCTTCTTTGTCCCCTCCCTCTCCACCTGGTACCAGTCTCTGAGCTGGGCTAACATCCTGGGACAGGACAATGGGGCCTCAGGACTTCATGTCAAACACAAAAGCAGTGAGCTGTTAACTCTCCAGGACCTGATGGGAGCACAGAGGCAGGGCTGTGTGGAACCCTTATCTGTTATCTGTGCCCCAGGTTGGATGGGTGTGATAGCAGTCACAGGGGAGCAAGGGCTGGGTGTGGTGGCACGAACCTGCAATCCCAGCACGCAGGAGGCTGAGGCAGGAGGATCACTGCAAATTCAAGGCCAGCCTGGGCTATACAGTGAGTTCAAGGCCAGCCCAAACTACTACTATAGTGAGACCCTGTCTCCAAAACACCAATGAAAAATAAACAAGTAAGTAAATAAATAAAACTGTTAAAAAGTTATTTAATATATAAAAAAAAAGTTTAAAAGGCTGGCATGTAGCTCAGTGATACAGCTCTTGGCTGGCTTGCATGAGGCCTTGGGTTTAATTCCCTCACCAGAAAAAAAGAGAGCACAGGGTTCGAGAAGATACAGCCTCCCCCTGCAGGCACGCACGCACGCACATAGGCACGCATGCACACCTGGGTCCTCCTTTCCAGTCCGTCCAGGATTCTGCCCCTGCAACCAAGCAAAACCTCTCCTTCTGGATGAACAAAGAAGGCTGGCTGCCGTCCAGCCCTCCCTCTGAGGTTAGACCCTTGCTCCCTCTCCTACCTAGGCCAACCTGTCTTCCCTCTCTGCCTTTATCACGGACACATCTCTTCCCTGGAAAAGGAGCTGCTGAGTAGAAATGTTCACATCCCGCCGGGGACAGGAAAATGGTGAGGTCGGAAATCTCTCCCCGGGCCCTGGTGAGAAGCCCAATCCAGCAGGGTGGAAAGAGCCGAGTGGAGGGGGTGAGACTCCCTCGAGCCCTGGCCAGAGCAGATGGCTCCGAGCAGCCTGGGTGTGGAGGAGGACCCCCGCCCCGTGCACATTCAGAGGCCTGGGCCGCCTGCTCTGGGGTTCTCCTCCTGCAGCCCTTCCTGTATGCCAAGCTACAGCAACCCGGGAATGGGGAATCCTGAGGCCATTAAGCAAACCCATAAACACTCGACAGTCCCTGCAGTAACTACTCACTGAGGCAGATATGCAAGACTCAGCAGCTCATGGAGCTGATGTTTAGATGAAAGAGACAACACACACACATGCACGGATGTATAAGACTGGCAATAGAGGCTGAGGCTGAAGGAAACAAAGCCAGGCCCAAGGACAGAGCAACAGCGAGAGGGCCTGTGAGGGAGGGGACAGCCGACACCCCGCTCCCGAGGAGGTGGGGTGTGCAGCCTGGGCGCCATCCAGATGGAGCAGCCCAGTGTGGCTGGGAGCCCTGTGCCACCCTGGATGACATTCTCACCCTTTCCTGCTTCCACTGCAGGCCTCCATGCTGAGGCAGAGTACGCACGCTGCTCCCCTTGTCCCCAACACCTTCGCCCTGGCCCTGCAGCTCCGGCAACTGCAGTGCAGCCCACAGTGGGCAAGCTGGGGCGGGGGTGGCGGTGGGTGGGGGTGGGGCTGAGGGAAGACCGTCCCCAGGCCCACCACAGGGGGTGGGGCAGCTTCACCCCGGCCCTGTCTGTCTGCTCTTCCTTCCTTCTCAGGCAGGTGAGTTTGTAAGCAATCATATCCTCCCCACATATTCATTAATAAATATTTATATATTAAACAATTTTATTAGTCTTTTAAATAAGCAGCAAATGTTTATCAGGGAACAGCTGTGTGCAGGGCCTTTTTCTATGTTTTTGTTACACAGCAATGGAAAAATAATCAAGAATGGAAGGAGCAGGGCCAGGGATTTAGCTCAGTGGGTTTGCCGCCTGCTGCACAAGCGCAAGGACCCGAGTTCAATTCCCAGTACCAAAAAAAAAAAAAAAAAAACGAATGGAAGGAGAAACCTGGCATGGTGTAAGCCCAGCGCTCAGGAGCCTGAGGCAGGGGACTGCTCCAGTTGGAGGCCAGCCTGGGCTACATAGTGAGACCCTGTCTCAAAACACAAATGAACAAAACAAACAACAAAGAAAAAATAATAAAAAAGAACGAAGATACATCATGTAAAGGTACCAATTCCCGGGCTGGGGATGTAGTTCAGTGGCATAGTACCTGCCTGGCAAGTGCAAAGTCCTGAGTTTGATCCCCAGTACTGAGGGGGAAAACAAAACAGGAGAAAAAAGAAAAATACATTCAGATTTATCACTAATGAGAACTCATTTAAAAAATTTAAAACCAAAATTAAATAAACCAAAACCAAATCAAATGAATAAAATAACAAATTTACAGTTGTGTTGCTCAAAAAAACATGTCACTTCTTGAAACTGGTGGTCTGATTTTGCACCAAACTCCTGCCAAGTGGTTGACAAACGTTAGAAGATAAAAAACCCAGAAGACCCTGTCTGGGGAAGGGAGAAGACAGACGGGGGGTGGGGCAGGGAGTCAGGAGGTAGAACGTCTTAGGAAACGCACACCCTGGTTCATGCCCAGAAAACGCTTTTGGGTTCTGAATCTCTACTTCCAAATTCTCTCTTTTTTTTTTTTTTGAGACAAGGTCTTGCTTTGTAGTCCAAGATGACCTTAAACTCACTTGTACCCCAGGAAGGCCTGTCATCCTCCCAAGTGCTGGAATTACAGGTGTGTGCCACCCCACATGAGCCAAATTCTGTTTCTTCCAAGCTCTAAATATATCTGAAGTTCTGGATTCAGCAGCAGGCCCACATCTGAAATGGCCAGTGAACAGGGAGGCAGCTGGGATTGCCACCTGCAGGAGGATCTTAAAGGAAGTGAGCCGAGCTGCTTGGTCAGGAGAAGGGAGGCCTCGTGGGGGAGTGGGGGGCTCTACCTCCCAGTCTGCACCGTGAAGCTGCTTGCTAAGGGCTTGGACAAGGCTGTGGGAGTCAGACCAGAGCCTTCTCACCCAGACCTGCTTCCCTGGGAGCTGGGGGCCTCCTGAGGTGGGGCTGGGAAGCCAGGACTTTCACCAGAGCCTGAGGCAATGTTGTAAAAGCCCAGCAGAGGATTCCCATTCCGCAGCAGCACCCACATCTCCAAGTGGGCCACCCGGCCTGGCGGACTCTGGATCAGTGTCCCTAACCCTGACCACACATCAGAGCCACCTGACCCAGAGGGAAGAATGGAAAAGAAGCAACGCTCGGCCCCACCCCAAGAATTTGATTTAATAGCCTGGGGAGAAATCCCAACGCCAATTTCCTTTTTAGAGCTCTCCAGTGTCAGGGCACAGCCAGAGCTGCAGGTCACTCATCTGGAGTAGCAGCGGCACCCCTGCTCCCCACCCAGAGCCTGTGAGAAGGCCTGCCCCAGGTCTGTTGAGTCAGAATCACTCAGGGAGAGTGGGGCCCAGCAGCAGCCTGCTTCCTAACAAGCCCTTGGGGTGATTTGTGTAAACACCGAAGTAGGGGAACCATGGACCTAGGGGAGCTTTGAGGCCTTCTAGGCCCTCAGAGTCCTGATCCAAACTCCCTGCCAACTACGTGACTCAACCTGCCTACAGGACAAACCAGTCAAACCTGAGATCTCAGAGCGGTTTTGCTTCACAGGTCACTGTCAGAAAGCAAAACGAAACCCCCCATTTTCAGTCCCTTCCAGGAGGTGTTTGGTTGAGTTAGGCCAGAGGCTCTGAGTCAGGCTTCCCACCTCCTGGCAGTCTCAAAAAATCTACTGCTTGGGTCCTGTGGGTCTGACTGGTTCCTGAGGGCCTTGGTTGTGATGCCTCAAAAACCGCTTGCCTTTCACCCATCACCAAATTCTGGGTTTCAGTGCAAGGACAGCAGGGCCTGCCCTATGGCAGTTTGGTCCTGCTGCCTGGGGAAGGGGGTGCAGAGTGAGTTTGAGCAGAAGACTCCAGGCCCTAAGGGGCCAAACAAACCCCCAAATCCACAACTGATGTGTCAGCCCTAATGGGGTGGGAAAACCAAACCTGTGTCAGAGATAGCCCAAAGCAAAGGCTTATTTGGGAGGACGACAGTTTCCACCTGGGCCCTAGATCCCAGTTTCCAACAATCAGTTCTGGGGTGTGGGGACCCCGGCTGCCCTCAAAGCTTTTCTCCAGCCTCAGAGCCATCAGAAACCACTAGAAGTGAAAAAGGACCCAGGACCTGGACAGGAAGAAGTGGCAAACTTTCTAGGGTACCACATGCAGGGAAGAGGGAGGACAACAGAAGGAATGGAAGCCCAGCATCATGAAGGGGACAGGAGGGAAGAGCCAGGGATGCAGCCACCTTCCCTGGTCCAGAACTTTGAACTGCCTGGGAGACACTGACGCAAGGCCGTCCCAAAGCACTACTATGGGGCCAGGGATTTAGCTCAGTGATTTCACCGCCTGCTGCACAAGCGCAAGGACCCGAATTCGATCCCCGGTACCCCTCCAAAAAAGCAGGACCCAAAGCACTATTGTGTCCCAAGGCATTGTTGTACCTTGGCACTGGACAGCTTTGAAATTCGTCCAATTTGGTACTCAACACATTTTGACGTGAAAATTTTGTCCCACCCTCAACGTTTATTCGGAAGCTTCCAGCTGGAATTTGTCCAGGTCGGTGGCCGCATTGCTCCAGACCTTTTCCAGACAGAGCAGTTTCTTTGGTACCGGCTTGTTTTCAGTTCTCCACGCACCTCCCAGAACCAATTAACAATGAGTCCAGAGGTTCCACTGCGTAGGACACCTATCCTGTCAGTCTGGGCCCTGCCTCCAGCCGGCACCGAAGTGGGAGCTTCACACAGCCCAACCGGACAGGGTCTCACCTCAGAATCTCTGCTGTCTTCCTTCCTTCCTTCCTTTCCTTTTTTGGTACCGGGGATCAAACTCGGGACCTTTCACTTACAAGGCAGGCGGCAGAACCACTGAGCTAGATCCCCGGCCTTGCTGTGTACTTTCTCTTCCTAGCTCAGGCCTTCTCAGCAGGACCCAGAAAGCCTGGCGCATGTGCACCGGAACCATGGCAGAGGTGACAGGAGTGGGGCGCTCCTGACCAGGGGCTGTCGGAGCCAGTGGGTAAAAGCCCCACTTTCTTTTTCTCACTGGTGGTTCTGAGGTGCATTTCTCGGACCCCTCAGAAGGTCCTGGGAGACAGCCCATCACTGCAGACCTCGGTTCTGCCTTTACCTCATCCCGGGTTCACTGCCCCTGTTCTACACATGCTTCTGGAAAATGCACCTGAATAAACAGCTACTCCTGGGCCGGGGATTTAGCTCAGTGGCTTAGCTGCCTGCTTCACTGCCTGCTGCACAAGCGAAAGGAACTGAGTTCGATCCCCGGTACCAAAAAACAAACAAACAAACAAAAACAAAACAGCTACTCCTAAATTTAGATCCAGGATTTGCTTTTGGGAGAATCTGACTGAAACAATTTGTTCCAAACTGCAATGTAGACCATCAGGATGGGATTTTGGAACTGGATCACTCTTCAGTGATGATGCAAAAAGCGAGCTGGGTGTGGTGGTGCACCCCTGTCATCCCAGCACTCAGGAGGCTGAGGCAGGAGGATTGCTGAGAGTTCAAGGCTAGTTGGGCTACAGAGCAAGAACCTGTCTCAAAAAACAAAAACAAAAAAAATTTTTTAAATTCTTGGTATGTAATAGTATTAAAAAAACTAAGAGGGGCCGGGGATTTAGCTCAGTGGTTTGGCCGCCTGCTATGCAAGCGCAAGGACCCAAGTTCAATCCCTGGTACCAAAATAAAATAAAATTAAATTAAAAAACTAAGATTCTGGATTGGGGATTTAGCTCAGTGGTTCTGTCGCCTTTCTTGCAAGGGCAAGGTCCTGAGTTCGATCCCCAGTACTGAAAAAAGAAAGCAAACACATTAGGACTACTACTCCCACCTGCACCAACCCTGATTGCTGATTGTATAGAAATGTCCAAACAAACTAAGATTCTCACTTGTGATGGATTGGAATGAGGGAGGAGAAGAAGTATTTGGGATACAAAATGGAGGCAATGGTAATAATAAAGATTGGCTTGCTTTTGTTATATGCTTTGGAACCTGCGAAAAAAATTGCAATGCTAGCCAAGCATGGTGGCACACACCTGTAATCCCAGCACTTGGGAGGCTGAGGCAGGAGGATCGCCCAGAGAGCAAGGCCAGCCTGGGCTACAGAATGAGACCCTGTCTCAAAAAACAAACAAAATATTACACAGTCAGTTTAACCCACTGTAAATGTAACCTTGCTATGAAAGCTGAAGGTCTCTATAGCAATGCCTAAGAACACTCTCATCTCAGTTGCTGAAAGCAAAGCATGGGACCTAACCGACAGAACTGCCAAGGAGACTGAATGCACGGTTTGAACAAGTCACTGTGTCTAAGTCAAAACTGTGGCGGCACACACCTGTAGTTCCAGCACTTAGGAGACTGAGGTGTTACACCCAGCGAGAGAGAGCCAACCAGAGACCGATATTAAACCCACACAGGAGTTTATTACCGGCCGGGACCGAGCCGAGCATCGGACTCGAGCCTCGACTCGGGGGAGATTAACATGTTTTATACACCTTTGAGGCCAGCAGTTTCTAGGCCCCCCTATGGGATAGAACTAGCAAAGCAAGCAAAAGGTACAGAAGCGGAACGTCCTGCTGTTAGAACATTTGTAAAACAATAGTTGATTAATTGTTGTTGCTAAGAGACTCTCTAAGGGGAGGAGGTTTCTAAGCCTCCTCCTTTTGAGTTCATCTAAAGGGCAGGCAGGTGGGTCGTTCAGCAGCAATACAGAGTCTGTCTTGCAAACTAGGGTCCTTCCCATTGGGGGCAAACGTATTTCCTATGAGCATATTAAATTTTGTTTGTAAATTAAAAAAAAGAAGTTACTGTACAACTGAAGGAAAAAACAGCACAATCTGTAAGCAGAAGTCATCATAATGGAAAAATCTCAATCCCTCACCTTATTTACATGTCAGTCACTTTACACACCCAGAGTGCATCAATTGAAGAGATGTCTAAATCCGCCCCTGCCAAGCCAAGAAAACCCTGCAACACCAACATAGATATTTCAAGTGGGGCGTGGTGATACACGCCTATAATCCCAGCACTCGGGAGACTGAGGCAGGAGGATTGCTGTGAGTTTAAGCCAAGCCTGGGCTACATAGTGAGTTCAAGCCTAGTCTGAACTACATAGTGAGACCCTGTCTCAAAAACAAACAGAACAAAACAAAACCAAATAAAAATATTTCTGAGAAATTTTCCTTGGGCCTTCCCCAAAAAGACCTACATTGATATACTAGGGTAAATGTAAGGGGGAAATCCCCCTTCCCATGAGATTTATTATGTATGAAATTTGAGCTAACACTGGTATCAAAGAACCAGAAATGTCACTCGTGGTTGTCTGGTTAGAATGGCAACTTACAATTCTAGATGAAGAGTGAGATTCTGCCCCAAGTCTGCCCGGCAGTGGGCCCAACAGGCTCAGGGATCCACAGGGAGGGTTTTCCACCAGGTTCTTCTCTACTCAATCAAAAACAATACCTGCCCCAGAAACAAGTTGCAGAAATGAGCACCAGTGTCAAACATGGACGGGGCGGCAGTTTTTTGGTACCAGGGATCGAACTTGGGTCCTTGCACTTGCGCAGCAGGTGCCGAAACCACTGAGCTAAATCTCCAGCCCAATGGGGCGGCAGTTTTGTTGGGACTCAGGGATGGTATATATCGGCTCATGTAAAATTCCCTCATCTCACTCCCACAGAAGCCAAATGCACGGAGTGGATGACAATAGATTATTATAGATTTAACCACATACTGCAGCAGTCTCAGTAATAGCTACCACTATATGTGGTGTTTTGTTGTAGTTGTTATTGTTGTTGTTGATACAAGGTCTTGCTGTATAGTTCATACTGGCCTTGAACTCATGCCGATCCTCCTGCCTCAGCTTCTGGAGTCCTGGGATTAGAGGTGTGCACCACCATGCCCATCTTCTCCTTCTACTCTTTCTCACAATCCTGTCTCTCCTAATATATTAACCCCTTTATGTTCCCAGAATTCCAGGTATTCTTCTGCCTCATAGCTTCGATTGATTGATTGATTGATTGAGATAGGGTCTCACAATGTAACCCAGGATGGCCTGGAACTCACAGAGATCCTCCTGCCTCAGCTTCCCAGGTGTGTGCCACCACACCTGGCCAGCTTTTCTGCCCCATAGCTTTTGTACGTGCTATTCACTTGACCTGGGACACTCGAGTCCTACAAATAATGAGGTTTATTCCTTATTTTCTTTCAGATCTCTGCTTAAGTGTAACTTGATCGGGAAGGTCTCCCCTCTTCCACAATCCCCCTTCTCTACCCACAATTCTATACCACTGCTTCTCACAGACTTAAATCTACTTACAATCTTAAAAATTACTACAGATCCCACAGAGATCGTGTCTATGTAGGTTATATCTATCAATACATGCCTTGTTTGAAATTAAAATATTGAACATATTCATATATTAATTTAAATAACAATGCTGTAAAACAACAACAAAAACAAAATTTAAAAAAAAAAGAAAAAACAGGCCAGGCTGGGGATATAGCTCAGTGGTTCTGCTGCTTGCCCCGCAAGCGCAAGGACCTGAGTTTGATCCCTGGCACAAAAAAAAACAAAAAAAACCAAAACAGGCCAGACATGGGTGCACACTTGTAATCCCAGCTATTCAGGAGGCTAAGACAAACAGATCACAAGTTCAAGGCCAGCTTGGGCAATTTAGCAAGACCCTTTCTCAAAATAAAACTAAATCAATAAGGTTGAGGATAAGGCTCAGCACTCCCTGGGTTCAATATCTGGTACCACAAAAAGCAACATAAAATAAAATATCCATGATATTTATTTTTTGTTTTTTGGTACCGGGGATCGAACTCGGGTCCTTGCGTTCTCAGGGCAGGCGGCAGAACCACTGAGCTAAATTCCCGGTCCCTAGCCATGATATTTAACAGAAAATGTTTTAATAACATTCCAAGCCCTTTTAATCCTTTATTTTTTTGTTTGTTTGTTTTTGTTTTTGTTTTTTAGTACCAGGATCAAACTCAGGACCTTGTGCTTTCAAGCCAGGTGGCTGAACCACTGAGCTAAATCCCTGGCCCTTTATCCTTTATTTTGAGACAGAGTATTGCTAAATTGTTAAATTGCCCAGGCTGGGCTTAAACTTGTGATCCTCCTGCCTCAGCTTCCAAGAGTGATGGTATTATAGGAATGTGTCACTGCACCCAGTTTACATTTTCATAAATATCTCAATATCTGGTTTATTAGAGCTGGGCGTGGTGGCACCTACCTGTAACCTCAGCACCCAGGAGGCTGAGGCAGGAAGACCACTGCAAGTTTAAGGTCAGCCAGGGGTGCACAGTGAGTCCTAGGTCAGCCTGCACTACATAACAAGACTCTGTCTCCAAAAAAAACCTGGTTTATTAGAAAATATTACCCGGTACCTGAAAAAAAAGTGAGGGAGAGATTGGCTCTGCAGAGTGAGCTTGGGCTGAGTAAAAGAGGAAAAGCAAGATAAAAATACACCCTGGAGGACACAGGGCAGGCTCCTGTGAGGAAAGCCATGATAGCCAATAGCCTGCACTATGTTGTTTTGTTTTGTTTTTGGTTAAAACAAGGTCTTGCGGGGCTGGGGATTTAGCTCAGTGGTTTCCATGCCTGGTGCACAAGCGCAAGGACCTGAGTTCATCCCCGGTACCAAAAAAATTTAAAAAATTAAAACAAGGTCTTGCTTTGTACTGCATGCTGGCCTTGAACTCACTATGGACCCCAGGCTGGCCTTGAACTCGCAGTGATTCTGTTCCAGGAGCCTCCCAAGTGCCGTGGTTATAGGCATGCACCACCACATGGCTGCACTATGTTGGATTTTTTTTGATACCAGGGATCAAACTTGGGACCTTGTGCCTGCCAGGCAGGTGCCAGAACCACTAGGCTAAATCCCCGGCCCATGCACTATGTTTTTAATAGTTCTCATCACCATCTGATAGACTTCTATGTTTTCCTGTTTCCTTATGGTCAGTCTCCAAGTGGTCACCTTCTCAAACACGGAAAACTTATGGCTCGACCCAAACCCTAATTAAAGCTACCCTGACTTCCCAGCTGAGAAATTTCAGGATGCTGTCTCTTATTGTTTTGTGTAGTTTTTTTTTTTTTTTTTTTTGTACCGGGGATCGAACTCGGGTCCTTGTGCTTGTGCAGCAGGCAGCAAAACCACTGAGCTAAATCCCTGTCCCTTCCTTTTGTTTTTAGCAGTACTTGTGAAATGAATTCAAGACCTTCACACTGAGCTACAGCCTCAGTGCTTTTAATTTTTTTTATTTTTTGAGACAGGGTCTCACTAAATTGCTAAGTTGCCTGGGCTGGGCTCAAAATTGTGATCCTCCTGCCTCATCCACTCAAGAGTGCTGGGATTACAAACATGTGCCACAGCATCCCGCTACCAACATTCTCTCTTAAGAACTCCACTCAGTTTTATACTGAAGTGCCCATCTTGTCTTATTAGGCAATAAATGCCCCCAAACTGTCACTTTTTTTTTTTTTGGATTGAGGATCAAACTCAGGACCTTGCACTTGCCAGGCAGGTGTGGCGCCACTGAGCTACATCCCCAGCCTAACTTTTTGTTCTCTTGTTTTTTATTTCTTTCTTCCCTCTTTTCCTCCTGTTTTCTTCACCAGTTTCCCAAAGTTTGCATAAACTTCCTTTGTCCTATAGCTTTGTTTCTAATGTCTTTATCTTCTTCCACTTTTTTCCCCCAACCCCTTTTAAATTTTCTCCTCTGAGGGCAAAATAATCATATTGATGGCAAATTTACTATGCACAATTTTTTGATTTGTTTTAGATTTTGTTATATAACCAGAAATGTAATTCATATGATTAAAGGTGGCAAATTAACAGTTACCACAGTTTGTCATTTTCTAGGTTGTGTTTGTTGCTATTGCTATTACTGATTATCCTACTTTAGCCAAAGAGACATAGTTGGATCAGTTGTTCTTCCTGGTATCCCAAGACTGAGATTGCCTGAGGGTCCTAACAATACTATAGGCCAGTGCCAAAGAACCAGGGCTGAGGCCAAATAGGCAGCAACTTCTCATTCCCAATAAATTGAAGAGGTAGGATCTTGCAACAGACTCAAAACCTAAAAGCCAGCTACACCTGGAAGACATCTCTGAGAAGTAGTCATTTCCTAAGGGTTCTTGATACTAGCAATAAAGCTACCTGTCATGAACAATTTACAAGCATTAACCCAAGAATTAAACTTAAAAAAATAAAAGAAAATGAGAAGACATGGAAGCAAGATGGAACTCCACACTTTCAGCTCGCCAAAGGCTACCCCAGGGGACAATGAGGTAGAACAATTAGAAAGCCACCACATGGACTCTGAAATGGTCACAGCAGAAGTAACAAAGCATATGAATGAGGCTCTAGAAAAAATTAAATCAGAAATAATATCTCAGATAACTACAGAGATGGTGATCTGGGCTGGAGATTTAGCTCAGTGGCACTGTGCCTGCCTTGCAAGTGTATGGTCCTGAGTTCAATCCTTGGTACCAAACAAAAACAAAAACAAAAAAAACAGGGATGGTGACCATAGTGAAGGACATGCTTAGTTAATCTAGAGCAGATACAGATAAAGAAAAAAAAAAATACCTGCCTTGCAAGTGCAAGGACCCGAGTTCAATCCCCGGTACCAAAAAGAAAAAAGAAAAATAAATAGAGGAGCTTAGGAAAACGATGGAAACCATGAATGCCCAACCTCAGAAAAAAAAATAGAATCTATGAAACAGATTCAAACAGATAGCCAAGATTCTAAAAATTACACTGAAAGTATACATAGCAGAATGAACCAATGTGAGAACATTGTGAGAATATCAGCTATAGAAGACAGGATTGCAGTTAGTGATCATGAAAAGAAAGATTTCTTAAAAATGTAAGGGTCCACAAAAGAATTAAAAGAATTATACCACAGTGATATATGCACATCCATGTTTATAGTGGCACAGTTTGTAATAGCTAAAACTTGGAAACAGTCCAATTGCCCATCAACTGGAGACTGAATAAAGATGTGGGCTTTTTAAATAAAATGGAGTACTACTCAGCCATAAAGAATGAGAAACTAGAGACATTTATAGCTAAGTGGATGCACATTGAGGCCATACTCTTAAGTGAAATAAATAGGACACACACGCATAAATACTGAATAGTTTTTCTGGTGTAAAAAACTAAAAGTATAAATAAGAATTAAAATGTACAATTGATATTGTGAAATAGGAAGAACATGTCTAAAGGAATAGGGGAAGTGGGAGGGGAAGGGGAAAGGAAAGAAGGGAGAAGAAAAAATATGAGAAAAAGCAAAACATGGAAACAAAGTCTTTGTAAATAGGCAAGGGTAGAGGGAGTGAAGGGAGGGGGAATGGGGAAAAAACAAGAACCAAGATACATCATGTGAAGGCACAAGATCCCAATGAGGGGGCTGGGGATTTAGTTTAGTGGTTTTGCCACCTGCTGCACAAGCTCAAGGACCCAAGTTTGATCCCCAGTACCAAAAAAAAAAAGATCCTATTGAGGAATGTAACTGTATTGTATACCTAAAATGTACCAGTAAACTAAATGGAAAAAAATGCAAGGGACCATGAAAAATCTATCCAACAGTTGCTAGATGATCCAAAGAAGAATAATATAAGATTGATCAGAGTCAATGAAAAACCAGGACATAGTGCAAATGACATTAAAAAACCTGTTCACAGAAGTAATGGCAGAAAACTTCACAAGCATGGAAAAAGAATTTGACATACAGATAAGTGAGGCACATAGAACTCCAAAATAATCTATTCCAAACCATATACTAGTTGAGATTCCAAGGCTGGGGATGTAGCTCAGTGGTGCCTTGCCTGCCTGGCAAGTACAAGGTCCTGAAAGAAAAGAAGCAAATCACCTATAAAGGAAAACCCTTCAGAATCATAGCAAATTTCTCAACACAAACCCTCAAATCAAGGAGAGCTTGGACTAAAATATTTCAAGCTGTAAACAAAAACAACTTCCAGCCTAGATTGATGTGCCCTTCAAAACTATCTTTCAAAATTGATGGAGAAATAAGATACTTCCATGACAAAGAATAAGATACTTCCATGACAAAGAACACCTGAAGAAATTCACGACCAGCAAACCAGCACTTCAAAATGTTCTGAAGGATATTCTAAAAAGAGATAGCAAGGACCGTAACTCCATGAACCCCAACAGAATGAATCCACCAGGCAAGGCAAGAAATTAAACAGAGGGGGAAGAAAAAGGGAATGAACAACAGGAAAATAACATGACCAAGATAAGTCAATACCTATCAGTCATAACCATCAATGAGAATGGTCTCAATTCACCAATCAAAAGAAACACACTGGCAGAAGGGATCAAAAAGCAAGACCCAACAATACTCTGCATTAAAAAATGATTTAATTCAAAAAGAAATTCATACACTGAAAGTCAAAGGATGGAAAACAATACTCCATTCAACAGGGATCCAGAAAAAAAGCAAAGGTAGCTATTCTATTTGCAGATAAAGTGGATTTCCAGCCAAGACTGATTAAGAGAGACAAAGAAGGTCACTACATCCTTGTAAAGGGAACAATCTAAGAGGAAGATGTAACAATCATAATATATATGCACCAAATACCAGGTCACTCAACTATACAAGACAAATATTAACAGACATGAAAAAATCAAATAAGCACTGATACAGTTGTAATGAGGAACCTCGATACCCCCGTCACAACAGACAGATCAACTAGACAAAAAAATCAACAAATATCAGAACTGAACCAAAATTTTGAACAAATGGACTTAGTAGATGTCTACAGTATGTTCCACCCCACAACATCAGAATACACATTCTTCTTAGTTGCACATGAGACATTCTCCAAAACAGATCACGTACTAGCTTGTAGAACATATCTAAGTAAATGCAAAGGAACTGAAATTATCCCATGGATATTATCAAACCATAGTGCAATGAAATTGGAAATCAATGGTCAAAGAAACCACAAAAACTTCATAAACACATGGAAATTAAATAACACCCTCCTGAACAACCAATGGGTCACAGATGAAATTAAAGAAGAAATTTGATAGTTTCTACAATTAAACAATAATGCCAGTACAACATACTAGAACTTATGGGATGTAATAAAAGCAGTCCTATGAGGGAAAGTTATAGCAGTGAATTCCCGTAACAGAAAAACAGAGTGAGCTCAAATAACCTAATGTTGAACCTCAGTGAGGAAGATGAAAAGAAAGTGGCAGACAGGAGAGCAACAGATGTAGTCACTTTGTCACTGAAACCATATCTGACAACTCAAGGAGGAGACGTTTATTTTGGCTCATGTTTCAGTAGTCTCCAGTCCTAGCTGGTAGGCTGGCTGCCAGGCAGAAAAATAGTTCCTCACATCATGGCAGCCAGGAAGCAGAGCCTTAGAGGGAGAGCCAGGCAGTAAGGTATTGGCAGAGCTGGTTCCTTTCTGAGGGCTGTGAGGGAAGTGTCTGCTCCAGCCCTCTCTCAGCTTGTAGATATCTTCCTATTCATGTGGCATTCTCCATGTACATGAAGTCTATCTCCAAGTTTTCTCTTTTTATAGGGATGTCAGTCAAATTAGGACCCACCTTGTCAACCTCCTTTTAAATTGATAAAATCCTGTCACCAAATAAGAGCATATTCTGTGGTACCTTCAGTAAATAAAAAGCTGGGTGTGGTAGCGCAGGCCTGTAATTCCAGCACTGTAGGAGGAGCACCAGGAGTTCAAGGTTAGCCTGGGCTACACAGTGAGATCCTGTCACAGAAAAAAACCCCACCTAATTATGTATGTTTCTGCCCTCAAATTTAACAAGTATTGCTGCTAACAGACACTTAATAACTACCTGGTTGTATTGATTGAAAAACCCCGGCCAGGGATTTAGTTCAGTGGCTCTGCTGCCTGCCTCAAAAAACGCAAGGTCCTGAGTTCAATCCCCAGTACCAAAATAAAAAAAGAAAAGAGGGCTGAGGATTTAGCTCAGTGGTTTCGCTGCCTGTTGAGCAAGCGCAAGGACTTGAGTTCAATCCCGGTACCAAAAAAAAATAAAAGAAAAAACCAACTTATGACCCCGTGAACCATGGGAATTTGAAAATGGTGACTGAAAAATATTCTCAAAACCTATAGTTTTTATTCTATTTTGTCATATAGACATTCCTACAAGCTCACATTCCATCTGAATATACCATTCCTGGTAGGGCTGTCCTGATACAGGTGGTTCTCAGAAGATTTAAAATTTTAGCAGTTTAGTAGCAAGTTCAAGTCCAGCCTGGGCAACTTAGCATGATCCTATGTCGAAAATAAAAATAAAAATAAAAGGGGCCAGGGATTTAGCTCAGTGGTGCTGCCTCCTGCCTCACAAGCACAAGGTCCTGAGTTCCATCCCTGGTACTATAAATAAATAAATAAATAAAAATAAAAAAGAGCTGCAGGGCTGGGGATTAAGCTCAGTGGTTCCGCTGCCTGCCTTGAAAGCGCAAGGTCCTGAGTTCGATCCCCGATACCAAAAAAAAAAAAAAAAAGAGCTGGAGATGTTTTTCAGTGTGAAATACATGTACTGGATTCAATCCCAGTACAAAAAAAAAAAAAAAAAGTTAAGGGGCTGGAATTTAGCTCAGTGGTGCCACACCTGCCTCAGAAACTCAAGGTCCTGAGTTCGATCCCCGGTACTGGGAAAAAAAAAACTATCTGGTCTAAGCCTTCTAGTTTTCTAATTTTCTTGAAGAAATAGAAACAGGTTATTAGGAGACCAAGGGCACATAACCAGTTACAGCATCCAAGAGCAAAACCTGTTCTTTGGCTTACAGCCTGGTGGTGATTTCTTTACACCATGTTGCATAAATCTAACCTTCGTCCCTGGGGTGTTTTTCTCGGCTATCTCAACTGGCCATTCACCTGGCTTCTTGATAATTCTGTTTTTTGTATATATGTATATATATCTAGGTCCAGGAATTTGATTTTTGGGAAGCAAATCTTAAGTGATGCCTTGGTTTTAAAAAATATATATTCTACTGCTTTACATTTAATCAGGTATTAGTAATCAAAGATTGTAATGATACTACTTAAGAGACAGAAATCTAAGTTTTAAAACCGTATAATTTTGTAGTTTTTGATGAATTTATAGCAGAAGGCCATATCTCACTGAATCTGTGTAATAAAAACTTTTTACTGTGGAAAAAAAAAAAAAGGAAGAGTCAGGCAGGAAGAGACCACTCCAGGCCATGGGCCCTGACCCTGTCTACCCACCAGACCCCACCTAACAGCAAGCCAGCTGAGACGCCCCACAACCAGTCACCTTCCCAACACAGGAGGCAACGGGGCCCTTTTAGATCTAAGCCATAACAGATGGAAAGAAGAGCTGGGACCAGGGAAGAGCTGAAAGCATTTGGCACAGAGGGGGATTCAATCAATCACTGTCATCAAGATCAAGTGAGGGCTGGGGATTTAGCTCAGTGGTGCCACCACCTGCCTTGCAAGCACAGGGTACCGAGTTTGATCCCTGGTACCAAAAAAAAGGACAAAATATTGATCCATTCATGCATAAATATAAATGCCTATTAACCTGGTCTGATGGTGCACACCTTAATCTCAGCACTCAGGAGGCTGAGGCAGGAGGACTGCCACGAGTTCGAGACCAGTCTGGACTACATAGCAAAATCCTGTCTCAAAAAACAAAAAAAGAAGATAAAGATAAATTTTTTTTTTTTTTTTTTTTTGGTACCAGGGATCGAACTCAGGTCCTTGTGCTTAAGATAAAAAATTTTAAGAGCTGGGATGTAGCTCAGTGCAAAGGCCCTGGGTTCAATTGCCAGTACCACAAAACAAAACAAAAAAGAGTGCCTATTACATGTCACTCACAGAATACCGCAGTGGGCTAAACAGCCGTGGTAACTACTTTCCCGGACCGGCAGTCTCGCAGTGTAGACAGTCACAACTGATCAGGCACATACACTACTCTTGTCCCGGTCAGTGCAGTGAGAGTACCTGCCCCACTGCGGAGCCGGGGCCTGTGTTGGAGAAAGTGACATCTCAGGGAGGAGCTGAAGGGTAAAGAGGGAGCACATGCAAAACAGGCCTGGGCACAGGGGGCTGGATGAAGGATGATTTCTTGTTCTTTACTCCAAAATCTACTTAGTGCCTCCATCTTCCCCTTCCTCATGCTCCACAGTCATCACATCAATCATTTGATGATTCATGCAGTCATCAGGAGAAGCTGAAACTCAAGTCACAGACTTGTTATCATTTGAAAAATGTGCTAATCCATGCAAATGCACTTCTAAATCACCTGAGTCTGCCTGGGCATACATGGTTTTTGTTTGTTTTGGTTTTTTTTTTGGTACCAGGAATCGAACTCAGGATCTTTCGCTTGCCAGGCAGGTGCAGCACCACTGAGCTGCATCCCCGGCCCAATTTTTTTCCCCTAGGGTCTCAATAGGTAGCCCGGGCTGGCCTCAAACTCTCAGAGATCCACCTGCCTCCCAAGTGCTGGGATCACAGGCATGCACCACCACACCCAGATACGCATTCTTATATATATTTTTACAATGACTCCATGATGTAGGTAATATTATCAACATTTTATTTGAGGGAGCCTAAGTTAGGAAATTAGCTCAGGATTCTATAATTTGCATGGGGTAGTGCTGGAATTAAACCTGGACCTGTAGACTCAGAGGTAATGCTCTTTACCACTGCTCTACATACTCTTGTGAAAAGAGATAGTCCAAGAGGGCTAGGGATTTAGCTCAGGGGTTTCGCTGCCTGCCTTGCAAGTGCAAAGTCCTGAGTTTGATCCCCCATACAAAAAACAAACAAACAAAAAAACCCCTAAGAGATCGTCCAAGAAATGGCAGGTCTCTCAGTTCAAGTAATCTACTCAAACTTTTGAGTATCTGTTCACTACAGTTAACATTATGTCTTCTGAAGCAAGATGTATCATGTACAGGTACAAATTCCTTATGGTGAATGTTATTATGTATATCTAAAGTGTACCAATAAATGTTTTGCTTCAAAAATTTGTCCCAGTATACAAATTTTTGTTCTAAGTACTAACTGGAGATACAAAGAAAAAATAAATTCATTCAATACATAATTAAGAATAAATAAATAATTGAGAATCTACTACTTAACAGATCCAATTCTAGGAATTGAGACTGTTCCCTTTCGTGGGGAATGCAGAAAACGTAAACACTTCCCAATTAACACAGGTACACACATTCTGTATCATTTCCCCAAATGTTGAGAAGTTAAGGAGGTCTGGGGGAGGTGTGCTGCCCCACTGGAACACCAATTGGCTGGTGCATGGGAAAGGATCATAGCATCACATGATCAAACCGCCCGTGCCACTGTTTTTACTGACAATATCTCAGGCTGTTCCATCGTGGAGGAAGAAGTATAATTGACTGTTTTATTTTTTATTTATTTATTTTTTTGGTACCGGGGATCAAGTCAGGACCTTGCGCTTTCCAGGCAGGCGGTGGAACCACTGAGCTAAATCCCCGGCCCAAGTACCTACTGTTCTTGAATTGTTCATTCTCTCACTTTCCCTTCACTAGTTTGGAAAACAATTATTATTATTATTATTATTTTGGTACCGGGGATCGAACTCGGGTCCTTGCACTTGCAGAGCAGGCGGCAGAACCACTGAGCTAAATCCCCGGCCCCTGGAAAACAATTATTTTTATTTTTACTGTTTTCTTTTTTCCTGAACAAAACTGCCCAAATCCAAATCTCACGTGTCTCACGAATGGGTAATTTTCGGTGTGTTATACGTGTTTGATTGCTACACTATCAGTCTTTTTCCTTGCCACCCTGGTAATTGAAGAACACCAGTTCCCCCATCATCTCCAACAGACCCAGACTTGGGTGATGAGAAAGGCGGGAGAAGAATGGGTACAGGGAGAGAAAAATCTCAAAGCACTGCGGGGAATACTCAAGAAAATGTCTCTAAAATAGGATAACTCGGTGAAAATGTAAACCATCACTCTCCAATACTGCTCACAGCCTCAGTAGAAACCATCTGCCTACAAAGGGAAAGATCCACACACGAGTCCAGTGGCGACAAACCACAACTGCCAGCAGGCTAGAAGAGTCGTTACCACCCGAGCCTGCGCCCCAGGACTGCGACTCCCACTTCACTTGGCATCAAACTGGCCAGGTCTTCCCAGGCCTTTAGTCCCACCTCTCTGTTCCTCCCCGTCGCTGAGGCTGAATAAAAGTAGAAACTGTCATCTCCCTTTTAGACCTTCACTGCCTGAGTGGACCCGAAAGACCACGCAAGTTAATGGCCTCCCCAGCAGTGGTAACAGAGTACCCCACGCCACCACCCACCCAGGACTTGATACGCAGGCGCTGTAGCGTGCCTGCCAATTGCCAGTCTCTGCACATGCGCTGACATTCGCTCCGTACGGGGCTGGGCGCGGCCACGCTACTGCGCAAGCGCCTCTGCCCCGCCGTTTCCATCATCATGCTCTCTCTATCTAGCTTGCCCTTACGTTTTAGGTAGGGGGCGGGGCTAATACTGCCAATTGGTCTACTTCCGTGCCAGTCAATGAGATGGGTGCGGTGATTGGTGGCGACTCGGAGGGTAGCGGGTTTAGGTGTCAGTCCTGAGGAGGCAGCGTTTTCTGGGCTTGTCCCTGCTTCTCTGTCTCCAGAAGGTTCTCTCGGTTACCCCGGCTCTGGGTACCCGGCTCTGCGTCGTGCCGCCATGATGGGCCACCGTCCTGTGCTCGTGCTCAGTGAGTTCTGGGGAAGCCAGAGAAGGGATCCCTTTTGCCCCCCCCCTTCTCTCCACACTTTTCAGTGTTCCCGCAGCTCCTTCCCGCTATGACCCGGCTACGGAGCCTTCCGGCCAGCATCTCGTTTTAGGAGGTCTTTCTCCCGCTTTCCTTTTTACCCTTCACGTTCCCTGCCTCCCTTCGCAAACGCACGCTGGCCCTGCCTCTCGGAGTCCCTGGTCTCCGTGTTCCCATTCCAGAAGCCACCCCCTTCTGCAGGACCTCTGGCTGAATGAATGATGGTTCCCGACGTTAGGCCGAGCTTTCCATCCTCGGCCACTCCTCGGCGGCCTCACCGCGGGCAAACTGCTCAAGTTTTGCATCCGCGCTAGGCGACTGATAGCGCCCCGTTGATTGGGAGACAGGTAGTGACCTGCTTGAAAGAGGCAAATGGCAATGGGATCCTTGATCTCTCCACGTTCTCCTCAGTAGCAGTCGCTCAGCAACCCTGTTCCTGAAGTGACCGCCTCCCTCTTTGGTTTTAAACGTAGTCTTTCCCGCTAGCCCATTGGGTTTTCCCCAGTTTCTCTGCAGATTTTCTTTTCCCTTCAGGAATAGCCTTTTATTTCTTTCTGAATAATGAGCACCCCTCTCTCTGTTGTCTTTCCCTTGGTGTGTTTCCCTTTTGTGTGTAACTCCTGTAACTGATCTGCAGCACCTGCGAGTCTGGGTGTCCTTTCCTCTCCCTTAGTATCTTCTGTATACACAGTGCTGATGAGAGTTTATTTTATCTGTACTTTTAAAGTAATTTTTCAGGAAAAACACTTAAGCCTGGGAGGGAACCTATTCTGATGTGGGTCCGTGCAAGGTTTTTGATTACCACTATCTGAGACACAAATGTAAACCCTGAAGGTTACGACATGTGTTTGGATTTGATCGGACTGGATTAAAAGATTTACAGACTGAAATTGTAAGGGACGTGTAATTGAGAAGAGGGTGAAATAGGGATTGTGCTAACTTGGTTATGATTGAGAGGACCCTGGGGTGAGTGATGTGTCTATAAAGCTCTTTACAGGTTTGTGTTAATTTCTGGCATTAGTGGCAGTAGCCAGCTCTTAAAATTGTTGAATGAGTTACTGAGACATTCTTATTATATCCAAATACGTGGTACTATGTATAATTTTATCTTACAAACTGGGATAACTTGGAAGAGTGTGTTCACATTCCACAGATTTGATTCTCATCTACAGCATGCTGTGGAGCTCCATGAGTAATTGTGCCTGGAGTGTGAAGAGTATGACCCCATTTATCCAAGGAGGAAATTTTGAGCCCCTAAATTCTTCCCATTTACATAAAGCAGTGATTGGTACTTTCTTTAGGTCACTAGCCCTGTGAGAATCTGATCACACCTTTGAATCCTCTTCCCAGAAAAAAATATGCAGTATTTTTTATTTTCTCATGTAATATTGGGAAGTTGACTGTCCTGCTGAAGCCGGTTAATGGGTCTCAGGTTATGTATCCCTGTTGTAAATATACAAATGTTAGAGGGAAGGTGTTTACCAAGATTATGAAGTTGAAGCATTATGGGTTATTTTTTAGCATACCAGTGGTTGAAATAAAGAAGTAAACAGCTATTAAATATAAATGTTGCCAGGAATGTAGCTCAGCGCCACAGCACCTGCCTGTCAAGCAGAAGATCCTGAGTTCAATTCCTGGTACCGAGAAAAAAAAAGTGTAAATGTTATTTTTTAACAATTTGAGGGGGGACAGGCATAGTGACATATACTTCTAATCACAGCACTCAGGAGGCTAAGGCAGGAGGATCCCTGCAAGTTCAAGGCCAGCCTCAACTACATAGCGAAACCCTGCCTCAAAAAACCAAAAATAAACAAGACAATTTGGGGGATATGATTGGCATATAACTTTTTTTTTTTTTTTTTGGTACCGGAGATCGAACTCAGGTCCTTGCACTTGGAGCAGCAGACGGCGAAACCACTGAGCTAAATTCCAGGCCCCTCTTTTTTGGTTTTTTGAGACAGAGTCTCACTATGTAGTTCAGGCTGGTCTTGAACTTACTGTGTAGCCCGGGCTGGCCTCGAACTCCCTGTGATCCTCCTGCCTCAGCCTCCCAAGTGTTGGGATTACAGGTGTGTGCCACCATCCTCGGCTCCTTGGCATATAATTTGCACATACTTAACGTATATAAATTGATAAGCTTTAGTCTCTGTGTATACTCTGAAACGTGTGAATTTATTTTCAAAGGTTGGGGAGTAAATAGCTTGTGTACAATAGGGCAATCCTGGGCTATTAACTGTTTTTCCCCCCTTTCATTTTAGGCCAGAATACAAAGCGTGAATCTGGAAGAAAAGTTCAATCTGGAAACATCAATGCTGCTAAGGTAGCTTTTTTAAGAGTTTATAGTCATTTGTCTCCACTGTCTTCTCTAATATTTCTATATCTGTTTGTAGCAGTAAACTTTCTATGTTGTAGGCTTTAGAGTATGGAGTTAGCCAAAGGAAAAGTTGACTTCCTTTTTTTCAGGAAATTTCCCTGATGGTGGTAGAGGGAAGGAAGCCCCCTCCTCCTATGAATTAAGTTTGGTAATCTTCGCATAATTCTGTTGCTATTATTTTATAATATGCTTTGCTACCTCCCATATCAGACTGAGTTACTTGAGTGGGAAGACTGACTGTTGGTTTTTTTTTTGTATTCCTAGTACCCATTTTAGGTCCTACTCAGGTGTTCCATAAATGTCTTTTGAATGAAGTAGTAAAATGGCCTGAGTTCTGACATAGGGTGGGATGGAGTGCACTGTTGTGGAAAAAAACACTAATACTTGGACTGCTTGGACACTAAACCATCAGGGCGCATTTATCCTCTTTTTCTTGGGAAAAGTTACTTCTTACTATATCTGAAACCCTACTTTTGTGGTATCATTGTTAAAATACTGGCTCTGGCTCTGCAACACACTGTTTTGTGATTTGAGTTTACATGTCTGACGTTTCCTTTCCATTAGACTATTGCAGATATCATCCGAACATGTTTAGGACCCAAGTCCATGATGAAGGTAGGCTAATCTCTTTATTAAAACTCTTGGGCTGCAGATTTTTCCTCTGCGTTATCTGAGATATTTAATTTTACTTTTCTCTTAGATGCTTTTGGATCCAATGGGAGGCATTGTGATGACCAATGATGGCAACGCAATTCTTCGGGAGGTGTGTTTATTTTTCTCATTTGCTTTTTAAACATACAGGATCCGTTCATATATATGTAGATAGTGAATCATTTCTTAGGGCTGCTGTACAGAAGACTAGAAACTGGATGTTTTAAAAATATATGCTAGGGGGCTGGGGATTTAGCTCAGTGATTCCACCACCTTCCTCACAAGCACAAGGTCCCAAGTTTGATCCCCGGCACCACCACCCCCCCCCCCCCCCCCCAAAAAAGAAAAATATGTTAGGGCCGGGGATTTAGCTCAGTGGCACTGCGCCTGCCTTGCAAGCGCAAGGTCCTGAGTTCAGTCTCCGGTACCAAAAACAAAACAAAAAAACCACATCTGTTCTCTGGGCATGGTAGCGCACACCTGTAATCCTAGCACTGAGGAGGCTGAGGCAAGAGAATTGCCCTCAGTTCAAGGCCAGCTTGGGCTACATAGTGAGTTCAAGTGTGAACTGCATAGCGAGACCTTGTCTCTTTAAAAAAAATACGTGTGTGTGTGTATGTGTATATATATATTCTCATAAACTAAGTCTAGAAGTCTGAAATCAAGGTGTCAGCAGGGCCTTATTCCCAAAAGCTCTAGGGAAGAATCCTTTGTTCTGGCTTTTTTTTTTGTTTTGGCTTTTGATAGTTTCCACCATCCTTGGCTTTTGTAAACTCAGAGTCTTTGTCCAACATGTATTAAAAAGACAGCACTGGGGCCGGGGATTTAGCTCAGTGGTTTCGCTGCCTGCTGCGCAAGCGCAAGGACCCAAGTTCAATCCCCGGTACCAAAAAAAAAAAACAGGATTGAGGGCTGGGGATTTAGCTCAGTGGTGCTGCCACCTGCCTTGAAAGTGCAAAGTCCTGAGTTAGATCCCTGGTACCAACAACAAAAAAGGCAGCATTGAGCATTGATTAGATTTGGTAATCAGAACTAATCCAGTGTGCTCTTTCATACATCTCCAAAGACCCTATTCCAAATAAAGTCACATCCACAGGTCCCAGGTATTAGCTTGAATATCTATTCAAAGGACACAATTCAAGCCTAGTGTGGTGGGGCACTCCTATAATCCCAACACTAAGGAGGCTGAGGCAGGAGGATCGCCACAAGTTCAAGGCCAGCTTAGGCTACATAGTGAGTTCAAAGCCAGCCTGAACAACATACAGAGACCCTATCTCCAAACAACAGAGGACACAGTTCACCCACAGCACAGTGGTGTAGCTAGAAGATACTGTTCTGTTCTCCAGAAGCTTAATAATTGAGTTCATGATGCACACCCCGCCCCCAAGAAGGAACTTGGAAAAGTGGCCTCTGTACAATATTTTAACACCCTCCTCCCCTTGGTACTAGGGATGAGGGTTTTTGTTGTTGTTGTTGTTGTTTGATACTGGGAATCAAACTCAGGACCTTGCGCCTCCTGGGCAGGTGCAGTGCCATGAAGCTAAGTCCCTGGCCCAGAGGGCCGCTTTTCTTGAAGGCATACTAAAATAATAGAAGGTAAGAGTGTGTGTGTAGAAGCAAGAAGCTCAAGCGTCTTCCAGTCATTCGATTCAGTGGTGATCAACTTTTTTTTTCAGATTCAAGTCCAGCATCCAGCAGCCAAGTCAATGATTGAAATTAGCCGGACCCAAGATGAAGAGGTGGGAGATGGAACCACATCTGTAATTATTCTCGGTAAGGAGAGGGGAGGTTGGAAAGACAGGTCAGAAGGATCTTTATTTTTGGATGTGGTGTCACAGTCGTAACCCCAAGATGGGGAGGCTGAGGCACAAGGATTGTGAGTTGGAGCCCGGCTTAGGGCCACTTTGTAAGACCCTGTCTCAAAACAAAGAAGGGCTAGAGATGAGGCTCATTATGAAGGCCCTGAGTTCAGTGTCCAGGACTACAAATCCCAGCACTCTGGAAGACTAAAGCAGAATTGCAAGTCCAAGGCCAGCCTGGAATATTGTGAGACCCAGTTTCAAAACAAAAAATGTTAGCACATGTGAAAATTCACAGAGAGGAAATCTTTTTGTGGGGGAGCCTAAGCAGCATTTATTTCTCATGGTTCTAGAGGCTGGGAAGTGCAAGATTGGGGGCAGATAGGAAATCTTGAAAATAATGAGCCTCTCTTACAAGTTTAAAAGTTATTTAAAAAAAAAAAAAGTTATTTTACATTCCTATAGGATCATAAAGGATCATTTCTGAAATCCAACCAGTTGAGTTTTTGTATAAATTTCGAGTTGATGGTGAACATTTTTAATACACACCCCCGCACATAAGGACTCTGTAGTTCAAGCTGACCTTGAATGTGTGATACTCCTGCTTCAGCCTCCCAAATGCTAGGCATGCAGGCGTGCACTACCACACCTGGCAAGTTTATTACATTCTTGTAGCTATTCTTTCAGGTGCCTACAGTATGGCTGCCTCCTAAGATGTTGGGATAGTAAGTCCGTTGTCCTTTAGTATTTTTCTTTCCTGAGAGTGTGGAAAAACTTTTTCTTAGGAAACTGTCAACAGATACTTAGACCACAAAATAAACCGCTGAGGACTATCTTTGATCATTTAGAAGATGTCTAACAAAGATTTTGTCTTTATGAATTGGCTTATACAAAGTATAAAATTTCAAATAATATTGATAGACAAATGACATCTTTTGGGAGAAAAATGTATTTTTCGGAGCATAGTGAAGGGGTCTTGATAGCCTGGTTCTTTTCTTTTTTTTTTGGTACCAGGGATTGAACTGGAGACCTTGCGCTTGCGAGGCAAGTGGGAGAACCACTGAGCTAAATTCCTGGCCCTCCTGGTTCTTTTTAAAATATGTTGTGTATAGCCAGGTGTGGTAGCACACACCAGTAATCCCAGCACTCAGGAAGCTGAGCAAGAGGATCGCTGCTCACTTGAGGCCAGCCTGGACTACTACTACATAGTGAGTTCAAGGCCAGTCTGAACTACATAGCAAGACCCTGCTTCAAAAGAACCAAGAAAAATGAAAATATAAAACACTGTGTGGTGCTCTCCCTTTTTCAGCGGGAGAGATGTTGTCTGTGGCTGAACATTTCTTGGAGCAGCAGATGCACCCAACAGTAGTGATCAGTGCTTACCGCAAGGCACTGGACGATATGATCAGCACTCTGAAGAAAATCAGGTATGGAGAGAGCACCAGAAATGGTCGGGCTGGGGGTTTAGCTCAGTGGTGCCGCCACCTGCCTTGCAAGCCCAAGTCCCGAGTTCAATCCCCGGTACCAAAAAAAGGAAAAAGAAATGGGTTGTGTCAGGTCTAGAAGACCAAGAAGAGGTACCTGTGCATAGTGGTAAAGGAAGAGCAAGCACATTTACATATATAGTTTATCCCCTGGTGTCATTTTGTTGGAAGGAGAAATGAGGAAGAAGGTAAGGAAAATTGAAGTTTGAAAAAAAGGATTCAAAATAGTAAAATATAAAAGGCATTACTAGAATTAGTTCTTCAAAATATATTCTGGGTACATGCTGTAAGTTTCCGTGTTGGTTACACATCGCCATGGGAAATATGTTGTAAGTGAAATAGACCTAACCTTCAAAGATTTGGGCTCTAGTTGGGGGCGGGAGCGATAACTATTTATTCAGGATTTGATGTTAAAATATCTTACCATCATGTGTGACTAGCTCAATAAGTGCTGTGAGGCTGGCAGCCAGCAGTTTCTCATTGAAAAGGAGAGACTGAAAATGTTAGCTGCGTTCAGTAATTGCAGGACTTGATGTAAGTCTACATTTGTTTAGTTTTCATGGGTCAGTGAATGTCTTCTCTCAGGAATATTAGTTGTGGCATAATGTAGAGTCACAAAAAGCATTCCTACTAGTAAAACTTGTTAAATATGTAAAACCTATGTGGCTGAGAATGTAGTTCCATGGTAGAGCACTGACCTCGCATGTGTAAGGGCCTAGTTGAATCCCCAGAACACATTAAAAAGGTAAAACCTACAACATTCTATTCTAGTATATGCTCAGGTCACTAGATGCATGGGTATTTAATAATTTAGTGGGCTTTGTTTTGTTTTTTTGAGACAAGGTCTCACTATATGGTTCAGACTGACCTTACACTCACTGTGTAGCTCAGACTTAACTTGAACTCACAGCAGTCCTCACAGTGCTGGGATCACAGGTGTGCGGCACCATGCCCAGCGTGGACTTTGTATTATACTGTCTACAGTAATTTGTGTAGCATATTTGGAGGAGGAGGCATATGGGGTTTTTTGTTTTGTTGTTGGTGATTTTTTTGTTCTGAGGTTTTATCTTAGATAATGCTTTTGGAGCTATTGTTTCTCCTGAAATTCATAATTCTGAGGTGGGGGAAATTATTAAAGTATGTTATATGCATGTACAAATCTGAAGTGAAACCCATTAATCTGCATAACAAAAACATTTTAAAAGCTAACATAAAAGGAAAAAAAACTGCATAACCAATGTGAGTTAATCAAAAGAGTGGGAAAAGTCGATAATTCAGCTGCTATATAATTGCATATTATCTACCTTCCCAGTAATGGTGAACCTTTTAGAGACGAGTCCCCAAAGTGCAGGTCAAAACCCACTTATCGCAAAGTGCCAACATTGGAATTAAAATTGAAATACTGAGATTTTAGTTTAAAAAGAATGACTATTACATTAACATCTTTTGTCTTATAGGAAAAACAAGTAATAATGTACCATAGGTTCACCACCACTGCAGGTTTATGCTCTTAACAAGGAGATTTTAGCAACATGTGAAAATGTGGGCAAGTGGTTATCCAAGGTCTCTTACAAAGTCTTGCCATGTACCAACTTGTTGTAGTATTGTGAGGGGAGACTTGGCTAACATGTAAAAGTCGTAAGTAACCGCTGCGTGATACAGCATGATTTAGAGTCCAGTATTTGTAACAGATAAGACTGGTGGTTTAATCAAAAGGCAGTTCTGTATGGGATAAGGCTTCATAAACAAAATGTATCTTAATCTGAGTTGTAAACATGGAAGAGTTTATTTGATTGAAGCAGGAGGTAAGAAATTTATTTTGCTGTAAGCTTTATGTATGTGTAGAGTTGTCAGACATGGGAATTATAGCACCTTCTAAGAATGATGTGTATTTTTTTTATTTTTTTGGTACCGGGGATCGAACTCGGGTCCTTGCTCTTGCGCAGCAGGCAGCGAAACCAGTGAGCTAAGTCCCCGGGCCTGTATTTTTTTTTTAATAGTACTGGGCATTGAACCCACTGCCTTTCCACTGAGTACATCTCCAGTCCTTTTTTATCTTGAAACAGGGTCTTGCTAAAATTGCTGAGTTGCACAGGCTGGGCTTGAATTTGTAATCCTCCTGCCTGTCTCCCAAGAGTGATGGGATTACAAGCGTGCACTGCCACACCCAGCTAGGTTAGTTGTAATCTTGCTGAGAAGCAGAGCATGGATAATATTAGCTGTTGATGTCCCTTTCCATTTTCCTGCAGAGAGCCCTTCTCCTTTCTCCCTCTTAGCATACTCTTCCGGTCTTTTTGGGGGGGGGGGGTACCGGATATTGAACTCGGATCCTTCCGCTTGCAAGGCAGGCGGCGGAACGACTGAGCTAAATCCCCGGCCCCTTCTTCCAGTCTCTTAAGATGCATGAGAGAGACTTCTTCAAGTATGTAAGTTGCCTGCTGACTGTACCACCTGGGTTTGTTTCCTCCAGCACCCCAGTTGATGTCAATAACCGTGATATGATGCTAAACATCATCAATAGCTCCATTACTACAAAGGTAATCAGTCGGTGGTCGTCTTTGGCTTGTAACATTGCCCTTGATGCTGTCAAGACCGTGCAGTTCGAGGAGAATGGTCGGAAGGAGATTGACATCAAGAAATATGCAAGGGTGGAAAAGGTAAACTCTTCCAGTGTGTGCTTCATGAGTAAGTTATAGCCACACATGAATCATCCCACTTGTGTAGGAAGTACTTTTATTCTTTTGTTTTGTTTTTTGTTTTTTTGGTATCGTGGATCAAACTCGGGACCTTGCACTCACGAGCCAGGCGGTGGAACCACTGAGCTAAATCCCTGGCCCAGGAAGTACTTTTACGTTTATTATTATTATTTTTTGGTACTGGGGATCGAACTCAGGTCCTTGCACTTGTGCAGCAGGCGGCGAAACCACTGAGCTAAATCCCCGGCCCCTAGGAAGTACTTTTAAATGAGAGCGAGACATCTGTAGTTAAAACAAGGAAGAAGAGGACCTGGGGATTTAGTTCAGTGGCACTGCTCCTGCCTCACGAGCATAAGGTCCTGAGTTCCATCCCTGGAACCGAAAAACAAGGAAAAAGAATACACTTGCAGGTTGGGGATTTAGTGCAAGGACCTGTGTTTGATCCCAGGTACCAAAAAAAAAAAAGAATATACTTGCAGCCTGGAAAGATGTTATCAAGGAAGAATCCCTGAAATAGGTTTTTGACCCTCGATGCTGTCCCTACACCACAAGGTTTATAAGGACTAGGGAGAGACTTATTGGTATCTCCTTGTTTGCATATGGTTTTGTTTTGTTTTGTTTTTGGTACCGGGGATCGAATTCAGAACCTTGTGCTTGCGAGGGAGGCAGCCCAGCCGGTGGAACCACTGAGCTAAATTCCTGGCCTTGCATGTTTTTTGTTTATTTGTTTTGTTTTGCTATTGAACTCGGGTCCTTGCGCTTGCACAGTGGGCAGCGAAATTGTTTGTTTGTTGTTGTTTTTGGGTTTTTGGGTACTGGGGATTGAACTCTGGACCTTGTGTTTGCGAGGCAGGTAGTGGAACCACTGAGCTAAATCCCCGGCCCTCCTTTTTTGCATATGTATACATAGCAGTCATTTGCTCATAATATAAACCTGACAGGGTCTGGTAGGCCTGTACTTTGTCATGTTTCTAGTAAATTTTAGGAAAAAACTGAAGCTGGGCTGGGGCTTTAGCTCAGCCACGCTGCACCTGCCTCGCAAACACAAGGTCCTGAGTTCGATCCGATTCCACACACACACACACCCAAAAAAAATCCCTGAAGCTAATAGCTTTGGCCAGTAGATGGAGCTCAATCCTAAAAATCCATGGTAATTTTTTTTTTTGGTACTGGGGATTAAACTCAAGACCTCAAGATTGTGAGGCAGGCAACGGTGCCACTGAGCTAAATCCCTGGCTCTCAGTGGTAATATCTTTAACAAAAGAAGAAAGACCCAAGTCTTGTATTAGTTGTTTGGTTTGGGCTTTGTGGGGAAAAGGTACCTTAGAAACTTTTTCTACTGGGGATTGAACTCGGGACCTGTGCTTGCATGGCAGGCGGTGGCAGCACTGAGCTAAATCCCCAGCCCAGAAACGTTTTTTTTTTTTTTAAGCGTATTTATTGGTACACCTTAGACATGTATAATGGTAACACTCATCGTAGGGAATTTGTTCCTGTACATGGTACATCCCACCCCTTTTTTCCCATGACCCCCTCTCCTCAAGTTCCCTCCCCTGCCTATGTACAAAAGCTTTGTTTCCATTTTTTCCTTCTGTTTTCACTTTTTTCTTGTCCCCTTCTTCCTCCCTCCTCGTTCCTCTTCCCATTTGAACATTTTCTTCTCATTTTCCAATATCTGTTACACATTTTAGTCTTTATTTCCACCTTGTTTCTCACACTAGAGAAACATATTTAAACTTGTGTGTTCGATTTATTTCACTTAGGAATATGGTCTCAAGGTTCATCCATTTAGCTATAAATGTCTGAAGCTCATCCTTTATGGCAGAGTAGCACTCCATTGCATTAAAAAATACCTTCTTGGGGCTGGGGATTTAGCACAGTGGTGCTGCACCTGCCTCACAAGTGCAAGGCCCGGAGTTTGATCCCTAGTATAGGGGTGGGGAGGGGTGCAGATAATCTTTATCCATTCGTTAGTTGATGAGCATTTGGGCTGTTTCTAAACTTTAGCTATTACAAACTGCCGCTATAAACATGGGTGTGCATGTATCACTGGGGGTATGATGTTTTTAATTCTTTTGGGAAGATACCAAGAAGGGGAATGATTGGGTCAAATGGGTACCTTAGAAACTTGAAGTGGTCGTTTGGGAAAAAACATTTGAAATGGAATTGAAAGATTGCCTCTTGGTTGTGGATTCTTTTGCTCAGATACCTGGGGGCATCATTGAAGACTCGTGTGTCCTACGTGGCGTCATGATTAACAAGGATGTGACCCATTCTCGAATGAGACGCTATATAAAGAACCCTCGAATTGTGCTGCTGGATTCTTCTCTGGAATACAAGAAGGGAGAAAGTCAGGTCAGATTCTTGGCCCTATTGCTTAAAGTAGAGCCTGACTACTAATAGGACAAAGAAAGAAAGTTTATTGTGTCCCTCCTATGTGCTTATTGTAACCATATTCCTTGAAAGTAGTTGGTATTGACTTTGGGTTTTTGAGACAGGGTCTCACTTATGTAGTTCAGGCTAGCTTCAAACTTGGGGGATCCTCATGCCTAGCCTCATGAATGCGGGAATTATAAGTGTGGGCTACCACACCCAGCCCAATTTTAACATTATTGTAACGTGTATTTTCTGGGGTACATCAGAGAGGGCTGGGGGGAAGAAATATAGTCATTGGGGTGACCCTGAGGAGCTTCACCAGTCCAGGGATTTTTTTTCTTTTTTCTTTTTTCTTTTTTTTTTTTGGTATTGGGGATTGAACTCGGGCCCTTGCGCTTGTGAGGCAGGCGGCAGAACCACTGAGCTAAATCCCTGGCCCTAGTCCAGGGATTTTTAAATCATTGCCTTTTCTTCACCACACAGACAGATATTGAGATTACACGAGAGGAGGACTTTGCCCGCATCCTGCAGATGGAAGAGGAGTACATCCAGCAGCTCTGTGAGGACATCATCCAGCTGAAGCCCGATGTGGTCATCACGGAGAAGGGCATCTCAGGTAGGATTCCTTCATTTCTGAGCCTGATAAACATGGGGCAGAATGCTTAGGACAAAACAGGTCAGAACCCCAGAGTCATGGCCAGCCTGACACCTCTGTTCTTGGGTTCATAGATTTAGCTCAGCACTACCTCTTGCGGGCCAATATCACAGCCATCCGCAGAGTCCGGAAGACAGACAACAATCGGATTGCTAGGTGAGTAGCCAGATAAAGATGATATCCTTCCTTCCCGTGTGTTTTCTTTTTTGTAGCTGTGTAATGTCATTATCTGAAAAGATAGAATACAATAACAGGTAGGAGCAAGCTGAGCATAGCTGTTTGCCCTTTTCAGTATCCTGTAATGCAGCAGTCATGCACTTCATGAGTCCCTTCAGTGCCGGCCCTGACCGTTAGTGAGCACGTTGTACTTAGACACGTGTAATTGCTACCTTGGTAGATGTCTGACATGTTTCTAAACCATCCCTCGTCAAAGACTGCTCTTAGCTCTCATCGAGGTACTGCTGAATGGATGTTGTTGCAGGAGACCGTTTTGACTGACTCAGAGGAGCAGAGCCATCAGCTCCTTGATTGAATCCTTGGCTGTTACTAATGCAACTCCAGGCTCCATTTACTGTGTCTGTACTGATGTCTCTATTAGGATATCATCCTTTTTTAATACTAATTTATATAAGCTGACAGATATACCCTACTGTGTCAGGGTTTTTTGTCACTTTAATAAGTACCAGGGTTCAACTTAGAAAGGGTATATTTTGACTCAACCTTATTTTGTCTTTTGAGACAAGGTCTTGCTACATGGGTCAGGGTGGCCTTGTACGCACTGTGTATCTCAGGCTGGCCTTTAACTCATGGTAGTCCTCTTGCCTCAGCCCTCTTAAGTGCTTGGATTATAGGCATGCACCACCATGCCCAGCCTGACTCAGGTTTTGGAGCTTCTAGTCTGTGATCAGATGGCTGCAGTGCTTTTAGCCCTGTAGTGAGGAGTATGACATGGCAGGAGCAGGGTGCAACAAAATCACTTGTGCCATGGTCAGGAAGTGGCAAAGGACGAAGGGGCCCAGTCCCACTGTCTGAAGACCTCCCATTGGGTCCATTTCCTAAAGCCGCCACCACTAGCCTGTCCCTGGGAAGTAAGCCCTACCATATGGACTTTTTTTTTTTTGAGACAGGTTCTCACCATGTAGTTCAGACTAGCCTAGGCTGACCTCAGACTTGCAGAGAGCCTCCTGCCTCTGCCTCCTTAGTGGTGGGATTACAGCCATGTCCGGCAAATTTTTTTTTTCCCCAGTACTGGGAAGTGGACTGAGGACCTTGTGCTTGCCAGGCAGGTGTGGCACCACTGAGCTACATCCCCAGCTTTGGACCTTTTGGGGCCACTTAAAATATAAGCTATAAGCTGGGCTTGGTGTTGTATCCCTGTAATCTCAGCACTCAAGAGGCTGAGGCAGGAGGATGGCCAAGAGTTTGAGACCAGCCTGGACTATATAGTGAGTTCAAGACCAGCCTGATGGGATGGGGGTTTAGCTCAGTGGTTCCAGCACCTGCCTTGCAAGTGCAAAGACCGGAGTTCGATCCCCGGTACCAAAAAAAAAAAAAAAAAAAAAGACCAGCCTGAACCCAAACCCTGTCTCAAAACAAACACAATACAAATTACTGCACCTACTCACATGTATCACAGCTCCAAGGCATTTGCTTGTTCTGAAGTGGCTGTGGGCATACATACATACACTTAGTTGTCCATGGATTAGGAAAAACAGTGACAGTTAAATCAGTTCTATAGTCCTTAACATTGGGTCAAAGACTCTTACTTAATCACCTTCCTGTTACTGGCTACGAGACCCAATTCGGTGGTACAAGATACGTTATGCCTAGAAATGACCACTGTGTGACATACGTGCATGTGTGGCTCGCGAGGCTGGCAGTGGAACCACTGAGCTAAATCCCCAGCCCCACTTTTCCAAGTTTTAGTGACCATAAAGAATATTTTGTGTGCACAAGCACAAGGCCCCAAGTTCGATCTCTGTACCAAAAAAAAGAATATTTCGAATTAACTGGATCTGTTACAGCAGAGATGACTGACTGGTTGCCTTGGGTGTATAGTTGAATTAGTAAAGCCTTGTTATTGTTTAAGGGAGCGTGGCCTGTGTATATCTGAAATCCTTTCCAACAAGCACCCAGCATATGTCAAGTAATGTTTCTAGCAGTCACTTAGCCTTAGTCATCCCCAGCCTCAGGCCATAGACAGGGATCTGAAATCGCCCCACTTCCTCCATCACTAGAGCCTGCGGGGCCCGGATAGTCAGCAGACCCGAAGAGCTGAGAGAAGATGATGTTGGGACAGGAGCAGGCCTGCTGGAAATCAAGAAAATTGGAGACGAGTACTTCACGTTCATCACTGAGTGCAGAGACCCCAAGGCCTGCACCATCCTCCTCCGAGGGGCCAGCAAAGAGATTCTCTCAGTGAGTCACCCTTAGAAATGCAGCAAGGCAACTAATTGTTCTGCTTCTTGAGAGTTTGCAGAGGGCCTAAGGTCATCTTTGTGTTGGACACTTTTCCATTACTATAACAAATAACTTGAGAACCGACCTGGTGGTGCACACCTATAATCCCACCACTTAGGAGGCTGAGGCAGGAGGATCACTGAGTTCAAGGCCAGCCTGAATGATAGCAAGTCCCAGTCTCAAAACAAACCAACCTGAGGCTTTTGTTGTGTTCCCCATCAGGGAGGAATGAACCCAGGGCCTTCACACTGAGCTACATCCCAAACCCTTTGGGTTTGTTTTTTTGTTTTTTCCCTAGCCCTTTGTTTTTATTTTGTTGTTGCTGTTTTTATTTTTAAATTTTAAGACAGTGTCTCACTAAATTGCCCAGGCTAGACTCAAACTTAGCAATCCTCCTGCTCCCCCTCCTGGAGTGCTGGGGTCAGAAGCCCCAGTCTGCTCTGAGGGTACATCCCATGTGATCAGGAGACATTTTTCTGCTGAGCTCCACTTCTGCAGTTTCTGCCACCCACCAAGAGCCCCAGGCTAGGGAGTGCTCTGCCATTGAGCTGTCTGACCCCGGCCCACCTCAGTTTTTTTTGGAATTGGGGTCCTTGTGCTTGCGAGACAGGTGGCGGAACCACTGAGCTAAATCCACGGCCCCTCAGTTTTTTTTTTAAGTTGAAATTATAAACACTACTTTTTTTCCTCAGTGAGACTAAGTAACTTTCAAGAGCGCATAGACACTGGAGTCCCCTAAACAGTGCAAGTAGCAAGGTCTACAGTGGAGTGTAACTGTCTAACCCCTCATTTCTTGGTGGCACTGACCCCACACAGTCCTTTTGCAGACGATGTGTCTGCCCTCTGCACCCTTGAGTTAGGAATTCTTCCCAAGAAAGAACATCTGTCCTCCCCACGGGGGTTCCACAGCTGTGCCCATCTTCCCACTGTGGTTTGTAACCTGGGGGAGAGGGAGCCCTTTGGTGTCTGACTTATCCATGGGGCATCTGTTTGCTTCCCAAGGAAGTGGAACGCAACCTGCAGGACGCCATGCAAGTGTGCCGCAATGTGCTCCTTGACCCTCAGCTGGTGCCCGGAGGCGGGGCCTCCGAGATGTCTGTGGCCCAGGCCTTGACAGAAAAGTCCAAGGCTATGACTGGTGTGGAGCAGTGGCCCTACAGGGCTGTGGCCCAGGCCCTGGAGGTCATCCCTCGAACCCTCATCCAGAACTGTGGGGCCAGCACCATCCGCCTGCTGACCTCCTTGCGGGTGAGTCCCTCCTGGCTACTGTCTGGATGGGGTGGGGAGAGCAGTCACTGGCCTAAGGGGTCCCCGAAAATCTGCCTTTTAATACTTGGTTTGCTGTCGTTACCTTTTTCCCTTTTATCTCTTCTGTGACAATTCAGTGTCTTAATGTTCTCTGCCAGGTTACTCATTCCCAGTATTTTCTTCTTTAACTTCTTATGTTTGCTCCAACTGCAGGCCAAACACACGCAGGAAGGCTGCGAGACCTGGGGGGTAAACGGGGAGACGGGGGCTTTGGTGGACATGAAGGAGCTGGGCATTTGGGAGCCTTTGGCTGTGAAGCTGCAGACGTACAAGACGGCAGTGGAGGTGAGCGAGGCCCTGTACGCAGGATCTGCGAGCTGCTCATTTCCCGGCAGCTGGGCCTAGTCTTGGGGCTGGGGCAGTAGAAGGTGGAGCATCCCCAGAGTATCCCCAAAGATTGTCCGGGGAGTTCCATTTCCCTACCTTAATTTAAAAGCAAGGTAACTTAGCACAAGCCACATTGCTTAAGAAGAACTGTTTTACATTCAGACCCTGAAAAGGTAGATTTCAGATAAAATGGTAATTCTGTGGGAGGAGCTAGGTCTGTTTAAAAGAAAGAAACGTGCTTCCATTCTCTGCTGACCTCTTTGAAACTGGATTTTCTTCTAGACGGCAGTTCTGCTGCTGAGGATCGACGACATCGTCTCGGGCCACAAAAAGAAGGGTGATGACCAGAGCCAGCAGGGTGGGGCTGCGGGTGCTGGCCAGGAGTGAATGGGACCGGCCTGGGCCAGGGCACTGTGTGCCTCTTTGTTTGCAAGGGATCGGGTTGAGGGGCAGCCCCCAGGCCCTTTCTGTCCCAGCTCAGTTTGCAGAAGGCACTGACAAGTAATTCTTCTCTATTGTAGGCTTTCCATTTAGTTTGCTTCGTATGATTAAATCTGTCATTTGAGATACTTCCTAGTGTTTCAGCCTTGGGTCATACCTCTACCTTCTGGCAGGTGGGGATAGGTAGAACACCTTACTTGGGAGGACAGGAGATGGGAATGAGGTCATCCAGTCTCTCTATTTGCCTTCTTGAAGGGGTGTTCTTCAGATTTCTCCATCGATCATGTTGGGAAGACCTGCAATCATCCTGCAAAGGATGATTCTGTAAAGATTAGGAAACACCTCTTTAGACCTGGGGATTAGCTCAGTGAGAGAATGCTTGCCCAGCACTTGTGAGGCCCTGGGTGCCAGCCCTAGCACAGCAAAATAAAAATAAACACTATTCATCACCTAAAGAACAAGAGGAACCTGCTTGAAGTGCAGGTGTTCCCAGTCCGGTTGTGTGGACACACCCAGTAAGTGCTAGGACTCAGGATTTGTCTTAGAGGACATGTACTTTGTTGGTTTGCGTTTGAGTTTGGGGTGGGGGTGGGGGTGGGTGGTAAGGAGCATGAGCTCAAGACTTTACGCTTTCGAGGCAGGCAAGGGTAGCACCACTGAGCTAAATCCCCAGCCCTCAATCCCTTATTCTTAAGGGATGTAGAGAGGTAAGCGTCTGTCTTATAACTGCTCCAGGCTGAGGCAGGGCATTGATACTGCCTGGCCTTGGATGGAAGGAGAATATTAATGAAAAGTAGCTCAAAAAGTTGTGCAAGTCAGAAAATTATCACCATTTGCATAAGCTTTTCATCTTTAATATTAACATGTTTGTCCAGAGCTGTTAATCTAAGTACAACATGTGGCGTTTAAGAGCATGTGGAGTCTCCCGTTTTGTCAGACAAATCTAATGTTCTTTGAATTATAACAATGGGAGGGAATACACTAAAGATTTTTGTGTTTTTACTGTAGGGCTCTGTTGTAGAATGGATGACCTTTTTTGTAATGACCAGCTCCAGATAATACAAACATGAAGACTGAAGTAGATAACAGGAAGATAACACAGCTTAGTAACTAGAATATATCATTTTTTATTCTGTGGGGACACCTGTACAAGAAGCTAAGTCTTCCCGCGGGCACTTGGAATAATGTTAAAAGAATGAGAATATGCTGAGGCTGAAGGACACATTCTTGGCCTTTTTTTTTTTAAGTTCTTTTATTTGGTACATTTTAGGTATACAGTATGTTTACATTTGTCATTGGGTGCTTGAACCTGTTCATGATGTATCTCGGTTCTTATTTTTCATTCTTGGCTTTTTGAGGCAAGGTCTGCCTGTGCAGTTCAGGCTGGGTCTCGAACTCCTGGCAGTCCTGTCTCAGCTGGAATTGCCACCATCCCCTGCAAGGGACAGTTGTTTGGAAGGGCCAGTGGGATTGAGAAGCACTCTTTTTTTTTTTTTTGTACTGGGAATCAAACTCAGCCTTGAGCTTGCCAGGCAGGTGCTGCACTGCTGAGCTACATCCCTGGCCCAGAATCACAGCTTCTTATTTTTCCTTCCTCTTGCAAAGGGTCCTTTCATTGGTGGCGAACCCATGGCACCGGGTCCTTCCCTTCAGCCTTTACCTTGGTCCTTGATTCACACATTCAGACTATAAGCTGAATATTTGGTAAATAACATACTGCTTACCAGGGACGTACTAGATACTTTGTATGTGTTAACTAGTTTTCACAGCAACCCCATATGAGAGGTAATGGCCCTCATTTTGTGAGTGGGAATCTAAAATAGAAAGTAACACATCCAAGGGTCCCAAGTGTGGGATCACACAGTGTGATGGAGCACATCTGTAGTTTGATCTAGCATGTGGGAGGCTGAGGCAGGAGGATCATTTTGAGTGGCCAGCCTGGGCTACTTTGAACTACATAGCAAGACCCTGTCTTGAAAAGAAAAAGGAACACTGGGGAAGGCCAGCCAGGGTCCCTGCTGGCTCTTGTGACTGAATTGGGGAGTGGAGAGCCAATGACTGAGTCCACTTCTGGACACTGCCTTGTCCATCCCTAACCTGAGCTGCTTTGCTGGGCCTAAAGCCATCACCTTTTACGCAGAATTCTACAAGACTAACCCTAAGGCCTTTGCTGAAGTCCTTGCCTCTATTAAGAGTGTCAGTTGCCTCTGAGCACTAAGTCCTGAGAGGGATGATGGGTAAATTCTCAAATTGACAATTAAGATCTTGGTGAGGTCTGGGGATTTGGCTTAGTGGCACCATGCCTGCCTTGGAAGCACAAGGTCCTGAGTTCAATCCCTGTTACCAAAAAAAAAATCTTGATGAAATACTACTCTGAGGGGTTGGAGATGCAATTTAGGGGTAGAGAATAAGCCTAGCATGTGTGAAGTCCTGGATTCCATCCTGAGCTCTGCAAAGAAAAAAAAATATTTCCAAGAGCTGAGCATGGTGGCACAAGCCTGTAATTCTAGCACTCAGGAGGCTGAGGCAGGAAGATCTCCACAATTTCAAAGCCAGCCTGAATTTAGACCCTGTCTAAAAACCAGAGCTGGTGGTTTTGCCACCTGCTGTGCAAGTGCAAGGACCCAAGTTCAATCCCCAGTAACAACAAAAATAAATAAAAACCAGAGCTGAAGAATTAGGGAAGTCCTGAAGAAGCTAGTCACATCCTGTGGATTCTTACCATCTGTGCACATTTTGATGGCAGTTCTAATATCTAAGCATAGATAGTGCGGTTTTTCCAGTCCTTTTTTTGGCTTTTGGACCTACAGTGTCCTTCCTCAAAAACTGTACATCTGTGACATGCTAGATGCATCTGGGTTCTTCGCTCTAGCTTTTGGAATCCTTCATTCTAAAAGTTAACAGTGGTTAAAAGTCTGCATGAACCCTGTTCACTAAACCTAGCAAGTCCGTGAGTACTTTTGCTGCCGCCTCTGTTGATTATTCCCACTCTCAGTTCCAGCCAAGTCTTATCCCCCCCCCCCCATAAATCAGGATTAATTTTCCCAACAACCAGGTCAGAACCCAGGGATGCTCTATCACTGAACTATGTCCCAGCCCTTTATTTTGAGACAGGGTCTTCCTCAGGGCTTTGCCCAGGCTGTCCTTGAACTTGGGTCCCCTCCCTCAGCCTTCTGAGTAGGGGGAATTACAGGCATGTACCAGATCTAAGACTTGTTTTTATTCTCCCTTACAGATCCCAGAGTTGATAAAGGATACATGTGCTTTTCTCAAGGGAGTTTTAGGATTAACACTTCATCCTAGAGTAGCCATTTGGAAGGAAAAAAACAATGAAGTTCGATCCCTATTTTACTATAGCAAAATTAGCTCCAGGCAGCTAAACCGAGTGCAATAATCTCAGCACTTGGGAAGCTAAGGCAGGAGGATTGCAGCAAGTTTGAGTGTGGGCTACAGTGAGTTCAAGACCAGCCTGCATTACATATCCAGGCCCTGTCTCAAAAAACAAATCAAGCCAACCACAAAAATACCTAAGGGAGGAGAGATTGGGGGGAAAAGCAAAATCAAGATATGTACAGGTACAAATTCCCTATGATGAATGTTATGTATATCTAAAATGTACGAATAAAAATTTTAGGGCTGGAGCCAGGGATTTAGCTCAGTGGTTTTGCCACCTGCTGCACAAGCGAAAGGACCTGAGTTCGATCCCTGGTACCCCCCCCCCAAAAAAATTTAGGCCCGGGGATGTAGCTCAGCAGCACAGTGCAGCACCTGCCTGGCAAGTGCAAGGCCCTGAGTTCAATTCCCAGTACCCCAAAAAAAATTAATTAAAAAAAATAAAACACGGGCCGGGGATTTAGCTCTGGTTCTGTCGCCTGCCTCGCAAGCGCAAGGACCCGAGTTCAATCTCTGGTACCAAAAAATAAAATAAAATGCTTATTTTAAAAAAAAACAAGTAGAAGAGCCAGCCATGATGGGATACACCTATAATCCTAGCTGATCTGGAGGCTAAGGCAGGCAGATTACAAGTTTGAGGCCAAAAACAAAGGGCTGAATCTCAGTACTATATGGTGATTCTAGTTTCAACCTCCAGTACCCAAAAAAAAACAAAAATGGAAAGAGAATGTTTCAACATGAGAATGTCCTTAAAGAACTTTTAAGGGCCAGGGATTTACCTCAGTGGTTCTGCCTCCTGCCTCGCAAGCGCAAGGACCCGAATTCGATCCTCGGTACGGAAAAAAAAAGTTGGCAGTTAAGCCCGGTTGTGGTGGTACACGCCTGTAATCCCAGCACCCTGGAAGCTGAGGCGGGAGGATCGCCCCGAGTTCAAAGCCAGCCTGGACTGCATAGACCGTATCTCAAAAACATATATATAAAATAAATAGGTTGACAGTAGAACCCTCTCTGCGACGTTCCACAGAATTCCTTCCAGTTCCACTCTGGACCTTCCCGCCAGACACTAGGATCCCATTGGGATCTTCAATCCAGACTCCCGCCCCCCCCGCCCCCCGCTCACTATCGGTGACTCAGTGGGACTGGCTGTGTAGGAGAGGCCAGGAGGGCGTCCACAAAGCTGACCTGGAATATCTTGTTTGCCAGCCTTGCGGGGATGATGCACGCCCAGCCTCCCTAGTTCTGGTCCAGCGCATGCTGAAACTGGGTTAAAGGAGGCAGACTCTAAAACCTAGTGTGGTGCCCCGCCCTCCGCAGGGATCGGCTGAGTCCCAGTCACATGACTTCGCGACTTCCGGCAGCTGGGGCTGCTCCGCATGTGCAGTTGTGGGGAGTCCCGCCGGGGTTGGGGGCCCTACGCCCCCAGCCCCGTGCTCTTCCTGAGTCTGTTTGTGTCTGCGGCCCCGTTTGGGCTGCTGGGGGAGGAGACCCGTCAGGTGAGGGCCTGGACCGCAGTGAAGAGGTCTCCGGCAGAGCTGCAACGTGGGGGACCCCGGGGAGGAGGGCGGCTGCCGGAGAAGCGGGTGCGGCTGTGGGCCATAGGGAGGGACTGTGGAATGGCAGGTACGTGGCTCCCAGGCTTCCAGCTCTGGATGACCCAGGTCCGGGTAGATGTTGGCTTTTTTCTTCTAGGCTCTGTGCCTGGCCGCCTTCCCACCAGGCCCGGGCAGTGCTGGCTCGACCCCCAACCCTTGCCCCATCCCAACTCTGCCCGCTTAGCTTCCCTTGCGCTCCAGGCCCCACACTTCCCCCGGCGCTGTGTCTCTCCCTGGTCCCGTCCCCGCCCTTCCACTACTCCATGTTCTAGGTGTCTCTGGAGGTGCCGGGCTGGCCAGACCATCCCCAGAACCTGCTTCATATCCGGGCGGTGGGCCCCAACTCCACCCTGCACTACGTGTGGAGCAGCCTGGGGCCTCCCGCAGTGGTGCTGGTGGCCACCAACACCCCCCACAGTGTCCTGAGCATCAACTGGACCCGCCTGCTGTCCCCTGAGCCAGACGGGGGCCTGGCGGTGCTCCCCAAGGACAGCATCCAGTTTTCGTCTGCTCTCGTCTTTACCAGGGTGAGGAGGTTGGGGGAGATCAGGAGGGAAAGAGCACAGAGGAGGGCTTACCCCCATGAAGGCCGCGACTACAGGTGCGGGGGGTGGGGTGGGCGAAGAGGGTCAGGTGAGGGCCTGGCCGAGGGAGGTGAGGCCTCTGGGGAAACCCAGGCTAGGCAAGCCCCGGTCCACCCCACCGCCCCACAGCTGCTGGAGTTTGACAGCGCGGCCTCGGGCGCTGCAGCAGAGCCCCCGGGAAAACCCTATCCTCCGTACTCCTTGGCCGAGTTCTGGTGGAACAACATCACCGACTCACTGCAGCCTGCCACCCTGAGCGCCACCTTTTGGGGCCACCCTGCACGTGACCCAGCCGGGACTTTTGCCAATGGTAGCCTGGCCTTCAGGGTGAGTGTGGGGAAAGAGGAGGAGTCTGAAGGCTGGTTCCTGAGGGTGGGAGTTGAGCCGGGTACCCCCCAGCCCAGGCATGGGTCTACTTCCACCCCTCCCACGTCCTCCTTCCTAGGTCCAGGCCTTCGACAGAGCGGGCCGAGCTGCTCAGCCCCCTCGCCTCCTGCACACAGCAGACACCTGCCAGCTAGAGCTGGTCCTGGCTGGGGCCTCTCCCCGAGGGAACCGCTCCCTGTTTGGGATCGAGGTGGCCACCTTGGGGCAGGGCCCCGGCTGCCCCGTGATTCAGGAGCGGCATTCCATCGACGATGAATATGCGCCTGCTGTCTTCCAGGTCAGGCCCCGCAGAGACCAGGATGTAGGCGGGACCTCTTGGGACCTCAGAATCCTGCAAGCACTTAGCATTTCGGAACACTTTCTCCCGGCCCCTTTATAAATGCTGGGTGGGTGCTAAGGAGTCCCACCTTCTGCCTCCCAGAGACAAAGGGCAGAGGCAGATGACTGGTCTGTGGATGAGGCTCTCCACCGGGGCCTGGGGCCCAGGAGGAGCTGGGTGCAGCAGAGCTCTGCTGGAAGGACTGTGGGCCGGGTGCCCTGGACTGTTAGGTCCGGGCCCAGCAGGGTCCTCAAAACTGTCACAGATGGGGACCGAGAGAGGCAGAGCCCGCCCCACTGTGGTCCTTCTCACGCTTCGCGTTCACCTTTCTCTCCAGCTGGACCAGCTGCTGTGGGGCTCGCCCCCTTCTGGCTTTGTGCAGTGGCGCCCCGTGGTGTTCTCCCAGGAACAGGCAGACCGAGACTCAGCCCTGTCCTGCCAGGCTTCCCCTCTTCACCCCACCTTGGCACACTCTCTTCCCCAGTCGCCTGTTGTCCAAGCCTTCTTTGGACCCCAGCAAAACTACTGTACCTTCAGCCTGACATTTGGGGCTTCCACAGGCCCTGGCTACTGGGACCAGCACTACCTCAGCTGGTGAGGGCATGGTTGGGCTGAGGATGTGGTGAGGCCCGCCCTCCCTGGAGACTGCTGACCTCTTTTTCCCCTCCTGTTCCAGGTCTGTGCTTCTGGGGTTGGGCCCCCCGCCAGTGGATGCCTTGTCCCCACTCATCCTGGGAATCATGGCCGTGGCCCTGGGTGCTCCAGGGCTCCTGTTGCTGGGGGTAGGCGTGGCCCTGCTCCTGCACCGCACGCACCCCTCAGAGTACCGATCCATAACCTGAGGCCCACTCACCAGGGAGGCCATGGCGGGACCTGCCGTGCTGGAAGGTCAATGTTCCCAGCCCTTTTCCCTCGCCTATCTTGCTTTTCTACAGAGCCTCAGAGAACAGCCTCAACATCTGAGGACCCCCAGGTGGGGTTTCTCGAGTTCACTGGGGAGGGGCCAGCATTATTGCTGAAAGAAGGTCCCCTTTGTGTTGCTTCCATGTGTAGTCACTCCTTCCAATCCGTGTTCCAAGTAGGGTATCGTGGCGCACGCCTGTAATCCTACCACTGGGGAGGCTGAGGGAGTAGGATCACCATGAGTTCCAGGCCAGCCTGGGCTACATGGTGAGTTCAAGGCCAGCCCAAACTACATAAACCCAGGCCCCTTTCCACTGGATGACATTCAAAGCCCTGAAAGAGTGTCTAGCTGGCTGCCTCTGCCAGCATAAAATAGAATTATTTTTTCACAAGGTTTCAGGCTCACTGTGTGAGTGGCGTTGGGTGGGCTTGAGGCTGATTCCCCGGAATGGGAGTGTAAGAGATGGGCTAGAAGGCAGGCGTCTGAGGCCCCGTTGTGCCCCTCCCCTGGAGCTGGGGTCCTGCTAGCCACCCTCCATGTCCAGTCGGAATCAGACAAGGAGGAACGCCTGAGGCCAGGGGCGCAAAGAGGGAGAAAGCCAGTGCAGACCGTGGCGCTGATTTATTGTTACACACCCACTCAACAGGCTAACCTCAGCCATGCACTTCAGCACCCCGGGCGCTGCGCGGACGAGATGGTCAGACGCATGCGCACTGCCTGCGGAGGCGGCAGGACGCCCGACGCCCTACGCCCTGTCCGCTATTCTCTCCCTGTGGAAGGCGTGACTTCCGGGAGGTCTGGAGGCGGGAAGTCCCAGGGCCTTGCACAGCTCGGATGGGAGGAGGTGGCAGCTCTGGGGAGGTGACAGGGCCCCAGGAGGGTCCTCACTAAACATCTGCAGTGTTTCCAGTGGCCTTGAGTTCTGTCTGCACCACTGGCATAGAACAGGACAGAGTTGGGCCTCACGGGAAGCTGGGGAGGGGCCAGAGTCCAAAATTGGGGGCCTATCGGCAGTTTGCAAGGCGGCTCAGGAAGGAGCCATGCTTCTCCTCCTGGTCTTGGCCCCTTGTCCTCAGTATCCTTAAGGGACATCCACATCTTTCCCTGCAAGAAAAGTCCCTTACCAGGCTTGGTGGCGCACACCTGTGATCTCAGCACTCAGGAGGCTGAGGCAGCAGGATTGCCCGAGTTCAAGGCCAGCCTGGGCTACAGAGTGAGACCCTGTGTCAAAAAAAAAAAAAAAAGCCCCTCCCAAAGCAAAGGGAAGCGGTGACTCAGGAAAGCCAGGGTGGACCCCGTCTCTTCCCATGGGGCAGCAAGCTTCCTCTCACCCGTCTGGTCGGTCTAGCCTGGGCCTGTAGCTGGGTACGGAAAGGTGTGTCTCGGAGCTACTCAGCCCCAGGGACGAGGCCAGTAGTCAGAGGCAGCGCGGGCATGGTCCGGATAGTCCAGGCGGCTCTCCGAGGCCGTGAGCATGCGCTCTGGCTCCACCATGAACATGTAGTAGAGATTCCACACCAGCATGGCCAGCAGCGGCAGGAACGTCAGGCCGTAGCCGAAGCCTCGGAAGGAGCGGCCCACGGCGAAGGACAGCCAGTATATCAGCCTGTAGGCAGACAAGTGTCGAGGGGGCTACTCCAGGGACCCAGCTCAACTAACAGGCAGAAGGCTGATGGCAGGGAGAAGAGGGTTGGTGTCTATGCCTGGTACTGTATTTCTAAAAACAGCCAAACTGGGTGTGGTGGCGCATGCCTGTGATCCTAGCACTCAGGAGGCTGAGGCAGAAGGATTCCCCAAGTTCAAGGCCAGCCTGGGCTACATAGCAAGGCCCTACCTCAAAGAAAGCCAGAGTTTATGCATTTACTGTGTGGCAGGAATAGGGCTTGTTACTGTAAGTGCACTATTTAATTTTGACTTTCCCACATCCCAACTAGTTAAGTACATTATTCCTCTCCCCTCTTTATTTACTTAGTTTTCAATTTTTAATTAAAAATCTTTGAGTCGGTAGCGGGGCATAATGGCACAAGCCTGTAATCCCAGGACTCTGGGAGGCTGAGATAGGAGGATTGCAAGTCCCCACCACCACCAGGGATCGAACTCAGGACCTTGTGCTTGCAAGGCAGGTGTGGTGCCACTGAGTTAACTCTCCAGTCCTAGGATTGCAAGTTTTTTTGTCTTTGTTTTTGGTACCAGGGATGGAACTCAGGTCCTTGTGCTTGTGAGGCAGGTGGCGGAACCACTGAGCTAAATCCCTGGCCCAGGATTGCAAGCTTTGAGCCCAGCCTGGGCAATTTAAGGACTTAATAAGATCTTGTCTCAAATTTTTTTTTTTGGTACCAGGGATCGAACTTGGGTCCTTGTGCTTGCACAGCAGGTTGTCTCAAATTTTTAAAAATGAAAAAGATTGGAGATGTAGCTCAATCAAAGACCTTGGATTCAATCCCCAGTACCAGAAAAAAAAAAAAATCAAAGAGCATTATATATCCACATGGCTCTAAATCCAATGCATATTGACAAACATCTTACTCCCTTGGGTGATTCCCACCTATTCTCCCCTATTTGCACCCCATGTATCCAGTATTAGGGTTTCTCATGCATTTTTTTTTTTTTTTTTTTTTTTGGAGACAGGGTCTTGCTATGTAGCCCAGGCTGGCTGTGAACTAGAGGTGATCTTCTTGCTTCAGCCTCCTTCAGTGTTGGAATCACAGGCATGTGCTACCACACTCGGTTTAGTCTTGTGCATTGATTGTTCTATATATATGTAAATAAAATGTGTGCACTGCTGGGATGGAATCCAAGGCCTCCTCGAGGCCAGAGGCCTTGCTGTGCTAGGCCAGCTCTCTACCACCAAGCTACACGCTAGCCTGAATGAAAAGTTTTTTGCTTTTTTTTGGTACTGGGGATCAACTCGGGTTCTTGTGCTTGCGAGGCAAGCAGCAGAACCACTGAGTTAAATCCCCAGCCCTCTGGATGAAAAGTTTTGATTTCTTTGTCCCTTTTTTGAAGTATGGCAGCAGACTATATAGACCTCTGCATGCTGACATTTTCCCATGTCATTTATCGTGGAGATCACCGTAAATATGTGCAGTTTCCTCATTCTTTTATGGCTGGGGTGTGGCCCATCCTATATTTGCCTTTTGCAGATTAAGAAACTAGGATTCCAAAGGGCTCTAAGGTCACATCTGGAAAATAGCAAAGCCACGATTTGAACCCAAGCCTGTTGTTCATCACCCCCTCTTCGCACATTTCAGGGGGGCAGAAGGAAAAATGAGAGTAAGGAGGCCAGCTTAAGTGGGCTTTCAGCCTTGAAGATCAGAGGAATGAATCAACTACCACCAAAATGCAAAACCCCCTGCTGGAGAATTCCCTCCAGGAGGGAGAGAAGGAGAATAAAGAGAGTGAAAGTGTGTGATGTATGTCTGAGTCCCTGCCCTAAATGTAACCTCTGTGTACTGCAAACATGGACTAGTGAAAACAAAAAAAGGACTATTTAAAGAAAAAAAATCTACCAAAAATGCACGCCCCTCTTTGTGGAGGGGTGATGACATGCTACAAACCTGGCTTCTGCTCCTGCTGAAAGTAACAGAGGAAATGTACCTGGGAAGAATGAAAACACTTCCTTTTTTTGTTTTGGGGTTTTGGCTGTGTGTGTGTGTGGTTGGGTGTTGTCTGTTTGTTTGTTTTTGAGACAGGGTCTCACTATGTAGTTCAGGTAAGACTTGACCTCACTGTGCAGCCCAGGCTGGCTTCAAACTGACAGCCATCCCGTTCCCTCAGCCTCCTGAGCACTGGATTACAGGCCTGTGGCACTACACTCGGCAAAACATCTCCATTTGGATCCAAGCAACCCAGGCCTCAGGAGAGGCTGAGTCACGACAATGGTGAGTTCAAGGCCAGCCCCGGCTACATAGCAAGATTCCGACTCAAAGAACAAAATCAACCAAACACACAAAATCCTGGGATGGAGTGCACTCTGAGAGGCTTCAGTAGGAGGGTCACAAGTCCTGCCTGGGGATTTAGCAAGATCCTGTCTCAAAATAAAAAAATAAAAAAGGGCTGGGGATGTAACTCAGTGTGAAGGTCCTGGGTTCAATCCCCAGTACCACACACACACAGTCTCAACCCTTGGGAGGCTGAGGCAGGAGGGTCACACAGAGTTTAGGCCCAGTCTGGGATAGATTGTGAGTTGAAGGCCAGCGGTGAACTATGTAGCAAGACCCTGTCTCAAAATAAAAAATAAAGGGGTGAGGATGTAGCTCAGAGTGAAGGCCCTGGGGTACAATCACTAGAACCGAGAGACAGAGAGAGAAAGAGAGAGAGAGAACGCCAGGAGAGTGAGCGCTGTCTGTCACCTCCCTCGCCCCAGCCCAGCCCCTACTCACCTGGAGATGGCGAACAGCCCGGTGAGCAGAGGGAGCAGCTTGAGGGTGTCCTGGGGCAGGTAGGTAGAAAGCACAGCCAGGTTGAAGAAGTAGAGGATAAAGAGCTGTACAGACTGGGCCACGTACTGTCGGTGGATCTCCACCTCCCGCCTTGGCTCTCCAAAGGGCCGCAGGGCAGAAAAGCACAGCAGGCTCAGGCCTTGCACCAGGAGTCCTGGGGGGAGGGGCCCAGGGTCAGAAGAGGCGGAGGGGCGTGCACAGCGAGGACTGGGGGCACTACAGGGCGCTATGCATGGGGCAGAAGTGGTTCCGGGAGCGGATGGGCCCCAAGTGTCAAGAGCTGGCCTGGGGTACAGGCTGAGCAAAGGCCAGGCATGTGGGCCCTGCGCCGCAAGTTCACTCCCCAGATCCCCTTTCTTCTCCCAGGGTGCAGACTCACCCAGCACGATGGGGAAGGTAGCGAAGACCCCGCAGCGCAGTGTGTAGACCAGGCGGGAGCTCATGGTGGGCAGCCGCGGGGCGTCAAAAGGCAAGAAGGCATATGCCCCGTAGAGCAGGCAGGGGAAGAGGAGCAGAGCAGCTCCCACTGAGGCCATGGCTCTCAGCCCCTCGCGGCCTCTGCAGCTCCTGCAGCCCCCAAAGGACTGGCCAGGTGGCCTCACGACTGCCTCAGCCCACTTGCACTCGGGGGGCTCAGGATGGGTGGCCCGGGGGGGCACGAAGGTCCGGCGCTTGCCCTCACCCGCCTCAAAGCACACAATGAGGTCCTCCTGGGGCTTCCGCTCGATGCACTGCAGGTCAATGGGCACAAAGGCGCGGGCCACCTTCTCAGGCAGCACATTGCTGTCATCTCCAGGTAGCTCCTCTGCCTTGGTGAGTGGCTCCAGAGGGTCCGGCTCAATGTCCCGCCAGCCCGGGGGGTCACAGAGTGGGGCGCTAGGCTGAGGGTCACTCCCCCAGGGCAGAGTGGCAGCCTCACTTACTGTGCTCTCCAGCCCATCCTCGGTCCCCTCTCTGGCTGTGGGAGACCCAACTGATGACCCCACTCTGAGGGACTCAGCTCCGGGGGACTCAGCCTCACTTCCCCCTTCTGGCTGCTCGCCATTGGGGATCAGAGTCTGGGGCGGGCTCTTCTCTGGGGCTTCAGGCCCCTTCACTTCCAATAGGGCCAGCGTCTCGGGTTCTGTCATGCTGGGGGCTCCACAAGCTCATGTCATCCTGGAAGAGCAGAGGGAACCTCTGTCAGAAGCCCCTGTCTTCTGGCCTTCTGAAGGTTCCATGAGAGTGAGGCTCTCCAGGCCAGATGGCCTCACGGCTCCAGCCCCCGCCCCCCGCCCGGGACCTTAGGGAGAATGTGGTGCAGAGGAGGTGTTGAAACAGGGATGCCGGAGCTTGGTGAGCAGCTGCAATGGAACCACCATTTCACCACCAAATGCCGTCCAGCAGGACGGTGAGTCAGGGGGCACAGGCCCTGGCAGCTCTGGCCTCTTGTCAGCCCCACCCACGCTTCTGCCCCTACACCAAAAACCCTGGGGTCATGGCCAGCCTGGAGTAGGAACGGGAGGAAGAGGAGGTGTTAGAACTTTGTCAAGAGCTTCTTTCCCACCAAGCTCGTCCCTCCTCCCTGCAGAGCCCAAGGAGCTGGCAACTGCAGGACACTCAGTCTTTCTGTCTGCATTCTAGGTGCTCAGTCAGTTCACGAATGCCTCAGTACCCACCCTGGTCACCTCCACGTGTCCTGGCTCTATCTATTCTGACTTGTAGGTCTAATCATGGCTGTTTTTCATGCTGTGTCTCCTGTCATCCTCCCCTCCTCGCTACCTCCATCTAGCTTGCTCTGGATGGAACTGATTCCCCTCCTTCACCTCCTCCAGGGCTCTCCCACCCTTGCCATTTGGACCCATGACACCCTCTTACTTTTTCATCTGGAGAGAGGTGAGGGTTCCCAGTATCCGGGAAGGAGCTGCCCAGGTCTCTGCTGGCTCGGCAAGTGTTTCTCTCAGTCTCAGTCTGACTCCTTTTACCTGTGTCTCCAAACCTGTCTGACCAGAGCAGGTGGGGCCTGAATTAAAGGGGCAGGCCCTGCCCTGCTGACTCCGCCGCCGGCCCGCTGACAGAAAAAGCAGTGAACAAGGTCGTGCTTTGTGAAAGGAGTGCAGCCCGGCAGGTGTTAAGTTTATGTTCCAGGCACCTGGGAGGTGTCAGGATGCCCAGCTCAGGCAAGCAGAGGGGGAAGAGTGAGTTTGTGCCCCGAAAGGTGCTTGGAGTAACCATGGGATACCTAGAAAAGGAGATGGAATTTGTACATTTACTCATTCAGTGATTTTTATTTTTTTTGGTACCGGGGATCGAACTTGGGTCTTTGCGCTTGCGAAGCAGGCGGCAAAACCACTGAGCTAAATCCCCGGCCCAAAGTACAAGTGACTGTTTATTGTCAGATGTGGAGCACACCTGTAATTCCAGCACTCTGGGAGGCTGAGGCAGGAGGACTGCAAGTTCGGGTCCATCCTGGGCAATTTAGTGACTCAGTGAGATCCTGCCTCAAAATAAAAAATAAGGGCTGAATGTGCAGCTCAGTGCAGAGGCCCTAGATTGAATCTGAAGTACTGGGAAAAAAAGAAAAAGTTTTATAAATTGACCATTGGCTGTGCACTATTCTAGGGACAGACGAAGAAGATAAGGTCAAGGTCTCTGGCCTTGAGTTCATGTTCTGTGGCATAACAGATGGTAAGAAGCCTCACAATTCAATCCGTAAGAGCATTTCAGTAGGGAAAACCTCACTGCTAAGGCAACATGAGCTGGAATGAGGGTGTTCCATGCAGAGGAAATGCAAGGGAAAGGCCAGTAGGTGGGACTTGGGCTGTTTCAGGAACAGAAAGTTTTGGCAGCGGGAGCCAGGAGCGTGGTGGTAGAACGGGAGTCCCATTATACTGTGTACACAGGACCCGGAACACCTGCTTTTTAGTTCCCGTTTAAGGTTTAAAAAAACTAAAAGGAATCCAAGACAGGAATGGTGTCGCACACCTGTAATCCCAGCACTGGAGAGGCTGAGGCAGGAGGATTGCTGTGAGTTTGAGGCCAGCGTGGACTACGTAGTGAGTTCAAGGCCAGCCTGAACCACACAGTAAGACCTGTCTCTAAACAAAACAAAACAACTCCCCAAACCAAAACTCTAACCCAAATTAGGGAGGAGGTAGTCTTTCTTTTTTTGTGAACTCAAGGCTTCTTGAATGCTAAGCAAATGGTCTTCCACAGACCTACTACATCCTCAGCCCAGAGGCGCCCTAGTGGGAGGAGCAGGGGCCAAAATGTGAGGAGGGACTTCTCATTCCTATGAGACCTTAACCCTAGAGTCATCTGAGCTTTGTGAGGGGAGGGACAGGCTCTAGCTTGCTCATCTGTGTCCCCAGAAGCCAGTCCGGGCTTGGGAAAGACCACTGTAGGGCACAGCAAAGTCACGCTCCCAGCTGAGTCCCCCTGCCCGTGTACAGTTTCGCAGCAGTCGCCTCTCCCGGCCCACTGTCGGTTCTCCGTTGCCTTTGTCAATAAAGTTTTTCTCAAGGGCTCGGAGAAGCCAGAAAGAGGCCATGCTGCCCAGAGTTAGTTCTGGCAACTTCCCGGGAGGGAAACCGATTTCGCGAGATTTGGTACCAGCCGGTCACTTTTCTGAAGCAAGGCGGCTGCTATCGCGAGATTTGGTGGGGGGAGGCGGAGCCGTCGCACGCAGCCGCCTCACAGCAATGGCGGCCGAGCAGGGCCGGTGGCGGCAGAGGCCACGGCTACGGCCGGAGACGGCGGCGGCAGTAGTAGCGGGTGGCGGGGGCCTGTGACCAGGAGCCGCCCGCGGGCCCGGGCATCATGAGCCAGGGCCCCCCCGCCGGGGAGAGCAGCGAGCCCGAAGCTAAGGTTCTGCACACCAAGCGGCTTTACCGGTGAGAGGAGCCGGGGCTGGGCTGCGGGCGGGGGGCGGAGCCGCGGGCCGGGAGCGGGAGGGTGCGGTTCCAGAGAGAGCCGATTGCCAAAGGGGCGGGGTCCCGGATCCCAGGTGGACCTGGCGGGAGGGACTGGGTGGTGGGAAGCACGTGGAGGAATCCCCTCCGCTGTGGGCGTGGGCTTCGCAGAGTTGGGGTCACGAGGTGGGAATTGGGGGCGGAGGGGTTTGGTAGGTTAGGGTGGAGGTCGCGGCGAAGAACCCGCCAGTGAACGGTCCTACTTAGAACCGGGTAGGATTTACAGGGAAGCACCCTAGACCCAAGTCCACCGAGCCAGGTCGGGTCCTTGCTTTGCCGCTCTCTGGCTCTGTGACCTTGAACCTCAGTTTTCTCTTACTTAAAAGGAGAGATTTGAATTGGATGCACTCTGAAATTCCTGACGGCTCTAATTTTGGAGAATCTTAATGAGAAGAAGACTACAAGGCTAGTTGTGTTGGCTTGGAAGCGCCATGAAGGGCTTTGGGTCCAGAGTGTTCTTAGGCCGTGGGATCCCATTTCAGGAAAGCTTGGGACTCGCCAGTCCTGCCTTCCTCCCAGCCTCATGATTACGAGTCTCCTGCCAGGCAGCTTCCATTCCTGGTTTCTGATTTCCACGGTGCCACCCACACTCCTTCAGTCACATCTTCAGCCCTTCAACCCTCTCTGTTGGGAACAGACCAGCATGAGCTCTTCCCGCCCTAGGTGTTGGAGTTTTTGTGTAGGTCATCTAGAACACAGGCCTACGAACTGGCTTGCAACACGATGAAGCAGAGAGACCAAGCTGTGTTCTGTCTTCTAGCCGGAAGTAGGGTGTGGGGTTTCCATTTAACCCTCAGAGCCGCGGGGTCTATCTTGGTAGTGAAAGGGTCCAGAGCTTGTTGCCTTTTCCTCCCTGAATAGGCATCCTGTCAGCTCTGGCCTTGTAAACCAGAAGGCAGAGGGGAATGGAATATAGGCTGCTCCAGAAATAGAAAAGCGGTCCAATCCTGTAACCCCTGAGCTCCCACTGTGGGCTGCCCCAAGCCAGTCCCCAGGTGGTCTCGGTGCACGTGTGCCTTGTCACGCTGCTGAGTGTGGTGCTGCCTGTCAGACAGCGAGTGGGCAGTGTCTGCATATTCCTTACTTGTTTCCAGCTTTGGAGGTGACTGCCCAGCCTTCTGATTTTTCTCAAATCGAGTTCTCTCTCACAGGACTGTCATTATGGGACTGACTTGAGCTGGTGTGTTTGCATGTGTGGCTTTATGTGTGCACAGGGATGTCTCCCTGTCATCGTGTATTGTTGACTTTGAGTGGGGAGGACATTGGAGGCAGTCAGTCTCTAGTTTTATTATTATTATTATTTTTTTTTTTTTCTTGAGACAGGGTCTCACTATGTAGTTCAGGCTGGCCTTGAACTTGCGGCAATCCTCCTGCCTCAGCCTCCCAAGTGCTGAAATTACAGGCGTGTGCCACCATGCCCGATGTTTTTATTATTTATTAAAGCAATAGTAATTGGTGGAAGGAACTGGGAGGAAGGTCTAATTTCTTTGCCTAAGATAAATTTGTTGTTGAGACTATGGACTTGTCTGTCTTAGGACCTCAGTAAATTTGGGAAAGTCATACGCTAACCTGTGTACAGATGTGATGTTCTGAAGTAATTTAAGACTGTCAGAAGAAAAAGAAGCAAAAGAGGGTGCTGGAAGGAACATAGCACCAGTTACTCCATTAGCCCAGTTATTGTTTTATGTTTATTTATTTATTTATTTTTGGTACCGGAGATCGAACTCGGGTCCTCGTGCTTGCGTAGCAGGCGTCGAAACCACTGAGCTAAATCCCCGGTCCTCAGTTACTGTTTAAAAACACTTTTTCTGGGCCAGGGATTTAGCTCAGTGGTTCCGTCGCCTGCCTTGCAAGCGCAAGGACCCGAGTTCGATCCCTGGGACAAAAAACAAAAAACACTTTTTCTGAACACTGGTGGCTTGGCATTATGAAAGTTTTGTTTGTTTGGTGTTTTTTTTTTTTTTGATACCAGGGATCAAACTCGGGTCCTTCCGCTTTCGAGTCAGGTGGCAAAACCACTGAGCTAGATCCCCAGCCCTGTGTTTTGTTTTTTGAGACAGAGTCTCCCTATGTAGTCCAGGCTGGCCTTGAACTTATGGTGATCCTCCTATCTCAGTTTACCAAGTGCTGGGGTACAGGCATGTGCTAGCACATGTAGCCTGGCTATAAAACTAATTTGTTTGTCTGTTGTATGCCCCCCCCTCCAGTACTGGGAATCGAGCTCAGGACCTTGCTCTTTCGAGGGAGGTGCAGTGCCACTGAGCTATGTCCCTGGCCCTATTTGTTTGTTTTTTGAGACTGGGTCTCCCTATGTAGTTCAGGCTGGCTTTGACCTCACTTATGTCACCCAGGGTACCCTGGAACTTGTGGTGATTCTCCTGTCTCATCCTCCGCGCAGTGCTGGGATTACAGGCATGCATCACCATGCCCAGCTTTACACAACTAATTTTTGTTCTAAAGGAAATTATAGTTTATTGGGTGAGCTTATGGTCTGATGGGGAATGGAGAAAAAAATGCTGAGCCCTTTCAGATTTAACTATTTGTGATTAGAGCTTTCCAAAGTAGTGGCTATTAATAAAGTATTTTTTATTGGTTTTTATTTTCAGGATTTTTTTCTTTTTTGAACAGTGCAGGGGATCAGATCTAGGCCCGCATCATGCACATTAGGGAAATGCCCTATCACTGAGCTATGTCCCCAGCCCTTATTCATATTTTTTGGCTTGAGAATCTAAGGAGAGCGTGAGAATCTTTCCATAAAAATCACACCTTTGGGCTGAGGTTGTAGCTTAGTGAAAACCCTAGGTTCAGTCCTTAGCATGAAAAGAAAAAAATGCTCCTCTTGTTAGATCTGCCTGCAGGACTGAAGTTGAGAGCTTGGCCTGCCTGCCAGGCACAGAGGTGTGTGGCTGTAGTCTCAGCTACTCAGCAGTCTGAGGTAGATAGAGCTCGAGCCCAGGAGTTAGAGGCCACAGCCTGCAGACCCTGTCTCTGTATCAAGTAAGTCACTGCTGCTGCCCTGGCATCTGGGACAGGCTGGCTGGAAGGGCTTGGCTTCCTCCAAGGGTGGCCCAGAAGGTTTGCGAAATGTTGAGCTCTTGGGATGGCTGCGAGAAGGTTGTGCTTGCCTCCCCACCCTCATCCTGAGTCCTGCAGTCACCTGGCCCTGTGCAGGGCTGCTCTGCACCGTCATCACCGAGGAGCACTGGCCTACTGTGCACTGGTCTCCCAGCTCGGGCGCGTGTGGTTTATCAGGGAATGAGCACCCTTGTTTTTATGTTGCTCAAGTGTCCACAGCCATGTCTAATTCACACGTTCTCACAGCCACTGTCTGTTGTCCTCTGGGTTTTACCCTTCCAGAGGTGACATCTGCCTCTGGGACTAGTTGGCCATCCACTGTAGTTTCTGTGATTCTTACTTGCAGCGGTGACAGACTTACCTTACACTGTTTGGAGTTTCCCCTCATACTTACAGTAGAAAGGCATGTTGGGTGTTCACTAGGTAACAGGCACTGTCACAAGGGCTTTTTGTACTAGCTGATTTAATCCTCCCAAGGTAGGTGATTGATTTTATTCTCAGTTTTATGGGGTGAACTGAGACCTAAGGAAGTTAGGTGTTTTGCTCAGAATTTCATAGGAAGCACTCGCCTATAATCCCAGCACTTGGGAGGCTGAGTCAGGAGGATCACTACAAGTTCCAGGCCAGCCTGGGCTACATAATGAGACCCTGTCTCAAAAAAACCCCAAACAAACCAGAGAGATAGGATTTGAATCCAGGCAGTCTAGTTGCAAGCCTGCATTCTTTAGCCACTGTACTGTACAAATACTCCTTTATCAGAAATCAGGAGACTTTACGACTGAGCACCTCAGCAGTCCTCTCTGGTTTCCCCTATGCTGCAATTACAAAGCAAAATTTTATATCAAGAATGCTTTTCCTTGATGTCAGAGATCATAAGCCTTATATAATAATAATTCATTCATTCCACTGTTCTTTGTTAGATGCTTACTATATTCCAAAGCTTTTGACAAATGATTGTATTTAATCCTCACAAAAGTCTGAGTAGCTGCTGTTATTACCTCTGTTATCACATATATTGATATGATATATATATATATATATATATATATATATATATATATACACATACACACATACATACATACACACACACACATATGTATATATATTTTTTTGGTCCTGGGATCGAACTCGGGTCTTTGAGCTTGCGCAGCAGGCAGAAACCACTGAGCTAAATACCCGGCCCTTGATATGGTAATCTTTAAAAGGTTAGGTAATTGGCCCAAAGACACAGCCAGGGCACAAAGTTTTTTGTTTGTTTGTTTTTTGTACTGGAGACCGAACTTAGGACCCTGTGCTTTCGAACCTTAGATTTTTGCCTGGCATCACAGCCTGTGCATTGGGAGAGTCTGCTGTCTGGTGTCACAGAGTTTCTCTATGTCAGTACTGTTGACATTTGGGCAAGTAATTCGCTATTATGGCAGACTGACCTGTGGATTGTGGGATGTCTAGCTGGACCTGCTAAATGCAGGAGCAACCCCTATGCCTCACAGGTTATGACACCTGAACATGTCTCCATCATTGCTGCATCTTCCCTGGCTGGGGCTGCTGTATCAGGGTGGAGACCAGTCATTTTGTTTGTGCAGAGCTTAGCTTGTAGCTTTCTGCTTTCCTCATCCCTACTTCTTCAGCCTTTCCTTTGAATTAGTATCTGAGATGATCCATGTACACGGCTGAGGGCTCTGCCTGTGTTTCCTTGTAGGGCTGTGGTGGAGGCTGTGCATCGACTTGACCTCATTCTTTGCAACAAAACTGCTTATCAAGAAGTGTTCAAACCTGAGAACATTAGCCTGAGGAACAAGTAAGCTGGAGACTCAAAAACCACAAATCCTTACTGTTTCCCTGCCTGTCTCTGTCAGAAACCCTGCTGGATATTAACGTGTGTTTTCTTTTTTAACCTCTGGACCAATGGGACCAATAACGGGCTGTAAAATCTCTTGTCTTCCTAAGGGAGGAGATGGGTGTGAGCCAAATTAGAGTTCTCTTCCTTCGTTTTTTATTTTTATTTATGGGTTTTTTTGAGACAAGGTCTTGCTTGGTAGTTCAGGCTGGCCTTGAACTCACTATTGTAGCCCAGGCTGGCCTCAAGCTTGCAGTGATCTTCCTGTTTCAGCCTCCTGAGCCCTAGGATTACAGGTGTGCCCACCAGCCTGGCTTTCTGGCTTTTTTTTTTCTTTCTCCTTTAAAAAACAAAAAAGGAGCTGGGGGGCCGGGGATTTAGCTCAGTGGTTTCACCACCTGCTGTGCAAGTGCAAGGACCCAAGTTTGATCCCCGGTACCAAAAAAAAAAAAAAAAAGGAGCTGGGGATCCATGCTCCGTTTGCAGCTTTACTATATCCATTGGGCTGGTACCATAAGAATGGCATACAAAGCCAGGCCTGGTGTAGTCCCAGCACTTGGGAGGCTGAGGCAAGAGGATTGCCGTGAGTTCAAGGCCAGCTTGGGCAACATAGTGAGACCCTGTTTCAAAAAGGAATGACAGAGCTGGGGATTTAGCTCCGTGGCACCGCGCCTGCCTCCCAAGTGCAGGGTCCTGAGTTCGATCCCCGGTACCCCCCCCCCCAAAAACGATCCTCAAAATAAAAAAAGAAATGAGGCCTGTGGCTCAGTAGTAGAGTGCCTGCCTAGCATGTGGGAAGCCCTGGGTTTGATCCTCCGTACCACATACATATGCATAAAAGAATGGCTTATGAGTGAAACCAATTGGCTGTACAATTGGCACAATGGAGGGAAAGAAAGGGGAGACAAAGGGAGGGAAGGGTAAAAGAGTGCAGGGTGCAGGAAAAGATTGTTAAAATTCTGATTGCTTTCTGCTTCTATCCTTTTTTTTCTTTGGTACTGGGGATTGAACTCTGGACCTTGCGCTTGCAAGGCAGACAGCTGAACCACTGAGCTAAATCCCCAACCTTCTGCTCCTGTCTTCTGTTGCTCCTAGTGCTTTGCTAGACCATTGTTGTTGTGCTCATGCAGACTCTGGATGTCACTTGAGAGGCGTGCAGATTCCTTGGTGGGGGTGCTGCCCATACTTCCAGTCTCATTCCTGTGTCCCCTGCTGCTGGATGGGCAGTCTCTCATGCTCCCTCCCCTTCTCTCCCAGGCTGCGTGAACTCTGTGTCAAGCTTATGTTCCTCCATCCCGTGGACTATGGGAGGAAGGCTGAGGAGCTGCTGTGGAGAAAGGTGTACTATGAAGTTATCCAGCTTATCAAGACAAACAAGAAGGTAGGGCAGGGCCCTAGAATGTGGAAGGCTAAGGAAGGAAGATTCAGCTAGGAAAGTGGGCCTAGCATGTGGCTCAAGGCAGGTTAGCCCAGGAAAAGATGGCAGAAAGGAGGGAGGGGTCAGACGGAACTGGGATTGGAGAAGGAAGGATGTAGGGGTAAATTTGTGAGAGAGGAGATGTGGACAGGTTCCAAGGTGAAGAGGTTCAGTTAATTCCCTTGGTAAGATGCACAGGTTGAGGGGGGGGAGTGGTACTCTGACCTACTGCTTAGCCAGCCCCTTCTTTTCCCAACCTCCAGCACATCCATAGCCGGAGCACCTTGGAATGTGCCTACCGGACGCATCTGGTTGCTGGCATTGGCTTCTACCAGCATCTCCTCCTCTATATCCAGTCCCACTACCAGCTGGAGCTGCAGTGCTGCATTGACTGGACCCATGTCACCGACCCCCTCATCGGTCAGTGAGACCTGAAAGGTGTTCTCTTTGGGGTTTTTTGGTACTGGGGATAGAACTCAAAACCTTGCATTTGCCAGGCAGGCGAGGCGCCACAGAGCTACATCCCTGACCCTTTTTGTTTTTTGAGCCAGGGTCTCAAAAAACAAGCCTTTTTGAGTTCAGGCTGGCTACAAACGGGTGGAGATCCCCCTGTTTAAGCCCAAGGGCTAGGATTACAGGCACGTGACACCATGGTTGGTGCCCAAAATGTGGTATCGAGTAAGAAGATTCTCATGTTTTTTTCTCTGACCTTCATGTGTCTCAGGGTTTGTACAGCTTGTGCCCAGCCTGGCAGACGGCGTTCTGGGCACACCTGCAAATGCTTCCTGAGACTTGGATGTGTCCACACATGCACATGAGTCAGGGTAGAATGTTAAAGGGGAAGAGAGGCCTGGGTCTGTGAGCTGTCATGGAGGAGGGGAGGGACAGAAGGCTCTAGAGTAGGTTGGGGTCTGGCAGGTGGCATTAATTAATGTCTTTTCTCTGAGTTGAAATTTGCTGGCACTGTTTCCTTTGACTTTAAAGATTGTTTCCCAGTATTTGATGAAAATACTGAAATTTTTGGCTTGGTGTAGTGGTGCATGTTTGATACGAGGCAGGTGGATTACCATGAGTTCGAGGCTGAGCTACATAGTGAGTTCAAGGCTAGCCTGAACTAATAACGAGACCCTGCCTCAAAAAACCAAAAGAAAGAGAAAGAAAAAAAGGAAAAGAAAGAAAGAAAATAAATAAATATTGAAGTCTTTGAAAACATTGGGAAATGGGGACATTCAAGACAGTGCAAATCGGCTGGGGATTTAGCTCAGTGGTTTTGCTGCCTGCTGGGCAAGTGCAAGGACCCGAGTTGGATCCCCAGTACCAAAAACAAAAACAAACGAAAAAAAAGACTGCAAATCTCTTTTCAGCAACTGGAGTACTGACTGCTGTTTTGTTTTGTTTTGTTTTTTGGTACTGGGAATCAAACTCAGGACCTTATGCTTGCCAGGCAGGTGTGGCACCACTGAGCTCCATCCCTGGCCCTGGCTGCAGTTTTATTCCATTTCTAGCTGGTACTTTTCTCTTTGCTTCAGCCATTCTGTAGAGCTTCTTCCCAGCTCTCCTTGCTGTGGTCCCTTCTTCCCCACAGCCCCCCACCATGAGGCAGCCCCACTGGTCAGAAGCTGAGCATCTAGGCTTTGTGCACTGAACGCACCTGAAACAACAGCTGTGCGGCTGGGCACAGTGGCCGGCATCGGGCCCCCACGTGTCAGCCTGGGCTCTGTCCCCAGCACCTCACTGAGGCATGTGCTGGGGAGGCTTCCGAGGGTCAGTTCCCAGCCCCGCTAGCTTTTCCCTCCAGTCTTCTCCTTCAGCCAACTAAGAGGTGTCTGCGGGAAGTACTGGGGAGCACTTACACACCGAGGAGAGGCTGCAAGGGGCAGTGGGTTAGGGGATGATTCCTGGATCCCAGGGCCAGGCTGCTTTTTTATTTTGTTTTTTTAGTTTTGGGCTTTTTTTTTTTTTTTTGGTACCAGGGATCGAACTCAGGACCTTGCACTTGTGAGGCAGGCACTGGAACCACTGAGCTAAATCCGTGGCCCAGTTTTTGGGTTTTTGAGACAAGATCTTACTAGGTAGTCCAGGCTGGCCTCAAAAACTCATGATCTCCCTGCTTTGGCCTCCCAAATTCTGAGATTATTGGTGTGGACTGTCATACCTGGCTCAGATTGCTTTTTTCTTTTTCTTTCTTTTTGTGGAGATAGTCTTGCTACATAGCCCAGGCTGGCCTTGAACTCATGACGATCCTCCTGCCTCAGTGTCCTGAGTGCTGGGATTAGAAGGATGCACCACTGCTCCTGGCCTCAGGTTGCTTTTTCCATCCTGGCTGTGCCACTTACCAGCTGTGTGACTTAGTAGCAGTGACCTCCTGGAATTGCTGTGAGATTTGTTGATGCTATGGACATTTAATCCGGTGCCTGGCATGGGAGGAAATTGGCACCCAGGGAGCTGAAATTTTCTGAACTGAGATGACAGGGTGGGTAGGGGAGGAAGAGAGCCCAGGCATATTCGGCTGTGGTTGTCACTGGTCCTGAGGCAAGAGGAGCTTATCTCCTTCACGGGCAGACCTTCCAGTGGCCGCCGGCTCCTGGGGGACCCCCCACTAGGCAGAGGCCAGGAGCTTTTCCCTGGGCTCACTCATATTCCATCCTTTAGCAGGTTAGCGTCCCTTTGTCCCCTAGGCCTTCTGTCTTTACAGAGCTGGCTTCTATGCCAGGAACTCTGGGTCTTTGTGGTATAGGCACCGTATCTCCCCCTTCCAGACACCTGTCTATTGTGACTGCTGAAATGACCTGCCTCGGTGGTGCCGTCCTGGGTTAGAGCCCAGCCCTCCTTGTCCAGCTCCTCTCACCCTGCGAAGGAGCCCTGTCTTTCTGAGCCCTAGACATTCCCAAAGTCAGGCCATGGCCTGGTAGGGCATTCCTCCCCAGGTGCAGGCAGGGGCTGGGCGTTTACACTTCTTCCCTCTCTCTGCAGGATGCAAGAAGCCAGTGTTGGCCTCGGGGAAGGAGATGGACTGGGCACAGATGGCCTGCCACCGATGTCTCGTGTACCTGGGGGACCTGTGTAAGAGTCCAGGCCTTTTGTTTGCTCTGATTTGGGGCACATGCAAGGCCCCAGCTACTTCAGTAGTTGGTTCCACCTTTCACATGATGAGAGAGCAGAAGGAACAATTTGGCCTCTGATGATCTTTCCCTTCCAGGCCTTTTATTTACTCTTTTAGACAGGGTCTCGCTCAGTGGCCCAGGCTGTCCTGAAGTCATGACCCTCCTGCCTCAGCTGGGGACGAGCTGGGGTTAGAGGCGAGCATCCGCGCGCCTGGCCTTTCCCTCCCTCTGCTTCCTGGGGTCCTTTGGTTCACTGCCTGCCTTAGGCACAGAGGGTCAGTGCTTATAGGAAAGGGGAAGTACTTTTGGGCTTGAGAAGTCAGGGTGATATCTGTTGCTGTAGTGGATTCACAAGATTTTGACTTGACTTCCTCCTCCCTCCTTCCTCTTTCTTTTTCTTTTCTTTCTTCCTCTTCCTTTTCCAAATAGCTGATGGATGTTCCTGAGGACAGAAAATGATCTTTTTTTTTTTTTGGTACTGGGGATCAAACTTTGGACCTTGCACTTGCGAGGCAGGTGGTGGTACCACTGAGCTACAGCCCCAGGCCCAGAAAGTGCTTTTTGCTTGTGGCCCCTGAGTCTCTGTCCTTGTCAGGTGGCTGGGGTGTGGCTGCGAGGTGTGTTACCTGTTACAGACTTGGCTCCCTGCAGTACCTCTAGCCCTGCCCTGGCACCTTGTGGCCATTGTGCATGGAGGTGGACACTTCACAGTGGGTGGACCAGAGTGCCCTTGCAGTGTCTTTGTAGCATCAGGCATTTGGATTCTGGAACCAAATATCAGAGGTCTTTGCAAGCAGCCGGACATGCTGTGGTTCCTCTCATGGGGAGGACATAGTCAAGAAGCCTTTCTGCTTCACACACACCAGGTCCTCTTTATCTTTTGAACCAACCAGTGAGGAAGAGCCTTTGGGTGATTGGACTGTAGTCGTGCGGGCCTAAGACTGTGCCAGAGACCCCTCAGCCTGCCTCCTCACCTGGGTCCCTTCCTCCCAGGCTCTAGTCACAGCTCTTCAGAGTGGGCTCCTGGTGAAGGGGGAGTGCTCTGAAACACAGAGTCACTGCATCTCCCTTCCTCTCTGTCCTGTAGCACGCTATCAGAATGAACTAGCCGGTGTAGACACTGAACTGCTCGCTGAGAGATTCTACTACCAGGCCCTGTCAGTAGCTCCCCAGATTGGTAAGTGAAGCCCTGCTGGAGTCTCCTGACCAGTAGCTTTTCCAAGAGGAAGACATGCTTTGAGAAGGGAGGCAGTCTCCTCCTCCTTTCCCCAGGGCCTTGCCACCCTGAGCTCTCTACACTTCACCTCTATGCCCCATCCACCTTGTCGCACACTAGAGATAGAGGAATGGGAAGGTCTTATCTAAGAAGGAGGGAGACGGAAGAGAAAGAGGGGAGAAGATGGCTCCCTTGTCCACAAGGTCACTTCCCCACAGGAGGTGGAGCGAGAGGAGGAGTGTGATTGCATGGTGGGGAAAGATGGGGTAGCAAGGAACTCAGAGGTACGAAATGGAGCTGGGGGAGAGGAGAGGGCTCCATGGAGGCCCATCGCCCTTGGAGAGGCCGCAGTGGAAGTGGAAGGCATACGCACATGGGGGCAGGCAGCTCCGGCACAGCAGGCTGGAAGTCAGTAATGCCCCAGAGGGACAGAGGCTCCAGCATTGCCTGCAGACCCAGCTGGTCTCCCATGAGTGCACTGGTCCTTAGTGGCAGCCGGGCTTGGAGCACTGATTGACTTGTGCTGCATGGACGCTCTCTGCAGGAATGCCCTTCAACCAGCTTGGCACGCTCGCGGGCAGCAAGTACTACAACGTGGAGGCCATGTACTGCTACCTGCGCTGGTGAGTGTTCACCAGCCCTCTCCAGCCCTGCTCTGAGGAACTTCAGCTCCTGGTGGGGTAGATGGGGGAGGTTGGAGCGAGGAGTCCCTCCATCCAGGGGCCCTGACTCAGCTCTGCTGCTTTTCAGAGAGCCATGAGGGTTTGTAGGCGTGGGTGCAGCCAAAATGACTATACATTATTTTATGCAAAATAGATATTTCTATCTGTCCTTGCAAGAAAATAAATTTGATATGTTTGATAAAATGGTTCCGAAGTGGCTCTGGAAAGATCCTCAGGACTCTACAGCTCCAGTGTGTTAATGTGGTCACAGCGTGGAGCAACCTGCTCAGCAGCAGGGTAGGTCTGACCCTTAGCTCTTAGAATAAAAATAAAAATTTCAGGGCACCCGGAATGGCTTGGATGTCAGGTACGAGTCCTCCTCAGGAAGACATAGCACAGATGCCGCTGCTGAAGGGATTGCATGGGGACCTGCCCAGGAAGCTTGTGGCCACTGTGGAGTGGGGGAAGAAAGCCAGCTCCTCCTCGGGAGAGGGTGGGGTGATCTGGGCTGTATGCAGGCAGGATAGGGTCATCTTCAGGGACCAAAGCAAATGCAAGTCAGGTGTGTGCCCACCCGAAATCTCAGAACTCAGAGGCTGAGGGAAGGGGATGGCGGTGAGCTCACACCTACCTGGGCCGCACAGCAAGACCCCGTCTCAAAAAAGAGGGAACTCAAATAGTAGCCACACATCTGATCATGAAGCAGTGAAATGCCTAATTCTATCTCCTAATTCCACGTCCTGTGGTCCCTACCTCAGCTGGGAGAGGAAACTTACTCAATAGCAAGACAGTGCTGGCTCCCGGGCACACCCCCCCCCACCCCCCCCCCCGGTCAGTGCAGATGGTCTCACTGTATAGTTCAGGCTGGCCTTGAACTCACTGTGTAGCCCAGGCTGACCTCTTCACTCCCAGTGATCCTCCTGTCTCGCCTCCCAAGTGCTGGGATTACAGGCATGTGCCACCATGCCTGGCTTTTTTTTTTTTTTTTTTTTTTTTTGGTGTTTTCAGACAGGGTTTCCCTATGTATTCCAAGACTTGATAACTATGTAGCCCAGGGTGCCCTCAAACTCTTGGTAATCCTCTTGCCTCAGCCGCTGAGTGTTGGGATTACAGGCATGTGCCAACATGCTTGGCCATGGCTTCTTGTTTGTTTGTTTGTTTGTTTCTCAGTATTGGGGATTGAGCTCAGTACCTTGAGTTTGCAAGGAAGGTGTGGTGCCACTGAGCTAAATCCCCGGCCCTCTTTTTTTTTTGGGGTTTTGAGAGTCTTGCTATGTAGTTCAGGCTGTATTTGAAGTTACTGTGTAGCCCAAGCTGACCTTGAACTTGTGGTGATCTTCCTGTCTCAGCTTCCCAAGTGCTAGGATTATAGGTGTATGGCACCACAACTGGCCCCCTTTTGAAAATTTTGTTTTGATTTTTATTTTTTATTAGTATATTTCTGTTTTATCTTTGAAATTTTGAGTTGCTAAATTGACCCGGCTGGACTCAAAATTGTGATCCTCCTGCCTCAGCCTCCCAGAGTGCAGGTTTACAGGTATGTGCCACTATACCCAGCCCATGTGTCTTTCCTGTCCTCAAGTGTTTTCCAGAGAATGCCCCTCTTACTTGCCCTAGGTCCCTCCTCACACTCAGAAGCTTGCTATAGGGTGAGTCCCTTCCCAAATAGAGCCAGGCACGTCCAAGTTGGGAGGTAACCACTAAGAGCGAACCCGAACCCTCTGTGCTGAAACGGTTAGCTTTTGGACGGGCTGGGCTCAGTTGGGGGTTTTCCTCCCCGTGGCATTGTCTGGGGTTAGTCATTGTGGTTCTGCTGATCTGGAGGGCAAGAATCTGGAGATACTGGATGTGGCAGCATATTTGTAATCCCAGCTCTCTGCGACCTGAGGCAGGGGTATTTGGAGCCCAGCCTGGGCAACTCAAGGAGACCCTATCTCAGAAGGGCTGGGGAGGTAGGTCATTGTGAAGGCCCTGGGTTCAAGCCCCAGCACTGCCAAAAAAGGAGAACTCTGGAGGGTTGGCCCAGGTGGTGCCTCCCCTTTCCCTGTCCACAAAGTCTCAGGGCCTCTATTTCTTAGTGGAAGGAGTATCAAAGAATTAGTGACTCTTTTTTTTTTTGGTACCGGGGATTGAACTTGGGACCTTACGCTTGCGAGGCAGGCAGCGGAACCACTGAGCTAAATCCCTGGCCCTTGTATTGTTTTGTTTTGTTTTGTTTTGTGGTACTGGGGATCGATCGAACTCAGGACCTTGCACTTGCCAGGCAGGTTCTGTGCCACTGAGCTACATCCCTGGCCCACTTGTATTGTTTTTATAAATAAAAAGTTGGGGTTTTTTTTTTTCCCCCCGATACCAGGAATCGAACTCAGGACGTTGCACTTGCGAGGCAGGCACGGCACCACTGAGCTAAAGCCCAGGCCCTGTTTTTTTGTTTTTTGGTGCTCAGGGTGGAACCCAGAGCCTTGTGCATACTCTGCCCCTAAACTATACCTCTGGCCCTGAAAAGCTGACTTTGTTTTGGTTTTGCCTTCTGAGATGGGGGTCTTCCTATGTAGCCCAGGCTGGTCCTGAACTCACTCTCCTGCCTCCATCTCTCGAGTGCTGGGATTACCGGTGTGCCCCACTGCATCTGGTTGACCTAGAAAGTTGTTTTCAAAAATAAGATAGAAGGGCCGGGGATTTAGCTCAGTGGTTCTGGCGCCTGCCTCACAAGTGCAAGGTCCTGAGTTCGATCCCCAGTATCCAAAAAAAAAAACAAAGTATGGCGCGTAGTACCATACTTTTGGGGGGAGGTGCTGAGGATTGAACCCCAGGGCTTTGCACATGCTAGGCAAGCACTTTACCACTGAGCTATATCCTCGACCCTTTCAATGTTTTTTTTTGTTTCTGTAGTACTGGGTGTTGAACCCATGGCCTTCATACTGAGCTACACTGAGCTGGGTCTTGCTCAGTTGCCCAGGTTGGGCTCAGACTCAATATTCCTGTCTCAGCCTCTCAGAGTGCTGAGATTGTAGATGTGCTCCATCACACCGGGTCTGGCTTTGTTTAGTTTTATTTTGAGACAGGGTCTTGTTAAACGTTGCACAGGTGCCCTTGAACTTGTGATTCTCCTGCTTTAGCCTCCTGAGTAGCCGGGATTACACATGTGCACCCTTGTGTCTAGCAGGTCCCTGGTTTTGTAGTGAGATGGAGGGGACTGGAGATTCAGCTCTGCTCTATGTTATCAGTGTGGCCTTGGCAACATGCTTGTTCTCTGAGCTCCACTTCCCCATTTTATTTTATTTATTTTTTTATCTTTATTTTTGGTACCAGGGATTGAACTGGGGTCCTTGGCGGAGCCACTGAGCTAAATCCCCAGCCCCCACTTCCCAATTTTAGTGCGGACAGTGTTGGCATTCATTGTACCCTGATGCAGCAGGGTGTGAGCTCTGTGTGAGTGCTGAATGCGTGCTGAGAGAACTAACTGGCGTAAGGCAGGAACTGTGCTTCTTTGTAGTAGGTGCTTATCAGATGCTGCCTATTACAAAGTTAGGATGACATACTTCAGGGTTACTAAGTTTGTAATAGAGTAGGATAAATTGCAGAGAATATGGGGAGGAGAGTAAAAGCATTGTCTTTACTCAGATTAATCTGGAAGTTGGTGTGTGTATTTCACATGAGCGTGTAGGAGGAAGGTGAGGCTGCAGGCGGTGAGACCAGGGCCACCAAGACTTACTGGGAACATGGTCCTGAAGGCCATGGTGGAATGACACTCGCGTCCCCACCTCTCCCTGCCAAGACACAGCAGCTTCCCCTGTGTCTCCTCAGCATCCAGTCAGAAGTGTCCTTCGAGGGGGCCTATGGGAACCTGAAGCGGCTGTACGATAAGGCAGCCAAAATGTACCACCAGCTGAAGAAGGGTGAGACTCGGAAACTCTCTCCTGGCAGAAAGCGGTGAGTGGGGCTGGGCCCAGTGCCTGCTTTCTGCCCTGGTGTGGCTGGACCAGTCCGCATTCACCTGGGGTCCTGTCATTGCAGATGCAAAGACATTAAGAGGTTGCTGGTGAACTTCATGTATCTACAGAGCCTCCTGCAGCCCAAAAGCAGGTGAGTGGAGGAGGAGAGGCACCATCACGGTGTGCTGAGGACCCAGCCAGGACTGCAGTCTGCCTTCCTGGGCCAACCCCAGCCAGCCAGGCCGTGCTGGGTGTCCCTCCGTGCTGGGTCCTGTGCTGAGCTCATAGCAGCTGACCGCACCCAGAGCAGGTGCTGAACGGGCTGCAGGAGCAACGCACCCTTTCCCTGCTGTCTGCTCTGCTCGCTGTGTTTGGTTTTGCGGCGGTGGGGATGGAACCGCTCGCAGGTGGCCTGCACCCTCAGCAAGCTCTCCCACTGAGTTACACCCCATTTTATTTTGTCTGCTTTGGTAGCCAGTCCGGTGCTGCCACCCTCCCCCGTCTCTGAAGTCCCCTCAAATCTTTTGTTTGAGTTTGTGTGGCCAAGTCCTCGCCTCTTCCCGCCCATCCCTGACCGACATTACCTCTGCCCTTCTGTAGCTCTGTGGACTCCGAGCTCACTTCGCTTTGCCAGTCAGTCCTGGAGGACTTCAACCTGTGTCTCTTCTACCTGCCCTCCTCACCCAGCCTCAGCCTGGCCAGTGAGGTGGAGGAGGAGTATGAGGGCGGGTGTGCTTTCCTCCCAGACCTGCTCCTCTTTCAGATGCTCATCATCTGCCTCATGGGTGTGCACAGCCTGAAGAGAGCAGGTGACCTTCCTGTGTCCCCCGGCCCCACAGCACTGCCCACTGCCCGGTCACCACCTGGCTGTGGGAGAGTGAGGGCAGCGGGGCCTGCCCTTTGGCGCCTCCTGGGGATGAGCAGAGGGAGCAGTGTGTCCCCTACACACACACACACACACGCACACGCACACGCACACGCTGGGGGCCAGCGAGCTCAGCCGGGATCAGTCAGATTTGCACCGTGCTCAGGGGCACTCAGGCCCTGCTGGGAAGCTTTCTGGTGGAAGTGTACAGAGAAGAGGGAGGGAGGGAGGGGTCGGGCGGGCTGGCTCCTGGGCTCTCTGAGTACTTGAAGCCAGGGCGGATGAGCTGAGATCAGAGGATCCTTGCAGAGGGAGTGTGTTCTGGTGTAGGGGATGGTGGGTTGGGGCTCAGGCAGGCTCTTACCCTAGGAGCTTTGCGGGACAGTGCATCCGTGGTAACTGAGTGCGGGTGAGACAGGGCTGGAATGATGTGATGGTTCCTGCTCCTCATTCAGGGCCAGGGCCCTGACGCCTGGCTCTCCTGGCTTCAGGATCCAAGCAGTACAGTGCAGCCATTGCTTTCACCCTGGCCCTCTTCTCCCACCTCGTCAACCATGTCAACATTCGGCTGCAGGCTGAGCTGGAGGAGGGCGAGAACCCCGTCCCAGCGTTCCAGAATGATGGCGCAGGTGGGAAAGGGCAGGAGGCTGGGGCTGGGGAGCAAGCGAGGGAAGGAGGGAGGGAGGGACAGACTCTGGGGAGGTGTCAGAGACACCATCCAGCGTCCAGCCCCTCATTCTTCCCGCCACAGATGAGGCAGAGTCCAGGGAAGCACTGGAGAAAGAGGAGGAAACGGACCCCGAGCCGCCTCCCATGGCACCCCACATTGCTGGAGGCAGAAAGAACCGGAAGTTCTCGCGCCTCTCCTGCCTCCGCCGCCGCCACCACCGCCGCCCACCCAACGCTGGTGATGACAGTGACTTGAGTGAAGGCTTTGAATCAGACTCAAGCTGTGACTCAGCCCGGGCCAGTGAAGGCTCGGACAGCGGCTCTGACAAGAGTCTAGAAGGTGGGGGCACAGCCTTTGATGCTGAGACAGACTCAGAAATGAACAGCCAGGAGTCCCGGTCAGACCTGGAAGACATGGAGGACGAGGACGGGACCCGGTCCCTAGCCCTGGAGCCGCCTCGGGCCAGATCAGAGGCTCCCGAGGCCCTCAACGGCTCTCTGGGCCCCAGTGAGGCTAGCATTGCCAGCAATCTGCAAGCCATGTCCACCCAGATGTTCCAGACCAAGCGCTGCTTCCGACTGGCCCCTACCTTCAGCAACCTGCTCCTGCAGCCCCCCGCTGCCCCTCAGGGCTTGGCTGGCTGCAGGCCCTGTGTCAATGGGGATGTGGATAAGCCCTCAGAGCCAGGTACCTGGGCCTCTGCGCCTCCCTGCCACAGGCCCTGTCCTCTCTATGCGCGGCTTCTCGTCTCCAGCCTGCTGCCTCGCTGGTGTGCAGCCCAGGAGTTTGCTCCTGTCGCGTCCTTTCCCACTCCCTTCGTCATTTCCAGCCTCCAGCTCTTCTTGCCTTGCCCTCTCTCCTGCTGCGTGCTGCCCTGACTTTGGGGCTGTCCTCCCCACACATTTGGAACTGCAGCTTCTTCCCGGTGTCACCTGGATCCCTCCAGGGCCCATCAGGGCAGTGGGTTGGGTGAGACTTGGGCTGAGGCAGAGGAGCATTCATCACAGCAGTGTTAGTCGGGCCCCTCTGCCGAGCTGAGGCCAGGCCAGTGGCGGGAACCCACAGCATGTGTGCCACAGCGGGCTGTTTGTGTCATCGAAAGCTGTAAAAGGTTTGCCATCGCTGGGCTAGACTCTTCTAGGATGTTGTATTTTTTCCAGCTTTCATAGAGTTTTGTGGAAAAGTTAGTTTGCCTCCTGTAAAGGCTGTCTTTTACCTCCGAACTTCTACATGGGCTACTTCTGTCTGGAACATAGCTTTTCCTCCCTCAGCCCAACCCTGTCACTTGGCTAAGTCTTCCTTGCCCCCTAGACTGTAGTTTATTGTTGTTGGTTTTTTGTTTTTTTGGTACCGGGGATTGAACTTGGGACCTTTTGCTTTCAAGGCAGGCAGCGGCACCACTGAGCTAAATCCCTGGCCCCCTAGACTATAGTTTAAAAGTTGTGCGCGCTTTGGCAGCACATGTACTAAAATTGGAATGATACAGAGAAGGTTAGCATGGCCCCTGCTCAAGAATGACAGGCAAATTCATGAAGCGTTCCGTATTTTTTTTTAAAAAGTAACTTGGGGCCAGAGTGCACCGCAGTGGCAGAGCACATGTGTGGGGTGCTCGGGCTCAGAGCAGAAGTTGCCTGGTTTGGGACTCCTCCAAGTCCAGGCCAGTTCGTGTCTTGTGGGCTCCCATGGGTGCCTGCCCTGCGCAGCCCCTGCCCTTCTCCCTCGGCCAGGCAGGGTGCTGAGCTGTCTGCCGTCGTGTCCTCAGGCCAGGTGAGGCCTGAGACATCTGAGTGACTGCAGGAGATGTGGCGCTATTGCGTAGAGAGGTGAAGCAACCCGCCCCGGGTCTGCCAGACAGAGAAGAGCTGGGAGGTGACAGAGATGGCGCAGCCCCATGCCCCGCACTTTGCCCGCTTGCAGCCCTGCGGCAGCGTGAGCTCTTAAACCCTGGCTGATGAGCCGCTGCAGAGTGGCTGGACACATTGGCTCGAGTCTGAATCACTCTGAAGGTTTCAGAGCAGCCAGTTAGTGGGCCTGAAGAATTGCTCAGGGCTTTGACCCCAAGTCCCCGCCTCTTGTACCAGAATCTCCCTGCAGAGTCTAGGTCAGGTGGCAGCTGCCATTTGTTCACCCTGCTCTCCCCCTGCCCCAGCCTCTGAGGAGGGCTCGGAGTCGGAGGGCAGCGAGTCCAGCGGGCGCTCGTGCCAGAATGAGCGCAGCCTGCAGGAGAAGCTGCAGGTCCTGACCGCCGAGGGCCTGCTCCCTGCTGTGAAGGTTTTCCTGGACTGGCTGCGGACCAACCCCGACCTCATCGTCGTGTGCGCACAGGTGCCTTCGTCCGCTCCCTTGCCAGCTCCCCTGGAGGGCAGGGCGGGGCCTCACCCTCAGCCTGTGGCTGGAGTCGGAGAGCTGCCAGTGCTGTTCTGTCCCCAGTGCTGGGCATAGTGCCCGCCCTTGTGAGCAGTGCCAGTGAGATGTGAGGACAGGCACAGTGCAGAGTGCAGAGCGCAGAGCGGGGACGTGGAGGAGGAGGAGGAAGAGGAGGAGGGAGAGCAGGAGCAGCAGCTCTGGACAGAGGTGGAGGAGGCCTAGGGGCCCGGGCAGCGGCTGGAGAAGGCTGCGAGGAGGTGTGGGCTTGGGGCCCTGGGCTGCACAGCTTCGCCTGCCACCTTCTCTTCTTCCTCGTCCTTGGGTTCAGAGCCTCAGTCCCTCTAACCTGGCTCAGGGTTTTTTTGGGGGGCGGGGTACTGGGGATCGAATGCAGGACCTTGCGTTTCTGAGGCAGGGGCGGTGCCGCTGAGCTACATCCCCGGCCCCTGGGTTTGGTTTGGTTTGGTTTGGTGCCGGGGATCGAACTTGGGTCCTTGCGCTTGCGCAGCAGGCGGTGAAACCACTGAGCTAAATTCCCGGCCCCCCTGGGTTTTTTTTTTTTTTTTTTTTTGGTACTGGGGATTGAACTTGGGACCTTGTGCTTGCAAGGCAGGCGCCGGAACTACTGAGCTAAATCCCCAGCCCTCCCCCTGGGTTTTTAAGACGGCCTCACTGTGTAGTCCAGGCTGGCCTTGAGCTCATTCATTTAAGTAGCCTAGAGTGGTCTCAAACTTATGATCCTCCTGCCTCAGCCTCCCAGGTGCTGGGGCTGCAGTTGTGCAGCTTCGAGCCTCAGACACCCCCAGCTTACATGTGGAGTGTTTTCTCTAAGAACTTTGCCTCCCCAAGGTGGGAGCTGTGTCCCTGCCCTTGGGTGCAAGCACACCCCTCTGCGGGCCAGTTACTCAGCCCTAGTCAGGGGAGGTGCTGGTGCTGATCACCCTGCTGGAGAGCTGTACTGGGCCGGGAACGCCAAGGAGGGGAGAAGGGAAAGGTTTCTGTAGTCAGGTGGCAGCACAGGCCTGTAACCTCAGCCCTCCGGAAGGCTGAGACAGGAGGACTGTAAGTTCAAGCCCAGCCTGGGCAACTCAGTGACTCAGGAAGATCCTGTCTCAATTTAAAAAATAAAAACTGGGTGAGGGTATGGCTTAGTGGTAAGGCCCAGGGTTCAGTCTCCAGTACTGCAAATTTAAAAAGAAGGAAAAGAAAGTGTGAGATGCAGACGCCACCTCCTCTGGCGCTCGGCTTTCTGCTGTCAGGGTCCGGAAGTCCTTCCCAGCCTCAGCCTTCTGTCATGGAGCAGCAAGGGGGGACCAGCCCCCTCTGCGGCCCCTGCACGTGCCCAGGCCCCTGTGCTTCCTTTCGGGGCCACTGCCCTCAGCACAGTGCTGGCTCATATGCCCTCCCTTCTCCCCTCCCAGAGCTCTCAGAGTCTGTGGAATCGCCTGTCTGTGTTGCTGAATCTGTTGCCTGCTGCTGGTGAGCTCCAGGAGTCTGGTGAGTGGGTCCCTGGCATTGCATCCCTCTTTGCCCCCTCTGGCCCCACTCCACACCCCTCTCCTGCGACTCAGCCCTAGGGTAGGAGGTTACCGGGACGCGCACACAGCAGTCATTGTACGGGCCAGGCCTCTCGGGTTTCCACCCCGCACTGCCTTACTGGGCAGGAGGCCTGGTATGCAGGGGCAGCAGGGTGGGCAAGGGGACAGCACAGGGTCTGCTGCCACACTGCTGTCCGTGGACCTTCAGAGTTCCGTTGGAGGCTGAGGCAGGAGGATCATGAGGTGCAGGCCAGCCTGGAGTACATAGTGAGACCCTGTCACAAACAAAAGAATTGGCTTTGACCTCCCAGAGCCCATCTGCCCAGCTCTTCCCTCCTAGACACATCCTCATCTCTGTCCTGTGGTTCCCAGCCAAGCTGCTCCTGTTCTTCCAGAGCCATGCCTGGAGCTCAGCCTAGTGTGTCGGTCTCTGCCCGCGGCTCCCTGATGGTGCCTTCTCCCCACCCAGGCCTGGCCCTGTGTCCTGAGGTCCAGGATCTCCTGGGAGGCTGTGAACTGCCGGACCTCCCCTCCAGCCTGCTGCTCCCAGAGGACATGGCGCTGCGCAACCTGCCTCCCCTCCGGGCTGCTCACAGGTGCTTTAACCTGGATGCGGACCGGCCCCTGCTCAGCACCTTGGAGGAGGTGAGAGTGTCATGCAGGCAGGGAAAGGTCTCAGGGCTGCATGTCCTGCAGAGGTCCTGCTGTGGGTGGCGGTGTCTGTTGGAGAACAGGTCCCTCCTCTGCCTTCTGAAACGGACAGGGCAAGTGAGTGAGGCCTGGGAACCTGCATCAGCTGCTGGGCCCAGCCTTCTGAGCTGCAGCGGGCATGTGGCCTGCTGAGAGTGCTCCGGACTGCAGTTTGCACCCACGTGGGCCAGCGGGGGGCAGCAGAGGGCAGCCCCACAGACAGGCTGGGCCCCAGCCCCTCCCCAGCCACCTGCCTCCATCCAGCCAGAGCCGCTTGGCTGAGATCTGTTTTATATTTGGGGGATCCAGGTAAGATTTTTGTGTGAGAAGAAAGACACTTTTGCTGAAAAATAATTCTCAAAATGTCTATCTGTTTTGAAGCAGAGACCCTGAGGAGAGATGGCCTTAGCAGGCTCCTCACCTGCAGCCCCACGGCCCTGCTCCTCCCCAGGGTCACCCACTCCCCTCGCCCTGCTCACTTTCCCCTTCTCTGGCAGCCAGTGCTCCTCTTTCCCAGGGGAAGGGGAGGTGGGGAGCCAGGCACTCAGCAGCACCTGATGCTGTGTCCTCCCAGTCGGTGGTTCGCATCTGCTGCATCCGGAGCTTCGGGCACTTTGTGTCCCGCCTGCAAGGCAGCATCCTGCAATTCAACCCAGAAGTCGGCATCTTTGTCAGCACGGCCCAGGCGGAGCAGGAGAGCCTGCTGCAGCAGGCCCAGGCGCAGTTCCGCATGGTGAGCCACGGGGCGAAGGCCTTGCCTGGGCAGGGGCAGGGGCAGGGGCAGGTCCGGACTTCCTGGACTGGAGGAGGCCTGGCAGGGACCAAGGGGGGCTGGCAGGAGGGGATGGTGAGGCTGCTCGGCACAGACTGGCTCAGGACAGCTGTGGACTGACGGGGGCTTGAGGCCCCTCTGACTTCCTGGTCTGTGTTGAGTAAGTCACTCAAATCATTGCTGTCAGTGGGGACAATTAGCTTACTGGGCGTGGTGGCGCACACTTGTGACCCCAGCCCTGGGGAGGCCGAGGTAGGAGGACTGTGAGTTTGAGGCCAGCCTGGGCCACACGGTGAGACCTGAGACCTTGTGAAGATGGATGGCTGGTGCACACAGTCCCTGTGGGGCAGGTGCCAGGACGCCCGGCCTTAGAGCGCAGCAGAGGCCTGGAAGGCCCTGGAGGCTCTGCACTCTCAGCCCAGACCCCATCCCTCCTCGTCCGGCAGAGGGCCCAAGGGTGGGGAGCAGCCTGTGATATCTATTCAATCTCCTCCTGCTTACCGAGAGCCAGGCTCTGCCAGATCAGTCATTCCCGCCCCGGTGTTGCTGAGGTGAGCACAGTGCCTTCTCCCAGGGCCTGACACTGAGCAGCAGGCTGGTTTTCCAGTCGGGGCCTCTACAGCCCTGTGCCATCAGCGCATTTGGGGTCGAGAGGGACCACCAGGGGTCTGTGCCAGCCTGAGGGTCTCTTCCTCCCAGCCTGGTCCCTTCCCAATGTAGGGTCCGCAGCACCCACCCTCAGCCTGTATGTGGTGGACACTACCATGCTGGGAATGGGCCCAGCTCCCCAGAAACTCCTTTCCTGCTGCCTCATAAACAAGCACATTTTGTTAAAAACAAACCTTTTGTGTTAGGGCTTTTACTGCTGTTCCACAGGGGAAAACACGGGTTACAAAAATAATTATGGGGAAGTTGCACAGCTTCAAAACCTGTCAGCGTAGTTGCAGGCATTTCCTCAGCGGAAAGCTTTGGAGACTGGGGAGGGGGTTGCAGGGAGCCCCAGGCCACCCTGCTCCTGCTGTGCCGACTTCCGCCCCAGGCCTTGACCTGGCAGCAGCAGTGTCACCCTCTCCTGTCATCTCCAGACCTGACTAGGTGCAAAGCCTGGTTTTCACTGGGCTCGTTTGCCCCTTGCAGCAGCTGTGAGGTGGGTGCTTGCGTCCTGATTTGATTGGATTTGATTCATTTTGAGACTTGGTCTCGCCAGGTAGCCCAGGCTGCCCGTGAATTCGCAGTGACCCTCCTGCCTCAGCCTCCGAATGGTGGCATCACAGGTGCCCACCTCCCTGTCTGGCCTGCCTCCTGACTCAGTGGGTGAGGACGAGTATAGTTACACTTCCAAGGTCAGCAGGCATAGTCAGGGCAGAGTCGGGCCAACTCCACTTCTTTGTTGCTCATTCCTCTTCGGGTCTCTGGTGGAGGGTGGGACCAGTCCTCGTGCCAGCCAGGCAGGTGCTGTGCCAGGGCCGCACCTCTGCCTGCCAAGCTCCACTCCCGGCTCCTCAGCACCTGCTGGGTGGCAGGGCTGTCTGCTCAGAGCACACGGGGCAGGGGGCTGGCAGTGCTGGCACAGCTGCCTGAGCGGCTGGCCCGGGGCCTCAGAGTCCGCTCCAGGTGGCTCCCACTCCCTGCACACAGTGCCCTGGCTCTGGGCCACGGTTCCGCAGCAACAGTCTCAGCACGAAAGTCAGACTCCCGGCTGACTTGTGCAGGCAGGAGAGGGAAGTCTGTCCCTGTACTCCCTTCCTAGTCCACCCGCAGGCCTGTCAGGAAATGGCTCTCCTGGGCTCTTTGCCTCCTGCTGTCCTCCGGTGCTACTGCTTTCTAGAGGGACACTCTTGGCACGTTGGGAAGAACAGACCCTTACTGTAGACATTGCAGGCTTGAAGTAGATCTTGTCTAACCGTATTATAATTATCAAAATGTGAAACTTGCAGGGCATGGAGGCGCAGGCCTGTGATCCCAGCACTCAGGAGGCCGAGGCAGGAGGATCTCCATAAATTCAAGGCCAACATGGGGTCCATAGTGAGTTCAAGGTCAGCCTGAACCACATAGCAAGACCTGCCTCAAAAAAACAAAAGAAGGGCTGGGGATTTAGCTCAATGGTGCCGCCACCTGCCTCGAAAGCGCAAGGTCCTGATTTTGATCCCCTGTACCAAAAGAAAAGAAAAAGAACGAGATTAATATTTGAAAGCTCCAACCTGCCAATGGTAACACTTGGCTCATTTAGGAGCCAGCCTTTGTCAGCTCACAGGATAGAGGCCCATGTCCACTTTTAGACCATATTAAGGAATTTGGACTTTATCCAGAAAACAAAGGAAAGATTAAAAGTTTATTTTTGCCTTGTTTTGTTTTGTTTTTGAGGCAGGACCTCACTGTGTAGTCTGGGCTGGACTCAACTCATGATCCTCCTGGCTCAGCCTCCTTACGCTTACAGGCGTGCGCCCCAACGCCTAGCTTGGGATTTAAGCAGAGCCATGGTGGGCACTCAGTTTTGGAAGATTGCCTGGATGCTGGTGGACAAGAGCTTGGCTAGCGAGGAGACATGTCGGCGGGCGAGGCCTCTCTGCACAGGGAGAGGGAGGCGCAGGACTGGGAGCAACTGGCTCCTAGGCTGAGAGAAAGGGAAGACAGGCAGCTTTGCACTTCTAACTCAGCCAGAGGAGTCACTTAGCAAGCAAGGAACTTCGGAGGGAATCAGCAGGGTTTAGTTTTGAGGGTCTCGCTATGTAGTTCAGGCTGGCTTGGACTTGCAGCAATCCTCCTGCCTCAGCCTCCTGAGAGCTGGGACTGTAGGCATGGCCACCACGCCAGCTGAAAGTAGCAGGTTTGAGGAGAGGAAGGGCTGCTTGCCAGCAGGCAGGTGATGTTCGGGGCTGGAGGTCACAGTGCTCGGTTGGGTTGAGGCTGCAGATCAGGAAGACATTGGCAGGTGTGACAGGTGAGGGCCCACAGCCCGGAGGGAGACCTGGCTGAGAGCAGAGCAGGGAGCGCAGGAGGCTGCAGACAGCCCTCCCTGGGCGCCCCAGCTGGAGGGCGGTGTGGGTGTGGTCCTAGCAGCCCCCAGCGTGTGTGAGCCGGGCCTGGAAGGCCTCCTCCCGGGCTGAGCTGCCGGGAGGGGTCGCCCTCCCAGCTCCCCACTCTGGTCCCTGCAGGCGCAGGAGGAGGCCCGGCGCAACCGGCTGATGCGGGACATGGCCCAGCTGCGGCTTCAGGTAGGCACAGGCCCGGTGCCTGCTCTCGGGTGCCTCCCTGGGTCTGGGCTGCTCCCAGTCAGACTGCCCTTGCTGTGCCGTTCTTCCCGAGGCTGTGTGCCCTCTGTGCCCTCTGTGCCTTTCCGTCTCTCCCTTAACCTTCATTCTCTCCGTGTTTCCTGTGCTCCTCATAGCAGCAGGAGGAGCCCCTATGGGCCACCATAGCCACCCTGCTGCTGGCTCTTGGCTGCTCCCGTCCCCCTGCCGAGGCCGGGAACCCGCAGCCCCCCTCTCTGCCTTCTCTCACAGCTCGAAGTCTCTCAGCTGGAAGGCAGCCTGCAGCAACCCAAGGCTCAGTCGGCCATGTCTCCCTACCTCGTCCCTGACACCCAGGCCCTCTGCCACCACCTCCCTGTCATCCGCCAGCTGGCCACCAGTGGCCGCTTCATTGTCATCATCCCAAGGACAGGTGGGCATACTGGGGAGCAGGACAGGTGGAATGTGGCTAAAAGGGGCTCTTGGTGTAGGATTGAGAAACCCTTATTTGGGGCCCACATGTGGACTGGGTGTACTTGTGAACACTATAATCCCAGCTATTTGGGAAGCTGAGGCAGGAGGATTTCAAGTTCAAGGCCAGCCTGGGCAACTTAGTGACTCAGCAAGACCCGGTCTCAAAAAATAAAGACCTAGGGGCTGGGGATTTAGCTCAGTGGTGCCACCGCCTGCTTCAAAAGCTCAAGGTCCTGAGTTCGATTAATTAAAATTAATCAGGCAAATAATAAAAAGACCTGGGGATGAGCTCAGTGATGGAGCTCTTGCCAGCAGGCACAAGGCCCTGGTTCGGTCCGTGACAGTCCCCATTAAACCTGGCCACACAGAACTGGAAGGAATGGGTGGAAGACCCGTGTGCGCACTTGGGAACTGGCTGGCAGGCGGGAGCCGGGGTCCTGGCTCCTCCTGGGGTGTCCAGGGCAGGCACAGCGGCTCCTTCGGAGCGGGTCCGCGGTGCGAGCCCAGCTGTCTGTGCCGCAGTGATTGATGGCCTGGATTTGCTGAAGAAGGAGCACCCGGGGGCCCGGGACGGCATCCGTTACCTGGAGGCGGAGTTTAAGAAAGGAAACAGGTGGGAGCGCGAGCGGCAGCGCCAGGCCGTGAGGCGGGGTCCTGCCTACCAAGGACAAGCGGGCAGGGCAGGCTGTGCGGAGCGCGACCTCAGAAGCCCGGCCTTGGAAAGGCCCTGCCCCGGGGCCAGCTTCTCCCGAGGGCCTGGAGGGACGGGCCTGGAGGGACCACCGAGGGCCCAGTCCCCAGTGCCGCCCCCCCGCCCGACCGCGCCCGACCGTGCCTGACCGCGCCTGCCTCCCCGCAGGTACATTCGCTGCCAGAAGGAGGTGGGGAGGAGCTTGGAGCGGCACAAGCTGAAGCGGCAGGACGCGGACGCCTGGTACCGCCTCACCCCTCCCGGGCGGTCAGCGCACGCCTGCCTCGGCCCGCCTGGGGGCAGCTGAGCGCCCCGCCCGGGAGCCCCGGGTTCTCCTGGGCACTGGGGACCGCCCCGCGAGGGCTGTGCTAATGCGGGTCCCCTGCCCCCAGGACCCTCTATAAGATCCTGGACAGTTGCAAGCAGCTGACTCTGGCCCAGGGGGCAGCAGAGGAGGACCCGAGCGGCATGGTGACCATCGTCACAGGCCTTCCGCTGGACAGCCCCGGGGCGCTCTCGGGCCCCATGCAGGTGCGTCGGCGGGCGCGGCCGGGCTGGGCAGGGGCGCAGAGGAGCCTGCCCGCCCGTCCGGACCTGCTTCACTTTTCCCGTGCCCGCAGGCCGCCCTGCAGGCCGCTGCCCATGCCAGCGTGGACATCAAGAACGTTCTGGACTTCTACAGGCAGTGGAAGGAGATGGGCTGAGGCTGGCCCGCCTGCAGAGCACACCCCCCTGCTCTCCCGGCCAGGGCGCCTCCTGTAGCCCCCAGCAGCGCCGGAGCCCCAGCCAGCTGGGGGGCGGGGGGGGTCCCCCTGTTGCCAAGGCGACGGCAGGAGCCCTGGGCAGGTGCTTGGAGCAGGAGAGGCGGGCGCGGGCGTTTGTTTGGCCGCAGCGGTCGGGTCGCTGGACTGCGGCTGGGGCGGCAGTGGCAGCCTCCAGGCTCAGGCGGACGGCGGCGGTAGCAGGTGTCCGTGGTGTCTGAGACCCTCCTGCCTCCCTCCGGGCCGGGGGTCTGGAGCCAGCTGTGAGCTCTAGGGAAACGGGCTTCCCGCCTGCCCTGTGGCTCGGAGCGGGGCCCTGCGCACTGCCCCGCTGCGGGATGTGGCCCGCGTGCCCCGCAGGTGCTGGGCTGTGCTGGGCAGAAGGGCGCCACCAAGAGAGAAGGGGCGCAGGAGGCCGCCACCCCGGTCTGTCGAGAGGCCCGAGGACCCGGGGCCGGCTCGCTGGGCAGCAGGAGGGCCGCCCTCCCGGGACGGCGGGAGCAGAGGTCAGGGGCAGTGAGCAGGCCTGGCCGCTCTCTTTCCAGGCCGTGCTCCGAGAGGAGGTTGCCTCCTGCCCGCTTCCTCCGCGACAGTGTCCAGAGAACGGGGGGTGGGGGGATGGGGATGGGGTCGCCCCAGTTCCTGGCAGGTTGAGACGAAAGCATCACTAAATAAAGACCCCGAGTCCGTCCGTCTGCTGTCTGCCGTCTGTGGGGCGGGGACGGGTCGCTGGGCCCTGGAGGAGCCCGCACTGCAGGGCTGCGGGGGGGGGGGGGGCTGGGTCCCGGGGCCGGGCCTGGGGCTGCACTGCGCCCCCGCAGCTGGGCCTGGTCGCACCCCGCTGCCCCAGCTGGGCCTGTGCTCGGCGAGGCCGGGTCAGGAGCCGAGTGAGCTGCCTGCTAATGGGGCTGGGCCGCCCCGCGCTGCCCCTTCAGACTGGACAAGGCCGGGATTGTTCCGGGCGCCCTTGTGTCCTGCTCCCCGCCCAGCCCCGGCTGTCCTGCCACTCGGCTGTCGGCCGCTCCGAGCCCCAAGCTCTGGGTACGGACGCTCCCCTTCTCGGGCTGACTCCTCCCAAGGTAAAGCTCTTCCCTGGGCCCCCCGCTGTCTTGAAATCTCCAGCGCACGTGGTGGGGGGGGACACCCCAGTACCCTCGCCCTCCCCCAGGCAGCTGGGCAGCCCTCGGGAAAGGGGACACTTCCCACCCCTCGGGGGGGGGGCGCTCGTGGCCCCGGCCCCAGCGCAGGCGGGTTCCCCAGACCGGCAGGGAGCAGAGGCCCGGGGGTCCCGAAGCAGGCGGGCACGGGAAGGGCGGGCCCGGACCTGGAGTACGGGAAGTTTGGCCAGGGAGGGGGAGTGACTTCGCTCTCGGCTAGGGCGCCACCCACCTCGCCGGCCCTGCCCCTCCGCCGGTGCCAAGGAATGTGCCGGAGCGCGGGGGAGCTTGGCGGCGCGCAAGTCTGGGCTGGGGGTGCGGGCTCCGGAGGGACAGGGCCTGGGGGCCCCGAGGCACAAGTGTGGCCTCAGAAGGGCCCGGCCAGCCCTGGATTCCTTGCCCTACTGGCTGGTATCCTGCTCCTTCAGGAATTTTCCCCGAGGGCGAGAGTTACGGCGCGCGGTGCGGTGCTGCGGTCTACGAGCGTGCTGCTGGGGGTGCCCGGCCGCCGCCTGCCGCTGCCTCGGAGAACAGGCTGTCCCCGGTGGGGCAGGACTGGGAGGGAGGCCTGGGGACAGCTCCCGTGCACCGAGCCCATCAGCCGTGACCGAGGTTGCCCCGGAGCCAGTGACCAGGGGTCTCCGCTGGGGCCGGTGCCCGATGCCCGATTCGCCTCCGTCTGTTCCAGGTCAGCGTGGAGGTGCCGGGCGTCATGCTCAGTCTCAAGCTGCCCCAGCTCCTCCGAGTCCACCAGGTCCCCCGGGTGAGGGCTCGACCCACCGCGCCGGCCCCTCGGGCGGCCGCAGCAGTCTTCCCGCTCTGGCGCTAAGTCCTGTGCCAGGGCAACCCTGTCCTCGGAGGACAGGGGCGCCCCGCCCCAGCGCCCTCTCTGCCACGGGTGAGCTGGGGGCCGGGCCGCCGGCCCTGCCCCCGGGTGACGCCCCTCCGCCCGGCCCAGGTGTTCTGGGAAGACGGCATCATGTCCGGCTACCGCCGCCCCACCAGCTCGGCCGTAGACTGCGTGCTTAGCTCCTTCCAGATGACCAACGAGACGGTCAACATCTGGACGCACTTCCTGCCCACCTGGTGAGCGGAGGCGGGGGCGGGGCGGGGCGCGGGGTCCCGCTGAGCGGCCGCCCCCGCAGGTACTTCCTGTGGCGGCTGCTGGCGCTGGCCGAGGGCCCGGGCGGCGCGGAGCCGTACCGCCGGCCGCTGCTCGTCTTCCTGCTGCCCGCCTGCCTCTACCCCTTCGCGTCGTGCTGCGCGCACACCTTCAGCTCCATGTCGCCCCGCGCGCGCCACATCTGCTATTTCCTGGACTACGGCGCGCTCAGCCTCTACAGCCTGGGTGAGCCGCGGGCGTCAGCCGGGCGGGGGAAGGCGGGAGGGGCGCCGCGGCCTCAACCCCCGCCTACCGCAGGCTGCGCCTTCCCCTACGCCGCCTACTCCATGCCGGCCTCCTGGCTGCACGGCCGCCTGCACCGGCTCTTCGTGCCTGCCGCCGCGCTCAACTCCTTCTTGTGCACCAGCCTCTCCTGCTACTCCCGGTGGGTTCTCAGGCGGCCGAGGGGCGCAGGGCAAGACGCAGGGCGAGGGCCTCCGCACGGCCACAGCATCGGCCACTGCGCCCTATTCCGGGCTTTCAGAACCTGCAGGCTAGCACTTTCTGCGCCATCTCTTTTTTCTCTCTTTTGCAGTACTGGGAGGGATCAAACCCAGGCCTTTGCACTGAGCCACATCCTCAGCCCCTTTATGTTTGAGACAGAGTCTCGTTAAGTCTCTAAATTGCCCACCCTGGGTTTGAATTCGAGGTCCTCCTGCCTCAGCCTGCCAAGTGTTGGGATGATAGGTGTGCCCCCCCCCATGCTCACTCCTTTAAGGCTCAGCCTCCCCGCCTGTTGGCCTGTTGTTACGGGCAAGGTCCCGTGACTTGAGGGCCTCCTTAGCCAATGAGCTTCCTTGACACCAGTTTTGGCCCCAGGCCCTGTTGCCTGCCCACCCCTGCCTGGCCAAGCCAGGGGCGGTGATCAGCCTGTCCCTCCTGCACCCCAGGTTCCCGGAGCTAGAAAGCCCGGGGCTCAGTAAGGTCCTGCGCACAGCTGCCTTCGCCTACCCCTTCCTGTTCGACAACCTCCCACTCTTCTACCGGGTAAGAGCATTCGAGGCCCCAGGACCCCGGCCCCAGTCTTGGCCCTAAGCTCTCCCAGCCCAGCGCCTGACCCCTCTCAGGCCTTCTCCCTGCCTTGCTGTTCCTTTGCCAGCTCGGGCTATGCTGGGGCAGGACCCACAGCTGTGGGCAGGAGGAGCTGAGCCCCAGCCACGGCTACCACCTCCTGTGCGCACTGCTCACTGGCTTCCTCTTCGCCTCCCACCTGCCTGAGCGGCTGGCACCTGGGCGCTTTGACTACATTGGTGAGGGCCTGGGGCCAAGGGCCAGGTGAACGGGGAGCTTGGGCAGGAGGAGCCACCCTCCCTCAGCCCCTCGTCCTCCCTGAGGCTGATGGCAGAACCAGCAGCAGGTGTGCTAGGGGCTTCGTGGGCCCAGCTGGGTGTGGTGGGCCCAGGAGATGGGGCTGGTGCTGAGTGACAGGGCGGGCACCCTGACCTGCCCCTCCCTGCAGGCCACAGCCACCAGCTGTTCCACATCTGTGCCGTGCTGGGCACCCACTTTCAGCTGGAGGCGGTGCTGGCCGACATGGGAGCGCGCCAAGCCTGGCTGGCCACACAGGAGCCACCCCTGGGCCTGCAGGGCACTGTGGCCACCTTGGGCCTGGCGGTGGCTGGGAACCTGCTCATCATTGCTGCCTTCACAGCCGCTCTGCTTCGGGCCCCCAGAACCTGCCTCCTGCTGCAGGGCAGCCCCCCAGACGGGGGAGCCCAAGTCAAAGAGCAGTAAGGCCCTTCCGGAGCCCAGCCGGAGGGCAGCAGAGGCCAGGCCCCGGGCTGCGCCTGGAAGCAGAGTGGCTGAACAGGGAGAGGGCACAGGACGCGGGCACCCAGGGCATCCACAGAGAGGGCCGTGGGGGTCGGGATGTGCTGAGGGTCTGCGAGGGGAGATGCATATGTCCAGGCCCCACTCTGGTGCTTGTGAGTGCTTAGCCTGGGGCACCTGACACAACTAACCTACGCCTGCCCGACGCTTGCTAACAGGCTAGAGGCCGCCTTCCGCGCGGAAACAGCCTGCACCCAGGCTGCGGCAGCCTAGCATAGGGCCGGGCTGGGCGATGGGAGGGGCCTCGCTAGACTAGGGCGCAGCTTTCACTTCCTGGAGCCGAGCAGAGCAGAGCACTGAATAAACGACTTGGGAAATACTTTGTGGGACTCAGGAGGTGGGGACTCCCCTCCGCCGCGGGCCCTCCCCTCCCAACCAGCTCCGCAGACTGGACACACACACAGGTCACCAGCTCCTCCCCTGGGCTTTATTTGGGAGCAGCGGGGCTGCCCACGCTGGAAGGCTGGCGGAGGCTGCGAGGGGAGGGAGTGAGGGGAGGGAGCGAGGGTCTGGCGGGCGGGCGGCGGGCAGGCCTAGGCCGTGCCGTAGAAGCGCTGGTAGGCATCCTGGAAGCCCATGTGGTCCGCCAGCTCGTCACAGTCTGGGTTCAGCTCACACACCTCCCTCCGGGGCTCCAGGGGGTCTGGAGCGGGCGCGGGGGCCCTGGGGCCCCACAGTGGCATCAGCCCAGGTGAGGTCCGGGCCACACCGCCCTCCGCTCCTCTGTGTCCCGGCGCCCCCTCTTACCCCAGCCCTTGGTCCAGGTAGCGCCGGGGTCTCTTCACCACTTCACTGCCCTCCTGCTTGGACAAGAAGGCTGCGGAGAAGGAACAGGTCAGGCAGTGTGGGCCAGGCCAGGCGGGCAGAGGGGCAGCAGAGGGGAGTGAGGTGAGGCTGGGTCCCAAGCGAGCCCCCAGGCCCACATACCTGTCCCCGTGCTGGACTCTGCGCCACTGGGCTTTGCATCTGCGGAGACAAAGGAGCAGGCTCACCCTGACCAGCCCCGGTCTCCCTCGCCGGCCAGGTGGGCAAGACACTCACCTGCCCAGGCAGCCAGGCAGAGCACAGCCAGGGCCAACAGGGCGAGCTCCGTGGGGCCCTTCATGGTGTCTGTCCGTGCGGCTGGGCTGCTGCAGGGACTCAGTCTGCCCTTCCTGCGCCAGCACCATTTATACCTGCTGGGGCGGGTGGGACGCAAGGGATGCGGCCAGGACTAATTGGGGGCCATCATTTGGCTCTGGCCAACCCCAGAGGATGTGGCTGGGCCCTACGGGGCGGAGGACTGCCAACCGCAGGACACTGCCCGGCCCCTTCCTCAGGAAGGGCTGCCCGGAGCCCAGCCAAAGCCTGAAATACTGGCTGGGGCCTAGGGAGAGCCCAGAGAGGGAGGGAGGGGGCCTCTGAGGCCCGAAATAGGCCAGAGAAGAGCATCCCTCACAGGCTGTGATTTGCAGTCTGCCCCTGGGCAGGAGCCAGACCCCAGGGAGGGCTGGCCTGGCAGTGTAAGACCACAAGGGCAGCTCCGTGGCTCAGGCCTGCATGTCAGGGCAGGGGGCAGGGCTGTGAGACAAGACAGCCCCTCCCTCTCAGGACACAGGGAGACGGCGCACTGCCCAGGCACCCCACCTTCGTCTCCTCCTGGAAGGGACAGGAAGGCCAAAGCATCCCAGCCTGAGCGCCACTGCCCCAGCTAACGGGGCCTGGCACTCCTGTCTGGCCTGTCCTCACTCTGCCCAGGCTCAACCTCTGCCCAGCCGGACTGAACAGGAGGCATGTGTCTGGGTGAGGAAGGGGCAGGGGGGAAGATAGAGCTGGGCTCAGCTGCTGGGGACTGGAGTTCTAGCAGGGCCAGCCGGGGTCTTCCTGTCCAGGCCTCTGCCCACAGGGTGAGGGGAGGCTCTGCAGGGAAAAGCCCAGTCGCATCATCCTGCTTTTGGGGGCCCTGCCTGGCTGGAGATCAAAGGGAGGCAAGAAGATCCACCTCCATGGAGCCCCCATTCACAACACCGAGCAGCCCACCACTGTCCCTGCTCAGGACTGAGCCGGAGGGTGGGCAGCTGTCCCCGGGACGCAGAAACCTGGCCTCCCATACCCTCTGCCACCCCAGCCCCAGGCTCTTGGGACATGGCTCCAGCCTTGATCAGCGCAGGGCTCCAGAACCCCAAAGTGGGTCTTGGCCAAGAAGACGCCAGGCCCGGAAGCGTCCTCGAAGATTACAGTGTGACAGAGAAAGTTTATTTACAGATGTGGGTAGGACATGGCAAGGGCCCCTGGGCTGGCCAGCAAGACGGCAATCAGTGGAGCCCGAAGACACTCCCAGGCCAGGGATGGGGCAGCACAGGCCACACCTCGGAGAAAGCCCACCGTCCCACTCCCAGGTGGAGGACAGTGGGGACCACTGGAGTGGGGAGTGGACGCTGCTGTTCTCCGCTGGTCCTTGTCACCCTGGCATGGGCACCGGTTCACCTGTCCTTGGGTTAGGACCCAGCATGCTGGCCACCGCCCTGGGCCTTGACTGCTCTCTGCTCCAGGGCTCCCGCCCCTCACTCGGGCTCTGTCAGCACAGCTGCCAGCTCCTGCCGCTCTCTGTGCAGGGCCTGAGATGGCAGAGAACGAATAGCCTGTCAGGGTCCAAGGAGACCAGCCCCTTTCTCCTGTGGCACCACACTCCAACCCTCTGACCGCCCCAAAGCTTTCTATCAGGATGGAGCCCAGGCCCTCACACATGCCAGGGACAACTCTATCCCCGGGCCACATCCCAGCCCTAAGAACTTTTGGTTGGGCTGCAGACAGCGCATCTTTGGAGCTCCCATGTGGGGCTCAGCACCAAACACCCACTTAAGGGAAGCCAGAAGCCAGAGCTGGGATGGGCAGGGTGTGGCTTCCGGAGCAGGGGCTGCGTTCTCCCTCCTAGGACAGGAGCCTGGGGTGCAAAGCCAGTGGAGCTCAGGGTCAGCACTCAGCCCATGCAGGAACCAGGGTCTTGTGATGGGGGCAAGGTGGAGCCGTGGCCAGGACACCACCCTGCAGCCTGCCCTGAGACAGCAATAGGCTGAGGGGCTCAGTCACTGCAACCCTTATGCCTGCGGTGTGGTCCCCGGCAGTCTGGCACACAGAGACTAGACGGGCAGAGAGAGCAGGGCTCCAGCCTCCCCTGCTGCCCCCTCACCGAGGCCTGGGCAGAGCAGGTGGGGCACCAAGAGCCACATCTGGGGACCCGCTTGTCTCAGGGAGAGGAGGGTCAGCCCCAGGAAGCAGGCATCCAGGGGCTGCGAGTGGACAAGCTGGACACTTACATGACAGATGGAGAGAAGTCACCAGCAGTGTCCCCATCAGGCTGAGAGATTCTCCCAGAGCAGCTCATCTGTCCCTCAGGCCACTCTTACGGCCCACTGGACTGCCTGCACCCCTCCTCCCCAAGTCCCTGAGGGCCACCTGCTGGGGGGTGGGGGTGTGTGTGTGTTTCTACCGAAGGCTCCAGCGCCACTGTGAGGTGTGCACTCTGCGCACAGGGCACTCACACCACCACTGGGCCCGGAAGCTGACTGGAGGACCCAGCACCTGGCATGGCAGCCGAGGCAGGGAAAGCGAGCTCAGCTAGGCTTCACAGGCACGCTGGCCAGGGGAGGGGATCCCGGCAGCCCCCACTGAGGCGCCAATGGACACCGCGACCGCTGGCAGAGGGGAAGCCACCGATCTGGAGCTCCCCAGGGCCTGTTAGAGGGGAGCAGCGGCGGGCTGGGTACTTGCCTGCCAGGCCTGCTGCTGGCCCTGCACCTGCCGCTGCAGCACCTCCACCTGCCTGCGCCCTGCCAGGACGGCCTCGGCCAGCGCCTGGTTCTTGGCCTCCTGCCTTTGCACGTGGCGCAGGAGGGTGTCCCGCTGCTGTAGGAAGTAGGGTGCCAGGACGCTGCACAGGTCCTTCTCGGGGGTCCCGCTGGGGCGCCTGGGGGCCACAGGAAGGCCATGAGCCGGAGGGTCCTACCTCCAACCCCTGCCCCGTCCTAGGCCTGGCCTTCGCCACTGTACCGCCTCGCGCAGTCTGGGCCCCAGCGGACTGTGCTGACAGCTGTCGAGAGCAGGGCGGTGGGAGCTGGTGGCTCCTGAGGGAGGGCCCAGGAGCTGCTCAGAGGGAACTGGGAAGCAGGGCTGAAGTGGCGCGAGCACGCGGGGAGTGGACTATTCTCTTATGTTCTAAGGTCACAGAGGGCAAAACCGTGGCAAGGACACAGCAGCCCTGCAGCCTGGGGGCCTGGAGGGACGCGAGGGAGTGGAGGTCCAGAGGCCAGGCCCACCATGGCGGCAGCGTGGGGGGCCCTGTGACAGCACTGAGCGTGCAGCAGGTGCTCCCTAAACATTCACTGAAGGAAGGAAGAAAGAAATCGCAGCCAGGTGCCTGGGCAGCCTGGCCCACGTGTACTTCCGAGCTGTCTCCCACCTCCTCCCTCTGCCCTGGGCTCCCCTCTCACTGGCCCACGGCCTGTTCCAGCAGTGCGCTGTGTGTCACCCTCTCAGGGCCCAGGAGCCCACAGCTGCCTCTGCCAGCCCCTTTCTCACCAGGCCGGCCCCTTGTGGTCTTTGCCGTCTTCCACAATTCTATCCAAGGAGTTCAAGACAGTTTCTAGGTTCCCTTCCTCTTTGATTTCTGAGATTTCCTCCTAAGGGAAAGGAGGAAAGAGCAGCAATGACACTGGACAAGCTGGTGGGGCAAATATGCTAATCCGAGAACCCCACTCAGGAAGATTCAGCCAATTTCCATTGTCTCTTTCTACCTTCCCAGAAGTTCCAACTTTTCTACAATATGTGGCTTTTCTAATTGAGGCAATAAGATATAAATGGCAAACTTTTAAAAGAGCCCGCAGCAAGCCCCTCCAGCTGGCCTTCCCCTCTGCACACTGCCGGCTGCCTGGGCTATCCTCGGCAGTGGTGGACAGGAGGGAGCCAAGTCCTCCTCTGCATCCCCAGTAGGATTCAGTCAGTTTAATGCCTCTCTGAGCCAGGCACTGGGCCGGGAGTGGGAGCAGGACGTACACAGCGAGGGAGGCTTTGTCCTGCCCTTGCTGAACTCAGGACGGAGAAACACATAATTACACCATAGGCCAAGGGGCGAAGGGGCCATTTAGGATGCTCATGATAGGGAGGGGTGCCGGGCCTGCAGCTGCAGAGGAGATAGGTCACTGCCCCGGGAGGACAAGCTAGAGACAGAAGCCAAGCCGCTGATGGTGGCTCTGGGCTTCCGGCCACTCACCCGGATGGATGCCTGCAGCTGAGTGACAAACTTGTCGTGGATCCGCTGGGTCATCTCAGGCTGCAGCTGGTGGAAGTGCTTGTAGCAGTCAGCAAACCTCTGGTAGCTGGCAGGAGAAGAAGGTCGACCCTGCCCATCACCACCCACCCGCCTGGGCCCTGGGCCTCTGCCTCGGCATGGCCTCCAGCTGTCTGCTCTGGGCTGGCTCATGCTTCGGATGAAAATCTCCCTTGCAGGGCGAGTGACAGGATGGCTCGGCCTCACAGTGCCCGCAGTGCCCTCCTGTGTGCAGCCCCACTTCACAGGGGGCCGAGGTGCAGCATCACTGAGCTCAGGGGTCCGAGGCCAGCCTGGCTACCCAGCAAGACCCCATCTCCAAAATAAAACACAAAACAATGAAGGAACACAACAGAAAGGGGTCGAGATTACTGCAAAGGAGCCCAGAAAGCCGCATCTGCTCAGGTACCCAAGAGGAGGCCAGGAGCGGGACAGGGCCCACCTCAGGAGCACAGGAGGAAAGCAGGTTCTTCCCCGAGCGAGCGCAGTGAGGACTTGGGAGCAGTGTGACTGCCCTGTGCGCTCCCTGAAAAACACTCAGCTGAAGCAGGAGAGTGACAGACTTCAGAAAACACACATCCCTCAAGAGGAAAATTTTATCTTCTCATGCAAGCCGTGGCGTCCTGCCCTCTGCAAGGTTGCGGGGCCCCCCAGGGACTCGTAGCAGTGGGACAGGCACAGCAGGCCCACATGAGCAGGGTGCAACTGGGACTGAGGCGATTCTGGCTGCCCACTCCGGGCCCCAGCTCCATGCCTGGCCTGCTCGGGCAGGCGTCCTTGCTGGAGCCTCCCCTGTGGCCTCTCTGCCTCTCTCCTTCACCCCAGGAGAGATCGGGCCCTGCCTTGGCCTTTGGGGGATGCAGGAGGCCACCCAGCTGCATCCTGGGAAGGGTCCTGGCTTTGCTTGGGTTCAAATCCTGATACTACTACTCATCCGCTCAGACCTTGGACAACCTCTTCCTGTCAGCCTCGGCTTCCTTGTCTGCCAAGTACGGACGAGGATGACGTCTGTATCTCAAAGCTGCTGCGAGCATCACTGCAGTCCCATGTACAAAGTGGTCAGCTGGCACCTGGCACACTGACCCCCAGCTTCCTCGGTCCTGTTCTCACAAGCACTCTGAACCCTGGGGGTGCAGAAGCCAGTAACGTCGAGGTGTCCTGCAGCCGAGGAGTCGCTTCCCCTCGGAAGGCCGTAAATGTGTTTTGGCTGCATATACAGAAGCCACCCCAGCGCCAGGAAGAGCCTGTCACCTTGCCATCAGGGTCTGTCCTCGCCCTAGAGAAGAGGCTAAATTACAAGGCTAAGCCTATCATCAGCGAAAGTAACCTTTAAAAACTGCACTAAAGAAAATCCAGTAAAACCACACTGCTGTGTTCCAGTGACCACAGCAACTGACTTGAGTTTGCTCTTTGTGCTCTGAGAACCCTGCAGATTCTGAACACTGAGAAAGCATTTCAGTGCCCCCACTGAGGGACGCGAGAGTGCAGGCAGCTCGGCAGAGGTGAGGCCTCCAGCCCAGGACCGCAGGACAAACGGCTCCCCAAACCAAGCCTTCACAGAAGTCTGACTCAGACTACTGGGGCAGTTAAGGCCCGATCCGAGCCCGGCCGTCGGTCAGTCTGTCAGGTGATAAGTGCAGATACACTGCAGGACATCACCGGGCCACAGCTTCGGACCAGCGGGTGGCAGGCGGGCGGCCCGTTCACAGCTTTCCCGCCAGAGGGCAGCAGCGAGCGGCGCAACCCAGGCGGAGGACAGGACGTGCGGGGCCTGTTAAGGACGCAGATGCTAGGTCTTCCTCGAGCAAACACGTCTGTGTCTGGACTTTTCTTTCCGCCTTTGTGGACCCGTGCACACTAGGCAGGCCCAGGACGGAGAAAGGGAGAAGAGGCAATAGAAAAGAGGGGTATTGAACCCAGGGCCTCTGTACTGAGCTACACCCTCCGCCCTTTTTTAATTTTTTGAGACAGGGTCTTGCTATGTAGTTCAGCCTGACCTTGAACTCACTATGTAGCCCAGGCTGGCCTCGAACTTACAGCAGTCCTCCTGCCTCAGCCTCCTGAGTACTGGGATTACAGGTGTGCAACACCACGCCTAGCTCTTAAACAGAAAATTTTAAAAGGTAATTGTTTGGGCCGGGGATTTAGCTCAGTGGTGCCCGCCACCTGCCTCGCAAGCGCAAGATCCTAAATTCGACCCCTGGTACCAAAAAATAAAAAATAAAATAAAATAAAAGGTAATTGTTTGAAAAGATCAATAAACCAAGTGCGGTGGTATGTGCCTGTAAGCAGCACTCAGAGGCTGAGGCAGGAGAACTGCTGATTGTTCAAGGTTGCCCTGAAATATATACTGACACCCAGTCTCTTATTAATTAATTAAATAGCCAAATGTAGCAGCGTACACTTAAAATCCCAGCTACTTGGGAGGAAGCTGATGCAGAAGGATTGCAAGTTCAAGGCCACCTTGCACAACTTAGCAAGACCATGACTCGTAATGAACAGGGTTAGGGGTGGTAGAGCACTTAGCTTGCACAAGGTCTTCAGTCTAACCCCCAACATTACAAATAAAATAAAACAAAAAAGTTAATAAAATAGACCTCTGGCTAGATCAAGTCCAAAAATAGAAACAATACATAATGGAAAAGGGGGAAATAATAAAAATTAAATAACTGAAATATTTTGAACAGTTCTAAGTTAATAAAATACGACAACAGGGGTAAATTTTAGAGAAAGACTATAAAATAATCCCTGGCACAAGAAGAAATAAAACCTGCACCCAGATATGGTGGCGCACACCTATAGTCCTAGCACTCGAGAGGCTGAAGCAGGAGGATCACCACAAGTTCAAGGCCAGCTTGAACTACATACCAAGACCCTGTCTTAAAAAAAAAAAAGAAAAGAAAAATGAACCCTGCAAAGATCTGTAGCGATTGAACAGTTATACACCAAGATTTGCAACAAGTACAGTGCAGAACGTTGCCGAGAAGAGAGCCCTGTCTGCTAGCACCACTACTGCCCCACAAAGGCTGGGAGCCCCATCAATTCCCCAGAGCCCCAGCCTGCTGCGCTTTTCCAGATTTAAAAGTCCAAACTTAAGGAACAGAGATCTACCAGTGCAGA